>NW_022436961.1:4517194-4730588 GCF_009761245.1 Sapajus apella
GATTTCTTCTTTTCTTTTTTCTTTCTCTTTTCTTTTTTTTTTTTTTTTTTTGGATGAGCTTTCACTTCCACTTAACAATTTCTCCTCGTGTTTTTCTAGTTCTTTCTTCCAGTTCTCATTCATTTTTTTCTTCAAATTCAGCCAAAACTTGGGAGTCTTTCTTCTTTTCTAGTTGCTCTATGACTTCTTCCCAGGTAGGCCTTGGTCGATTCAGATAATTCTGTATTATTGGCCCTAAAGACTGGATTGGACCCCTTGATCTTGCCACTGCTATTGGGTTCATATAGGCCACCTGATTGTCCCACTTCGTGGTGCTGTGCTGAGCGCACAGTCCCAGGCCGAGAGAAACAGGCCAGAGAGACGGTCGAAGTAGGCCCGCCGCAGGTCCTTCTACCGTCCCCTAGAAGCTTTTATTTGTCAATACCGGCAAATGTACCTGGCACCAAGGTACATTCAATATGGTGTCTCCTGCTTTTTTTTTTTTTTTTGTCATCACATTTATGGGTATCATGACAGCCTTCAAGTAAAACCACGTGTACAGGTATCATGGCTGCCGCCAGATGGAGGCTGCATTTGCATAATAGAAGACTAGGGTGGGAGGGCCAGTCTTTTCCAGGGATGTAAATGGCACATCTGGCGAAACCAATTCCCTGAGCCCTATATAAATTAATCACCACCTCCTCAAGCCTCTGTACAAAACTGACTGTTCCAGAGGAAACAGGAGACCTTTCTGGTGAACCACTTCCTCATTATAAGAAAGCTTTTTCTCTCTCACTTCTTCTTTTTCTACTAAATTTTCCACTTCTAAACCCACTCCTCATGTGTGTCCATGTCCTGAATTCTTTCTTGATTGTGACAAAGAACCAGGGTATATAACCCAGACAATGGAGCCATTTCATCACCTGGCTTCCTTAGCTCTTATGAAGGTATTTTCATGCATAAACAGTTATTCAAATTGAGGTTTCTGTGAGGGAACAATCACTGGAGAGTCCTATTCCACCATCTTGCTCTATCTCTTGTCCATCAGGAATTCATTAAATGGTGTCAATAAGAGAGACCAAATGATTGTAACGATAACTGATATCTTGAGTTGGAAAGTTAAGTGGAGAGAGAAGAAGCATTAGGCATTATGTACAGAGAGTGACAGATTACTGAATGGATTTAAGTATGATAGTGGGTCTTATGTTGCTTGGATATAATATGGTGGTGAGGGCTGAACATGTTTCTGATATGTTTTCCATCTCCTTAAAAGAGGTATTTCAAAAAATTTGATGCTGAGCCATTATCAGATATGAATTGCCACTTACCTTGCATTCTTGTGAACAGCACTCTCCGGAACCACATTGCACATTACGTTTCATTGTACATGTTGCAGGGTCACAGCATAATTTATGTGTACAATTCTGTAAAAAAAAAAAAAAAAAAAAAATGGTAAGTGCTAACCATATATAATTAGGTACCATCAAATAAAACTGTGACATAAAACTTTACAAAGTATAAAGCTTTTCTAAAATTCACAGATTTTTCATAATCCCATTCTTTATATGAAATTTAGAGAAATCAATATGTGAAATAAAGGTATTGTCTTGAGCGGGGAGAAAAAGAGTGGGTTTAAAAAAACACCTGTTGGGTACTACACTCTCCACCTCTGTGCAATTTGCCCATATAACAAATCTGCAAATGTACCCCCTGTAGCTAAAATAAAACTTGAAATTTTACAAAAGAAATGTATTATGTTACTATATTTCATATAATTTCAATGATATTCCTATGGGGCCAAAACCTAGAGGAAACAGTTATTAGATATCTTATTAACTAGCATTCTCTTTAAACATTTTCTTATATTATTGATCTTATAACAAATCATATCAGCCAGATTTATTCATGCATAGAAACAAAAATTAACCTCAAAAATGGTTCATAAAATCACAAATGTTTACTGTTTTCTCAATGCCTCCACTTAACTTCTTTTGGAAAAAATGAAAAACTAGAGATTCTAGAGCTGCAATGTTAAATATGATAACCACTAGCCATGTGCAGCTATTTAAATTTAAGTTAACTAACATTAAATAAAGTTAATAATTAATGTACTCAGTCATATAAGCCACATTTTGAGTGCTCAACAGACACGTGATTAGTGGAAAGTGCATTGTATGGCACAAAAGAACACTTCCATAATTATGGAAAGTTCTGTTGAAGAACACTGCTCTAGAAAATGGATGTTTAATTTTACAGTACGGTTCGTATTTATTTATTGGACCTAGCATAAATTTTGTCCTTATTTCTCTTATGGTGGTGAATAAGATTGTTTTATTTTCAAAAACAAAGTCAAGTTTACATTATTAAAATAAGCCCCGATTTGTCTTGCTAATATTTGTTTAGAATTTATGTATCTAAGTTCATGAGTGAGTCTGGTCTCTAATTTTCTTCACTTATAATAAGCTTCTCAAAGGTTTTTTTGTGTCAGGTTTACACTGGTTTATAAAATGAGTGGAGCTTTGTTTGAAAAAAAAAATAGATTATTTCCTCCTTCAATGTTAGAATTTATCAGATAAATCTAGTGTTGTTATCAGAAGTTTTTAAAATACAGATACAACTCTTTTGTTAGTTATAAGACTATTTTAATTTGTTTTTCATTGAGTCACTAACTGTAACTTTTGCCATTCTAGTAGTCTTTCATATTCACTGAATATTCATATTTATTAATATAAAATTTTTCATTATGTCCTCTTTCTAGCTGTAGTTTCTGAAGTTTTTTTAAAAATTATTATTCTTTTTCAGTCCCGATATTGGCTGTTTATACCCCTTAATTGGTTTCATTAGCGTTATTTGAAAAATTTTAACTTTATTTTACTTCTTTCAAGGAATCAAGTTCTTTTTCTCTTTAAGCTATTATATAATGATTGCTTATTTTTTAATTCTTGCTTTTATCTTTACTATTTATACACTTAAATCTATAAATTTTCATTGAAATATGGTTATAGATATATTGCTGAGTTTTGATATTATCTAATTTTCATTGTAATATATTCACCTGCTGGAAATTTAACAGCATACTTTTTTTAACTTTGCAAATATTGGGGATATTCTGGCTATGTTAATTGGTTTATTGAGTGAACTTCTCAGCAGATAAATAGTTAATTGATCTATTTCTTGATTTATACTTTGCTGCAATGTACTAGATAAACATACTCTTGTGTATGTTTTTTTCCCCCTGGAACACTCTGCAGACTTTGTCTAGATACAAAACATATTTGAAGCTTATTGTTGAGTAAGAAAAGCAATTTGCAAAAAATGCACAGAATATCATTTGTCCAGAATTTTCTCCACAGAATTATACCCCATATTTCTATAGATACGTATATATATGAAAAATAGAATAAAATATCTAAAAATATATACACAAAGCTGTTAACAAAAGGGACTTTATATATGGGAGTGATGGTCCCAAGAGGAAATTTTACTTTTATCTTTAATGTCTTTATGTTTGATTTTTTTACAATTATCATATATTTGTGTATAATTTACATAGTTAATGCATAGCTACTTTGAAAATATAATTTCACCCAGTTGTCTCATAACCTCTAGGGCTACATATGGCTTGGTCAAGACCCAGGATTAGCAGGCAGTGATTGGAATAAAATATTGATATGTTGAATATATTTATTATGGTTAAAAAAATGTGTTCCCAATACACATAGTCACTACATTGTCCAAGTTCAATGCTAATAAAAAAAACCTTAAAGGCAACTAGAGAAAAGGGTCAGATCATGTATAAAGGGAAACACATCAACTAACACTGAATTTCTCAATGGATATCTTACAAGCCAGGTGCCATTGGGAGATTGTTTTCAGCATTTTTAAAGAAACTCCAGCTAAGAATCTTATATCCCATTAAACTAAGCTTCACAAATAGAGTAATAAAATATTTCCCAGATAAGCAAGTGCTAAGGGAATTCATTACCAAAAGACCAGCCTTACAAGAGATCCTTAAGAGAGTTCTAAACAAGGAAACAAAAGAATGATACATGCTGCCACAAAAACACACTTAAATACCTACCCTACAGATCCTCTAAAGCAATGCACAATAGAAATTACAAAGCAGGCAGCTAACAACTTTATAATAGTATCAAAACCTCACATATCAATATCAACCTTGAATTTAAATGCTCTAAATGCCCTTCTCAAAAGGCACAGAGTGGCAAATTGGATAAAAAAATAAGAACCATTTGTCTGCTATCTTCAAGAGACCCATATGACATGTAATGACACTCATGGACTCAAAGTAAATGGTTGCAGTGACATCTATCATGCAAACACAAAACAAACAAAAAAGAACCCAGTCTCTATTCTTACATCAGATAAAACAGATGTTAAACCAACAACAATTTTTAAAAAGGACAAAGAATGACATTACATAATGATAAAAAGTTCAATTCAGTGAGAAGATATAACTATTCTAAAAATATTTGCACCCAACATTGGAGCACCCAAATTCATAAAACAAGTACTACTAGACCTACCAAAAGACTTAAATAGCCAAAAATAATAGTGGGGAACTTTAACATCTCCACTGACAGCATTAGACAGATCACTGAGGCAGAAAGCTAACAGAGGAATCCTGGCCTGAAATTTTAGTCTTGACCAATTGGACCCAATAGACATCTATAGAACACACCACTCATCAACCACAAAATATGTATTTTTCTCATCTGTACACAGAGCATACTCTACGATCAACCATATGACTGATGATAAAGCAAGTCTCAATAAATTTTAAGAAATCAAAATCACATCAAGCATAATCTTGGACTATAGTGAAATAAAAATAGACATCAATACGAAGAACGTCTCTCAAAACCACACAATTACATAAAAATTAAACAACTTGCTCCTGAATATCTTTTGAATAAACAATGAAGTTAAGGCAGAAATCAAAAAATTCTTTGAAATAAATGAAAACAGACATAACACAGCAAAATCTCTGGGATGCAGCACAAATGGTGTTAAAAGGAAATTTTATAGCAGCAAATGCTTATGTCAAAAAGTTAGACCTCAGATTAACGCTCTAACCTCACACCAGGAGAAACCAGGAAAACAAGGACACACTAACCCCACAGATATCAGAAAAAAAGAAATAACTAAAATAAGAGCAGAATGGAATAATATTGAAACTCAAAAATACAAAGAATCAACAAAACCAAGTGTGTGTTTTGAAAGGATGAACAAGATTGATAGACCACTAGCTACATTAACAAAGAAAAAAGAGGGAAGATTCAAATAAGAATAGTGTAATCAGAAATGACAAAGGTAACATTATAACCAACCACACAGCAATGTAAAAAATACTAAGCCTATTAATAATACGTCTATGCACACGAACTAAAAAATCTAGAGGAAATGGATATATTCCTGGAAAGCCACCATCTCCCAAGATTGAATCAGAAGAAATTGAAACCCTGAACAGGCTAACATAGAGTTCAGAAATTGAATCAGTAATAAAAACCTACCAACCAAAAAAAGGCTCAGACCAGTTGAATTCACAGCTAAATTCAACCAGACATACAAAGAAGAGCTGGCAGCAATTCCACTGAAACTACTCTAAAACACCAAGAAGGAGGAACTCCTCCCTAACTCATTCTATGAAGTCACTATAACCCTAATAACAAAACCAGGCTAAGGCACAATGAAAAAAAGGAAAGCTACAGGCTACTATTTCTGACAAAAATAGACATAAGGATCCTCAACAAAATAGTAGCAAACCAAACCCAGGACCGCGTCAAAAAGCTAATTCACCATCATCAAGTAGGCTTCATTCATGAGATGCAAGATTGGTTCAATACATGCAAATCAATAAATATAATTCACCACATAAATAGAAGTAAAAACAAAAACCATATCCATTATCCTAAGTGAATTAATGAAGGAACAGAAAACTAAACACTGCATATTCTTACTTATAAGTGGGAACTAAACACTGGGTACTCATAGACGTAAAGGTAGCAACAATAGATACTGAGGCCTACCAGAGTGGGAAGTGAAGGAGGGAGGCAAGGGTGGAAAAACTATTGGGTACTAAGCTCAGTGTCTAAGTGACAGAATAAGTTGTACCTGAAACCTCAGCATCACACAATATACCCAAAAAAGAACCCTGCACATGTATTCCCCAATCTAAAATAAAAGTAGAAATTATAAAATGTAAATAAAATAATGTGTTTTCAGCAGCTCTTAGAAAAAATGTTTTATATATTTTAATTAGGTTATCTTTAATTTGTTGTTCAAATATCGTGTATCTTCAGTAATTTTTTTCATTTGCTTTTTCTATTGTTTCCTGCCAAAGATGTGTTAACACCTCTTAAAGTGATTAATTTATCTGTCTCTCTGCATGGAAAATTTTGCTTTAAAATATTTTAAAACTATGTTTGGGTGATGTTTAATTTAGAATTATTGCAGGCGTGCTGGACCTAGCCTGTTGTGGCTTGCAAGGGCCAATTTTTAAATTTTCAGAAATTTCATGAACTGGTTGCTAACAAAGCCATTAATCAAAATTTAATTTCATTAATTTACAATTAAATAAATTGTATTTTTAAAAGCTAGCCATTATTGAAAGCATCATTTCTTATTTTCCTACACTTTAATTTTACCTATGCTCTTGATGATATTAGTGGCTATTATTAGTTTTTGGTGGAAATGTTGTATAATGAGCTGCTACCATTCACATTTTTTCAACTCTGCATTTAATAATGTTGCATTTGTCACTTGAAATCCACCACTGTGGGAATGTTTAAAGGAAGAATTTCAGCAAGTGCTACACATCAAGGCCTAAATCAGGTTTTGTTGATTGTCATGGTACAGGGGCTAAAAGGTTTCAGTTTAATAAATATAGTTTGTATGAGGTTAAGAAATAATTCAACAGTAGCTAATGTACCAGATTTAATAAAAATAAATTTATTTGGTAAGAGAAAATTAGGTTAGAATTCCAATTATCAAATCATGATTGAATCACAATCATACATTGAGTTAACTATAGAATCAATGAAAGTATTCTGGGAGAAGCATTCTGGCTGTATGAATTTACAGCAGAGAGTATTCTTACATAACTGAAAGCATGTACTCTTTGAATAACTTAACTGCAATGAACTACACCCATTTAAAATGTTTAGTTTAATAAATTTTGCCATATGCATTTACCCATATAATCAAGTTACAGAACACTCCTATTGCCAACCAGAGGTACTCCTATTTATTGAAGTCAACCACTCCTTCACACTAAAGATTACTTTCTATCTTTTTAATAATTTCACATAAAAAAGAATCTTGTATAAACTTGTAAATCTGGCTCATTTCAATCAGCATAATCTTCTTTTGTGATTCACCAATGCTGTTACATTTACCAACATTTTCTTCATTTTTTATTGCTAAGTAGTTTTCTAATGATTAGAAATACCACAATGTATCTGTCCACATGATGATGGATATTTGGATTGCTTCTAGTATTTGGCTGCCAAAATAAGGTGGCTCTAAACATTCATGTACAAACATTTTGGGGGGTATATATTTTCATTTCTTTGGAATAAAAAATACTCAGAGATGGAAATCTAGGTCAAAAGGAAAGTATATATTTAACTTTACAAGACATTGTCAAAATGTTTCAAATATTTTTACACCCAACTAGCAATTGATACACATTTCAGCTGTTCTACATCTCAACAAAACTCACTGTTTTTATCAGAAGGGGGTGTATTTTTGCAGACCTTCTGATACATGTGCAGTGTATATGATGTGGTTTTAATTATTTTCCCAGGTGACTGGTGATATTAAACATCACTGCATTTTCTTATTGTCATTTATAAACACTCTACTGTAAACTGTCCAAATTACTTTGCCCATTTTTTTAGATCATTTGTCCCCTTTTAATTGAGTTGTAAGCATACTCCAAAGAAATATAGATTTGGTCTTTTTAGATTTTCTTTAGTAGATAGTATGTTTAGAGTATTGTTAGGATTACAGCAAAATTAGGCAGAAGACAGAGATTTTCCGCATAACTCTTGCCCACCCACATATACAGCCTCCCTGCTTAACAACAGCTCAGAGTGGTACATTTGTTACAAACAATAACCCTACATTGACACACCATTACCACCTGGAGTTCAATTTTACATTAGTTAGGGTTTACTTTGGTGCTATACATGATACGTATTTGAAAAATTCATAATGACATGTATCAACCACCACAGTATCATACAGAGTAGTTTCACTGTCCTAAAAGTTCTCTGTGTTCTGCCTAATCATCCCTTCCTTCTCTTTAACCCCTGGGAACTGCTGATCTTTCTACTCTCCCCATACTGTTGTCTTTTCTAGAATGTCATGTAGCTGAAACCATGTGGTATACATAGTTATTCAGATGGCATCTTTTACTTAGTAATGCATATTTTCAATTCCTTCATGTTTTTTCATGGCTTTATAGCTCAATTCTTTTTAGCACTAAATAGTGCCCCATTGTCCAATGTGCCACATACTATTTATTCATTTACCTGTTTAAAAACATTTGAGTTGCCTCCAAGTTTTGGCAATTACAAATAAAGCTACTAGAAACATCTGTGTGCAGCTACTAGAAACGTGTGTGCATGTTTTTTTGTAGATATAAATCTGTAGCTCTTTTCGGTAAATACTAAGAGAGTGATTGCCAGATAATATGGTAAGAGCATATTCAGTTTTCTAAGCAACCACCAACCTATTTTCCAAAATGGCTGTGCTATTTTGCATTCCACTCATCTTGCTTACTAAATAATGACTGAAAATTCCTGTTACCCCACAACCTCATCAGCATTTTGTGTTTTTAGTGTTCCAGAATTTTGATCATTTAATAGGTATATAGTGGTATCTTGGTGTTTTAATTTACATTTCAACAATAATATACAATGTGGAACATCTTTTTGTATTTGCCATCTATATATCTTTTCTGACAAAGTGTCTTTTAAAGTCCTTTGCCCATTTTTTACTCAGGTTGTTTGTTTTCTTAGTGTTGAGTGTATTAGTCTCTTCTTACACATACATAAAAACATACCTAAGACTGGGTAACTTATAAAGGTAAGAGGTTTAATTGACTCACAGTTCAGCATGGCTAGGAGGCCTTAGGACACTTAAAATCATGGCAGAAAGGGAAGAAAACACATCCTTCTTCACATGGCTGCAGCAAGAAGTGCCGAGCAAAAGGGGAAAAGCCCCTTATAAAACCATCAGATCTCAAGAGCGGTCACTGACTATCACAGAACAGCATTAGAGTAACTATCACCATGATTCAGTAACCTCTTACTGGGTCCCTCCCACAACACATGGGGATTATGGGAACTACAATTCAAGATTAAATTCGGGTGGGGACACAGCCAAACCATATCGCTGTGCCCATGGTCCTTCCCAAATTTCATCCTCACATTTTAAAACGCAATCATGCTTTCCCATCAGGGCAAGTTCCTTCTGCCTATGAGCCTGTAAAATCAAAAGCTGGTTACTTTCTAGATGCAATGGAGATACAGCCACTGGGTAAATACACCCATTCCAAATGGGAGAAATTGGCCAAAATAAAGAGGCTACATGCCCCATGCAAGTCCAAAATCCAGTGGGGCAGTCAAATATTAAAGCTCTGAAATGATCTCTTTGACACCATGTCTCACATCCAGATCACACTGATGCAAAAGGTGGGCTCCCACAGCCTTGGGCAGCTCTGCCCCTGTGGTTTTGCAGGGTATACATCCCCTCCCAGCTTCCTTCATGGGCTGGCATTGAGTGCTTGTGGCATTTGCAGATGCACAATGCAAGCTGACAGTGGATCTACCATTCTGAAGTCTGGAGAACAAATGGCCCTCTTCTCACAGCTCCACTAGGTAGTGTCATAGTGGGGACTCTCTGGGGAGGGGTTCAAATCCCACATTTCTCTTTTGTACTGCCTTGCAATGTTCTCCACGAGGGTGCCACCCTGCAGCAAACTTATGCCTGGACATCCAGGCATTTCCATACATCCTTTGAAATCTAAGCAGAAGTTCCAAACCCCAGCTCTTGACTTCTGTGCACCCACAAGCTCAACACCATGTGGAAGCTGCTAAGGCTTGGGGCTTGCACCCTCTGAAGCCATGGCCTGAGCTATGCCTTGGCCCCTTTTAGCCATGGTTGGGATGCAGAACACCAAATCCTGAGACTGCACAAAGCAGCAAGGCCCTGGGCCCCACCCACAAAACCATTTTTTTCCTCCTAGGCCTCTGGGTCTGTGATGAGAAGGTCTGTGCTGAAGACCTCTGACATGCCCTGAAGATGTTTTCCCCATTCTCTTGGTGATTAACATTGGCTCCTCATTATACAAATTTCTAGAGACAGCTTGAATTTCTTTTTCTCCTCAGAAAACGTTTTTTTCTTCTCTAACACATCGTCAGCCTGCAAATTTTTCAGACTTTTATACTCTGCCTCCCTTTTACACATAAGTTCCAATTCCAAACCATATCTTTGTGAATACATAAAACTTAATGCTTTAACAGCACCCAAGTCAAATATTGAATGCTTTGTTGCTTAGAAATTGCTTCTGCTAGATACTCTAAATTACCTCTCTCATGTTCAAAGTTCGATAGATCTCTAGTGCAGGGGCAAAATGTTGACAGTCTCATGCTAAAGCATATAAAGAGTCACTTTTATTCCAGTTCTCAAGAAGTTCTTCATCTCCATCTGAGACCACCTCAGCCTGAACTTCATTGTCCACACCACTACCACCATTTGCATCAAACCTATTCAACAAGTCTCAAGTACATTCCAAAATTTCCCAAATATTCCTGTCTTCTTCTGAACCCTCCAAACTGTTACAACCTCTGCCTGTTACACAGTTCCAAAGTCATTTTCACATCTTTATCTTTACAGCAGCACCAAACTCCTGGTACCAATTTGCTGTATTAGTTCAGTCTCACATGCTAATAAAGACATATCTGAAAGTGGGTAATTTGTAAAGAAGTTTAATTGACTCACAGTTCAACATGGCTGGGGAGGCCTCAGAACATTTAAAATTATGACAAAAGAGGAAGGAAACATGTTCTTCTTCACATGACAGCAATAAGAAGTGCCAAGCAAAAGGGGCAACAAAACCCTTATAAAACCATCAAATCTCATGAGAACTCACTGATTATCACTGTAACAGCATGAGGCTAACCAACACTATGATTCAATTACCTTCCATTAGGTCCCTCCCACAACACATGGGGATTATGGGAACTACAATTCAAGATGAGATTTGGGTGAGGACGCAGCCAAGCTGTGTAACTGAGTTTTAAGAGTCCTTTGTGTATTTTGGATAAAGTCCCCTTTAATGTCTGTCCTTTGCAAATATTTTATCAAAATCTGTGACTTTTCATTTTCTTGAAAGCATCTTTTTCAAAGAAGAAAGTTTTTAAATTTCAATACAGCCCATTGTCTCAATTATTTCTTTCATGGATGTGCCTTTGGTTTACCTAAAAAGTTACTGTCAAACCCAAGATCATATAGATTTTCTTTTATGTTATGTTACAGAAGTGTTATAGTTTTGCATTTTACATTTAGGACTGTGATCCATTTTAAGTTAATTTACACAAAAGGTATAAAATTTCTATCAATATTCAAATTTTTGCACATGGATATCCAGCTCTAGAACCATTTGTCAAAAATACTATCTTTGCTCCATCATATGGTCTTAGCTCCTCTATCAAAAATCAGATGACTATACTTATATGGGTCTATTTCTGGGCTCTCTATCCCATTCCATCAATCTATCTATTCTTTTTATTTTTTTTAATTTTTTTGCATTTTAGGTTTTGGGGTACATGTGAAGAACATGCAAGATTGTTGCACAGGTACACATGTGGCAGTGTGATCTGCTGCCTTTCTCCCCAACACCCACATCTAGCACTTCTCCCCATGCATCTCTCCCCAACTCCCCTCCACCGACTGTACCTCCCCTATTTTTCCCCAACAGACCCCAGTGTGTAGTGCTCCCCTCCCTGTGTCCATGTGTTCTCATTGTTCAACACCCGCCTATGAGTGAGAACATACGGTGTTTTATCTTCTGCTCTTCTGTCAGTTTGCTGAGAATGATGGTTTCCAGGTTCATCTATGTCCCTACAAAGGACCCAAACTCATCATTTTTGATGGCTGCATAATATTCCATGGTGTATATGTGCCACATTTTCCCTATCCAGTCTATCGTCGATGGGCATTTGGGTTGGTTCCAGGTCTTTGCTATTGTAAATAGTGCTGCAATGAACATTCGTGTGCATGTGTCCTTATAGTAGAACGATTTCTAATCCTTTGGATATATACCCAGTAATGGGATTGCTGGGTCAAATGGAATTTCTATTTCTAGGTCCTTGAGGAATCGCCACACTGTCTTCCACAATGGTTGAACTAATTTACACACCCACCAACAGTGCAAAAGTGTTCCTATTTCTCCACATCCTCTCCAGCATCTGTTGTCTCCAGATTTTTTAATGATCGCTATTCTAACTGGCGTGAGATGGTATCTCAATGTTGTTTTGATTTGCATTTCTCTGATGACCAGTGGTGATGAGCATTTTTTCATATGTTTGTTGGCCTCATGTATGTCTTCTTTTGCAAAGTGTCTGTTCATATCCTTTGCCCACTTTTGAATGGGCTTGTTAGTTTTTTTCTTGTAAATCTGTTTTAGTTCTTTGTAAATTCTGGATATCAGCCCTTTGTCAGATGGGTAAACTGCAAAAATTTTTTCCCATTCTGTTTTGTTGCCGATTCACTCTAATGACTGTTTCTTTTGCTGTGCAGAAGCTGTGGAGTTTGATTAGGTCCCATTTGTCTATTTTGGCTTTTGTTGTCAATGCTTTTGGTGTTTTGGTCATGAAGTCCTTGTCTACACCTATGTCCTGAATGGTTTTGCCTAGATTTTCTTCTAGGATTTTTATGGTGTTAGGTCTTATGTTTAAGTCTTTAATCCATCTGGAGTTAATTTTAGTGTAAGGTGTCAGGAAGGGGTCCAGTTTCTGCTTTCTGCACATGGCTAGCCAGCTTTCCCAACACCATTTATTGAACAGGGAATCCTTCCCCCATTGCTTGTTTTTGTCTGGTTTGTCAAAGATCGGATGGTTGTAGATATGTTGTGTTGCCTCCGAGGCCTCTGTTCTGTTCCATTGGTCTATATCTCTGTTTTGGTACCAGTACCATGCTGTTTTGATTACTGTAGGCTTGTAGTATCGTTTGAAGTCCAGTATTGTGATGCCTCCTGCTTTGTTCTTTTTGCTTAGAATTGACTTCACTATGTGGGCTCTCTTTTGGTTCCATATGAAGTTTAAGGTGGTTTTTTCCAGTTCTGTGAAGAAGGTCATTGGTAGCTTGATAGGGATAGCATTGAATCTGTAAATTACTTTGGACAGTATGGCCATTTTCACGATATTGATTCTTCCTAAACAGGAACATGGAATGTTTCTCCAACTGTTTGTGTCCTCTCTTATTTCGTTGAGCAGTGGCTTGTAGTTCTCCTTGAAGAGGTCCTTTACGTTCCTTGTTAGTTGTATTCCTAGGTATTTTATTCTCCTTGTGGCAATTGTGAATGGCAGTTCGTTCTTGATATGGCTCTCTTTAAGTCTGTTATTGCTGTATAGGAATGCTTGTGATTTTTGCACATTGATTTTGTATCCTGAGATTTTGCTGAAGTTGCTTATCAGTTTCAGGAGATTTTGGGCTAAGACGATGGCGTCTTCCAGATATACAATCATGTCTTCTGCAAATAGAGACAATTTGACTTCCTCCTTTCCTATTTGAACACCCTTTATTTCTTTCTCTTGCCTGATTGCTCTGCCTAGAACTTCCAGTACTATATTGAATAGGAGTGGTGAGAGAGGGCATCCTTGCCTAGTGCCAGATATCAAAGAGAATGCTTCCAGTTTTTGCCCATTCTGTATGATATTGGCCGTTGGTTTGTCGTAAATAGTTTCTATTATTTTGAGATACATTCCGTCAATACCTAGCTTATTGAGGGTTTTTAGCATAAAGGGCTGTTGAATTTTGTCAAAGGCCTTCTCTGCATCAATTGAGATAATCATGTGGTTTTTGTCTTTGGTTCTGTTTATGTGGTGTGTTACATTTATAGACTTGCATATGTTGAACCAGCCTTGCATCCCCGGGATGAAGCTCAATCTGTCTATTCTTCTGCAAATACCACAGTTTCCTGATAGCTGTAAGTTTATAATAACTCTTGAGTGAGGTAGTATCAGTCCTCAAACTTTGTGATTGTCCTTCTTGTGACTATTCTGTGTCTATTGCCTCTCCATACAAACTTTAGAATCGTTTTTTCAGTATCTACAAACAACTTTCTGAGATTTTAATTCGGATTGCATTGTATTTCTGGATCAAAGTTTGAAGAACTGACATCTTACAATATTGGTTTTGTATTTATAAACGTGGAATAATTCTCAATATATTTAATTTTTTCATTCTTTTAAAATTAGTGTGTTATAGTTTTCCTCATATAGATCTTGAAGTTTTTCTTTAGATTTATACTTAAGTATTTAATTTCAGGGAATGAGAATGTTGATGGTATTGCATTTTTAATTTTAAATTACACCTGCTCATTATTAGTATATATGAAAGAGGTTGACTTTTCTGTATATTTACCTTGTATCCTACAACCTCATTATAACCACTTATTTGTTTCACATAGTTTTATGTTGTTGTTGATTTTTTTCAGATTTTCTACATGGATTATCATGCCATTTGGGAACAATGACACTTTAATTTCCTTCCTCTTAAACTGTATCCATTTTATTTATATTTATCATTTATTGCATTACTTAGGGCTTCCAGTATGATACTGAAAAGTAATGATGAAGGGAGACATCCTTCATTTGTTCTTCAATTAGTGAAAAAAGCTTCCAATTCCTCACAGGTAAGTTCTTTGTTAATATTTTTTATCAAGCTGAGGAAGTTTTTCTTATTCTTAATTTACTCAGAGTTTTTATCCTGAATGATTATTAGTTTCTATAAAATGATTTTAATGCATCTATTAACATGATCACATAATGTTTCCACCTTTACTTTGTTGATGTGATGGATTACATTAGCTGATTTTCAAATGTTGAATTAGCCTTCCACATTTGGGATAAACCCACCTACCCAACTGTGTTGTACAATTTTTTTATACATTGTTGGAATTCATTTGCTAATATTTTGTTGGGCATTTTTGCCTCTATGCTCTTGAGTGATACTGTTTTGTAGTTTTCTTTCTTTGTAAGGCCTTCATCTTGGTTTTCAATGTTTGAATATGCTGACTTCACAGAATAAGATAAGAAGTATTTTCTCTCCTTTATCTAATAAAAGAGATCATAGAGAATTGGTATGTTTTTTCCTTACATGATTGGTAGAATTTACCAGTAAATTCATCTGCACCTGATGCTTTCTTTTTTGGAAGCTTTATTAACTATTGGTTTAAAGTCTATTTTATCAGAGACTAGGATTGCAACCCCTGCTTTTTTTTACTTTCCATTTGCTTGGTAAATCTTTCTCCCTCCTTTTATTTTGAGCCTATGTGTGTCCTTGCATGTGAGATGAGTTTCCTGGATATAGCACACAAATGGGTTTTAACTTTTTATCCAATTTGCCAGTCTGTGTCTTTTGATTGGGGCATTTAACCCATTTACATTTAAGGTTAATATTGGTATTTGTCAATTTGATCCTGCCACTTTGATGCTAGCTGGTTGTTTTGACCATTAGTTGATGCAGTTTCTTCATTGTGTCAATGTTCTTTACCATTTGGTACATTTTCGGAGTGGCTGGTACTGGTTGTTCCTTTCTATGTTTAGTGCTTCTTTCAGGAGTTCTTGTAAGGCAGGCCTGGTGGTGATGGAATCGCTGAGCAATTGCTTGTTCATAAAGGATTTTATTTCTCCTTTGCTTATAAAGCTTAGTTTGGCTGGATATGAAATGCTAGGTTGAAAATTCTTTTCATAAGGCTGTTGAATATTGGCCCCCACTCTCTTCTGGTTTGTAGGGTATTTGCCAGGAGATCCGCTGTGACTCTGATGGGCTTCCCTTTGTGGGTAAGCCGACCTTTCTCTCTGGCTTCCCTTAGCATTTGTTCTTTATTTCAACCCTGGTGAATCTTACGATTATGTGCCTTTGGGTTGCTCTTCTTGAGGAATATCTTTGTGATATTCTCTGTATTTTCTGGACTTTAACATTGGCCTGCCTTGCTAGGTTGGGGAAGTTCTCCTGGATAATATTCTGAAGAGTGTTTTTCAGCTTGGATTCATTCTCTCCGTCACATTCAGGTACATCTATCAAATGTACATTAGGTTTTTTCACATAATCCCATATTTCTTGGAGGCTTTGTTCATTTCTTTTCACTCTTTTTTCTCTAATCTTGCCTTCTCATCTTACTTCATTGAGTTTATCTTCAATTTCTGATATCCTTTCTTCTGCTTGGTCAATTTGGCTATTGAAACTTGTGTATGCTTCCCGAAGTTCTCATGCTGTGTTTTTCAGCTCCATTAAGTCATTTATATTCTTCTCTAAACTGTTTATTCTCATTAGCATTTTGTCAAACCTTTTTTCAAGGTTCTTAGTTTCTTTGCATTGGGTTAGAACATGTTCTTTTAGCTCAGAGAAGTTTGTTATTACCCACATTCTGAAGCCTGTTTCTGTCAATTCATCAGACTCACTCTCCACCCAGCTTTTTTCACTTGCTGGTGAGGGATTGTGATCCCTTGGAGGAGGAGAGGTGTTCTGGTTTTGGGTGTTTTTATCCTTTTTTGAGTTGTTTTTTTCCCATCTTTGTGGATTTATCTACCTGTGGTCTTTGTAGTTGGTGACTTTTGGATGGGGTCTCTGAGTTGATGTCCTTATTGTTGATGTTGAAGTTATTTCATTCCGTTTTTTACTTTTCCTTCTAACAGTCAGGCTCCTCTAGTGTAGGACTGCTGGAGGTCCACTCCAGAGCCTGCTTTCCTGGGGATCACCTGCAGTGGCTGCAGAACAGTAAGGGTTGCTGCCAGTTTATTCTTCTGTTTTCTTCATCCCAGAAGGATACCCCCCAGATGTCAGCCTGAGCTCTCCTTTTTGAGGTGCCTCTTTGGATATACAGGGATCAGGGAGCTGCTTGAGGAGACAGTCTGTCCCTTATAGGAGCTCACATGCTGAGCTGTGAGCTCCGTTGTTCCAGTCAGAGCTGCTATGCAGGTACATTTAAGTCTGCTGCAGTGGAACTCATAACCACCTTTTTTCCCAGGTGCTCTGTCCTGGGAAGGTGGGGCTTTATTTATAAGTTCCTTACATACTGCTGCCTTTTTCCACAAATGCTCTGCCCAACAAGGAGGTAGCCTAGTCACAGACTGCCAGCAGAGGCATTGCTGAGCTGTCATGGGCTCTTCCCAGCTGTTGTGTGAACTTCCTTGTGGTTTTATTTATAGAGGTATAATTAGAACTGCCTCAGTAATGGTGGTCTGCCTGAGTAATGGTGGACTGCCTCTGTATAGTGGACTTCCTCAGTAAGGGTGGATTGCCTTGGTAATAGTGGACTGCCTCAGAAGTGGTCAACCACCTTGGTAATGGCAACGTCCTTCCCCCTACAGAGCTGGACCATCCCAGGTCCAGCTGCACTTGATGCGAAACTCTCAATCCAGAGTGTTTCAGATTGCTGGTCTTTGTAGGGATGGGACCCGCTAAACCAGATTACCTGGCTCCCTGTTTCAGCCCCCTTCTTTTCAGTTGAATGGGCAGCTGTCTCCCAGGCATTCCAGGAACCAGATGAAATGGCCACCCAGATTTTTGTGGGTTTTTGTGTGGAGACCCGTTGCATCAGCTGAAACAGCCATGCTGCAAACTCATGGTGCTTTTCAGCTTGGGAATCTCCTGGTCCATAGGCAGTGAAAACTCCTTTGGAAATGTGGTGATCACTCACCCTTTGCGTTGTTCTCGCTGGGAACTGCACTCCAGAGCTGTTCCTATTTGGCCACCTTGGATCCTAACCCCCTTTAATTGGTTTCTTAAGATGGCAGCTTAGACTGTTGATTTTAGATCCTCTTTCTTTTCTAATACATGTAACCAATGTTATAAAGTTTACTCTGCGCACTGTTTTTGCTGAATACCATGGCTTTTGATAATTGTGTATTCATTTTTATTCAGTTTGAACTATTTTTACATTTCTCCTGATATTTCTTCTATAGCCCATGTGTTATTTAGAAATGTATTTTTTAATCTCCAAGTATTTGGGACTTTCCAGCAATCTGTTACAAATTTCTAGTTCATTTTCACTGTGGTCTGAGGTCAGACATTTTATGATATCTATTTGTTTAAGTTTGTTAAGTGGTGATTTGTGGCTCAGAACATGGTCTGTCTTGCTTAATGTTCAATATGCCCTTGAGAAAACTTTGTATTATTTTGTTGTTGGATGAAGTCATCTGTAGATGTCTGTTATATCCAGTTGGTTAAAGTTATTGTTAAGTTCAACTATGTCCTTACTGATTTTTTGCCTGCTGGATCTGTCTGTTTCTGATAGAGAAGTGCTGAAGTCTCCAACTATAATAGTAGATTCATCTATTTCTCCTTACAGTTCTATCTATTTTTACCTCATGTATTTTGACCCTCTGCTTTTAGTCATATACACATTAAAAATTGTTATCTCTTCTTGCAGAATTGACCCCTTCATCATTATAATTGTCCCTCTTTATCCAGGAAAACTTTCCTCACTCTGAAGACTGCTTGTCTGAAACTAATATAGCTACTCCAGGATTTATTAATATTAGCATAGTATATTTTTGGCCATTCTTTAATCTACGTGTAGCTTTATACTTAAAGAGGGCTCCTTGTAGACAACTGTATTTGTCAGAGTTCTATAGAGGGACAGAATTAATAGGATAGATGTACATATAAAGGGGAGTTTATTAAAGAGTATTGACTCACACAATCACAAGGTGAGGTTCCACGGTAGGCTATCTGAATGCTGAGGAGCAAGGAGGCCAGTCCAAAACCTCAAAAGTAGGGCATTCAATAGTGCAGGTTTCAGTCAGTGGTTGAAGGTCCAAGAGTCTCAAATCTGAAAAACTTGGGAGTTCGATGTTCAAGGGCAGGAAGCATTGAGCATGGGAGAAAGAAGTAAGCCAGAAGACTCAGTCAGTCTAGCCTTTCCACGTTCTTCTGCCAGCTTTTATTCTGGCCATGCTGGCAGCTGATTAGATGGTGTCTACCTAGATTAAAGGTGGATCTGCCTTTACCAGCATATGTTAATCTCTTTTGGCAACACCCTCACAGACACACCAGAAACAATACTTTGCATCCTTCAATCCAATCAAATGATATTCGGTATTAACCACCACAATATATAGCTAGATCTTGGTTTTTTATTCATTCTGATAATCTTTTTTATTTTTTAAATTGATGCACTTAAATCATTGAAAGCAAAGTGATAATAAATACAGTTGAATTAATAACTACTGTATTCATTACTGTTTTCTATTTGTGTGACTTTGTGTCCCTGTGTTTGTCTTCTTTCTTCTTTTCCTTTTTTATTTCTTTTTAGAGAGAGGATCTCACTACATTGCTCAGGCTGATTGGACCTCCTTGGCTCAAGGAATCCTCTCACCTCTTCTTCTCAAGTAGTTGAAGCTACAGGGGTACATCATGATGCTCAGCCTGCCTTTTGTGTTTAACTGAGCATTTTACAGTGTTATTTTCTATCTTTTCTTAGTGTATCAGTTATACTTTCTAAAAACTTTTTTAATGGTGGCCCTAGAGATGAAAATATACATTTACAACTAATCCAAGTACACTTTCAAATAACACTATTCCACTTCAGGGATAGTGTAATTTATAATAACATACTAATGATAATTTCTCCCTTTCATTTCTTCTTGGTAAGAAGAACTGAATGCTCTGGCTTATTTCAGAATGGCTCCTTTTCTCTTCCACCTTCCGGAAGCACAAGGGAATTTTTCTCTGATATTCACTGTGAGAATAAGATTAAACTAGAGGTAAAGCTCGTAAAAGTATGAGAACATCCTGAATAAATGGGTCCTTCTGGAGTTTTTAACTCTCATAGTTGTATACACGGAGCCTCTGGCAATTTGTCAATTTTAGTTTAGGCTTTTCTCCTCCACCACTGGCTGTGTGAAAGTTTAGCTCATGTGCTTCTGCTCTAGCAAGTTGTGGTTCTCTGTATTCACTTGTTGGTCTATTGAATTTGGGAACAGTGGTTCATCCTGTGATCTCACTTCTCTGACAGATCTGAAAAGAGTTGCTACTTTTTTGGTTTGTTCAGCTTTTTACTTGTTGATAGATTGGAGTTGCAACTTCCAAGTGTCTTAGATGCCTGACAGAAACTGAGTCTTGTCTTTTAAAATAATTGAATAAAAGTCATTTGCCAATATATAAGTTATGCATATTTTATCACATTCTGGAGCTTGTCATTTTATTTTTATCAGAGTCTAAGTGAAAAAGTTTCTAAATTTGAGAAAATACAATTATTTTTCTCTTTAAACTTCCTTCTCTTTGCCGTATCTAACAAATTTTGCCTACCACCAATCACAAAGATTGTCTCATATATTTTATCCCAAAAGTTTTGGAGCTTTAGTTCTAATTCTTAGGTCTTTGATTTATTTCAAGTTAATTTTTTGTGTATGGTGAGAGATCAAGTTTTATTTTATTTACACATATGTTTAGTTCTTACAATTTTGTTAGAAAGATTTTCTTCACCAATTGAATAGCTCTATGTCCAACCATATAAAGTGGCCATTATAAAGTGGCCATATAAATATCATCTTATAGGTGGACTCTGTTTTACTGTATTAATTGCACATATTTAACTTTAGGTCAATACTACCTTGTCTTCATTATTATAACTTTACAGAACATTTTGACATTTATAGAAAATTAGTGTATGTGCTCCAATTTATTTTCTTTTCATGGCTTTGTTAATTCTAGGTCATTTACATTTCCATATCAATTGCAGAATCAGCTTGTCAATTTCTACAAAAAGATGAGTGGATTTTGGTTGGGGCTGTGTTAAATGTATGGATCCATTTGTGTAGAGCTGAAATCTCAATATTACATCTACCAATGCATAAAAGTGGGTTATGTCTTCATTCATTTCAATGTTTTTTTCTTTTCCTGAGTAATTTTCATTTTTATTGTGAACAATTACATGTATTTTATCTATATTCATCATGTTTTGGGAAACATTATGTATGTAATTGTCCCTTTGATTTCATTTTCTATGTGTTTGTTATTTGTACACAGAAATCCAATTCATTGTTATATATTGATTTTTGTATTCAATGACTTGAAAGATTCACTAGTTTTATTATTTTGTCGATTGCCTAATATTCTATATTTCTAGGTCAAACTGAGTTTTATTTCTTGTTCTTTAATCGTTATGTGTTTATCCTGTAATAACCACAGTGTTTCCTTCTTTTCTCTAGGCAGCCATTTTGAGTTTCTGTGCTCCACAGGGTTTTCACAACTCCCTTCCTGTACTTCAGCACTCCATGCAAGTCACCCTGGTCAAATGTAGTTGTTTATCCATTGTTTTGGTCTTTTCTTGTGGTGGGAGACCAGCATTAGGTGCCTCTAGTACTGTCTAATGAGCTATCTTGCTGATATCCCTTTATCATCTTTTATAATTATTTTTGTTTGATCTTAGCTTTATATTTTTATAATAGATTTAATTTCAAAATATTTTGATTAGAATCACCTTTCCATAGAAAATGTTTTCACCTATGTTAGCAAACCATGCATTTTTCTACCCCATTGGTTATAATCGACTGTATTTAGATGTCATTGTTTGTTTTTATTTCTGCTTGTTGTTGAGGGCATATTCCTTCAATCCCTTAGATTACTCTTTGTGGCCATTATATTTAAATTTGGAGCTAATATATACACTAAATAATGTCAGAAGACATAACTAAAGACAAAAATTATCTAAGACATTTGCTCCATGCTTCCAAAAATAATAAAATTAGAAAACTAAGGCCCCCATCTTTTCCAAAGAATGTATTTTTCAAATCTATTTTACTAATAGATAAGGTATTTATCTTCTTTACTACCAGGACTTTTTTTTAATTTTATAAAACATTTCTACTAACCGCTTTACTGCCGCAATCACATTCCTCATTTCCTTCCACCACTCCATTGCCACATATTCTTGCTGCTGTGTAGGTTGGCATTTCAAGATGTTCTTTCTGAAGACATGTAAGGTCACTATGTGAAGAAATATATTTAAAGTCATCCAAGCTACAGATGCTAAAATCCTTTACACCGCCAGAATATCTAAAATATAAAAATATGAATATGACACAATTTTTGTTGTATATTTTTACATATCCTATAATATGGTGCTTTAAAGAGAGATTTAAAGAGCATTAGTCTTCATAGAAAACACTTAGCAAATCTTAAACATACTTATTACATTATTAATATGTTTTAACATGTTTTTAACTCCACCAAGAAAATTATATATATTAAAATAAATATATATGTGTATATATGTACATATATACACATTCCAAAATTCTTTTTAGTCATACATCTTGTTTTATACAAGATCCAATATAGATATGAGGACCTCTAAAAGTTCATAAAAACACAAAGTTAAAATATGAAAATAAATATATAAACTTTATTTCTCAACACAAAGTTTAAGACATTTTTGTAAGCAATGATATCAACTGTTTAGTCCAGCCCTAAATAACTGAGGATCCTGGAAATTTAACTAGGTCAACTCAGTCTTTTTTTACATTATTAACTGAAGAAATATGAGTGCCCTTTAAAGAGCTTTTAAGATTAGGAAACAAATAGAAGACAGAAGGAGCCAAATCAAGACTATAAGATGGATGCCTCCTAGTTGGCCATCCTGAAAGTCAACAAGCAAAATATCTTCAGCATCCTAAAACTTTTACCATGACATATGCTCTTAACTGCTCTAGTTTTACTTTAGCTGGACCACGTCCATCTCTTGGTAGCTATTGTTTTGATTGTACTTTATCTTCAAGATTGTGCTGGTAAAGCTCTGCCCCCTCCTGTTGCAATTCTTCAAAGAAATATTTCAGAATCTTAATTTTCACTTGTACACAATTGCATATACTTTATTGAAGTTATATCTGTATAATTTCTGTTTCGGGAAACATTGTATGTAGAATTGTACCTTTTATCTCATTTTCTATTTGTTGCCAATATACAGAAATCCAATTCATTGTTACATAAACATACTGATTGTGTATCCAATGACTTGCAAAATTCACTAGTTTTATTTTTATATTTTCAAAATTGCTTCAAAAAATTTTCCATCAAAATTTTGCTCTTATCTGTAGCTGATCTGGACACAATGAGTTTGGCATCCATTGAGTGGAAAATTTGTTCACCTTTAATTTTTCAGTCAGAATTGTGTTAGCTGAACCACTTGAAATGTCTATGATGTTGACTATTGTTCATGCTGTTGTCAGTCTTGTTCAATGACAGCACAAAGATAAATTGTTTTCCTTGTTAACAGATGTTGCTTGCCTGCTACAGCAAGCTTCATCACCAACACTGTCTCATCCCTTCTTAAAAGGAGTTTGGCCAATCGCAGTGGCTCATACCTATCATCCCAGAACTTTGGGAGGATGAGGTAGGTGGATCACTCGAGGTCAGGAGTTCGAGATGAGCCTGGCCCACATAGCGAAACCCTGTCTCTACTAAAAATACAAAAATTAGCCAGGCATGGTGGCACGTGCCTTGTAGTACCAGCTACTTGGGAGGCTGAAGCAGGGGAATCGCTTGAACCTGGAAGGCGAAAGTTGCAGTGAGCCAAGATCTCACCACTACACTCCAGCCTGGACAACAGAGTGACAATCCATCTCAAATAAAACAAACAAAAAGGGAGTTTTAACCATTTGTAAACTGCCAATTCCTTTGGGGCACTGTATCCATTGAATTTTGTAAAGCATCAGTGATATCACCATTTTTCCACCAAAGCTTCCCTGTAAATTGATGTTTGCTTTTGCTTCAGTTTGTATAATCTTTTAAATCTGATGTCTTATCCTTCCATATGTCTCAAACTAGATCTCATTCAGACATGTTATGACCACTTGATATAAGTTTATTTTGGTGCCAAGAAATTTTAATCATGTGTAGTTTTTTATAATACACATTTTCCGTGAAGTTTTTGAAAGCCACTTACACCTATCCTATGACTTTAAGTGTTTAAACATAGCAATTATACTATTATTTATCTTTCTAGTACCAAACAACTGAATTTAAAATTTTGGCTGCAATATTTAATATATTTTTCTCTATCTAATTTTATTTTTGTACTGTTTCTATAAATGCCAACATAAACATGCTATTATTAACTTTGATAACTTATTTTAGAGCTTTTGCTTTCTATAAACATTTTTAACTTTGATAACTTATTTTAGAGCTTTTGCTTTCCATAAACATTTTTCAAATAATGTTAGAGATTTCTCATCCAAACAAAATGGCATAGACTTATTTTTTTCCTGCTTCTCACTAAGTACATGTATAAACTCTGGAACTAATGCAAATAGCAACTTAAGGAGAATCTTGAAAAGTGAGAAGAGAGAGGTAAAGAGGTTTGTGTTCCCAGGACTAGAAGAATAGCGTTAATAGCTGTGAATCTCATATCTCTGAACTCAACAAAAGTCAATGACCCAGGCTTAATGTTTTCAGAAACACAAAAGGATAACCCAAGGTAGTCTGAGTAGACTCACTCCTCCCCAAGATCTAATAGGAGTCTTGCTGAAAACACCAGATGAACATGGCACCACCAATCAGGGAAATCAATTAGAATCTCTGCTGATAGCAACCTACCAAGGAAGGTGCTCTCCTGACATGCCAGTTTCTATCCAGGTTAACCAGGAAGACAACAACAGAATGACCCTGAAGCCATTTCTGAGATCTCTGAGGATGCCTCTCCTGTCATCTCATCACAGGCTTAGAGCTCTAGAAGGGCTGAACGGTTTCAGTGAACAGGCCTGAGGTGGGCTCCACAGGTTCACTGCCCTGGGCTCTGCATTCTGGCACAGTGCTTCTCAGCTTCCCCATCCATTACTCAAGTGGGCCCAGGTGTGGCTCAGCCAACTCTCCAAAAGGCACATGTGGTGAGCCTTGACAATGTCCACACAATGCTAACTTTGCAGACCTGCAGAACGCAAGAGTTGCAGGGCCATGGTGGCCTCCACCTAGATGTTTTCAAACCATGTTAGCAACAGCCTGGGAGCCCAAGCAGAGACTTCTCACAGGTATGGAGCCACTGCAGAGAGCTCCCACTGGAGCAAAATCCATCAAGCCTTTAAGAGTGAGACCGTCACAGAGAGTTCCCACTAGGGAAATGCCTAGTGAATCCATGGGAGTGGGAAAGCCCCTGAGGCCCCAGAACTTTAAAGCCACCAGCTTGCAAGCTCAGTCTGGGAGAGATGCAGGAATGAGACTCCAACCTGTAAAAGCTGTTGGGTGGACTAAGCCCAGAAAAGAGCAAGAATCCTGAGACTTTGCAGACTCAACCTCCACTCAAGTATGCCCAGGATATAGGACATGGTGTCAAAGGAGGTTATTCTCCAGGCTTAAGCCAGTGTTCTTTTCCTTGTTGGGTTTGAAGTTATGTGAAACCAGTTACCCATTTCTTCTTGCCTATTTCGCTTTTTTGGAATGGGAATGTCTATACTATGTCTGTCCCACCATTGTATTTTGGAAGCACCAAAAAACAATGCAACTTAGTAATTGCACAGGCTCACAGCTGGAGAAGAATTTGCCTCAGGATAAACCATGCCTAGAGTTTTATCCTCATCTGAATTAGAATTTGAACTTCAGACTTTTGAGTTGATGCTACAGGAAGACTTTGGGGGCTATTGGGATGAAATGATTATATTTTGAATTGTGAGAAGGATGTGAATTTGCGGGGTTAGGATGAAATGCTATAGTTTGAGTGTGTCCTCAACATTCGTGTGCCAATTTTAACACCCTATAAATGCAACAGTATTGGGAAGTAAGACCTTTCAGGGATGACTAGGCCATGAGAACTAATCTTTGAGGATGCTTCTATCATGCATGTCCTGAATGGACTGTCATGGTTATCATGAAAAGTGGTTTAGCTATAAAACCAAGTTCAGCTCCTCTTTTATATGCACCTGTGCTCTCTTGCCCTTCCTCCTGTACAGCATGATGGAGAAAGAAGGCTCTCACGAGATCCAGGCCTCTCTACCTTGGATTTCTCAAACTCCAGAATGGTCAGCCAAATAAATATCTGTTTTTTTTTTTTTAATAAATTAACAGTCTTGAGTATTCTGATATAGGAGCATAAAACGAACTAGGACAACCACATGTTTTTATCAATTCATCCACTGATGGACACTTAGGTTGCTTCCATATTTTGGCTTTTGTGAATAACTGCAATGAACATGGGAATGCGAATAGTTCGTCAACATACTGATTTTAATTATGTTTACTATATACCCAGATGTGGGATTGCTGAATCGTATGGTATTCTACTTTTAGTATTCCTGAGGAATTTCCATACTGTTTTTCATAATGGTTGTATTATTTATATCCCCATCAACAGAGTACAGTGTTTCCTTTTCTCTTCATCCTAGTCAACACATATATGTCTTCTTTTTGATAATTGCAACTGAGGTGCTATCTTAGTTGGCATTTCTCTAATTATTACTGATGTGGACTATTTCTTTACATGTCTGTTGATCATTTGTATGTCTTCTTCAGAGAAATGTATATTCAGGTCCTTTGCCCATTTTTAAATTGGCTTGTATATGTTCTTGCTGTTGAGACTGTGTTATGTATTTTAGGATATTATGCTTTTATCATATGCATGGTTTGCAAATATTTTCTCCCAGTCTGTGGGCTGTCTTTTCACTGTTAGTTCTTTCCTTTGGTGTGATGTAATCCCCTTTGTGTATCTTTGCTTTTGTTTCCTGTACTTTTGTGGTCATATATTAAAAATCATTACCGAGATCAATGTCAAGATTTCCCCTTTGTTTTCTTCTGGTAGTTTTAGAGTTTCAGGTCTCATGCTTTTGCATTTAATGCCTATTGAGTTTATGTTCATATGGTATGAGATAAGGGCCCAATTTCATTCTTCTGAATGTTAACATGGCACCATGTATTAGTTTTCTCAGCATCTTTTATTGGAGAGACTGTCCTTTCCCTGTTGTGTTCTGTTGGCAACTTTGTCAAAAATAAATTGACCTTGAGATGTGGATTTATTTCTGGGTTTTCCATCCTGTTCCCTTGGTCAATTTGTCTGTTTTTATGTCAGTACCATGCTGTTGTGATTACTATATGTTTGTAACAGATTTTGAAACCAGGTATTGTGATACCTCTAGCTTTGTTCTTTCTGTTCAAGATTGCTTTGGCTATCCAGTGTCTTTTGTGGTTCTATACAAATTTTATAATTTTTATTTTATTTCTGTGAAAAAATGACAATAAAATTTTAATAGAAATTGCACTAAACCTGTAGATCAATTTAAATATTATGAATATTTTAATAAGATAATTCTTCCAATCCATAAACATGTACTACATATTTATTTTTGTCTTCTTCATTTTCTTTTATCAATGTTTTATATTTATCACGATTTAGATGTTTCAGAATCACTAAAAATAGACAATTCATATTGCCCATTCATAGAAAGTGCCCTTGAGCTGGCCAAAAGAAAAACAAACTATAATCCGTATTCTAAAAATAGTAAGGAGAAAGGGCTTCCCAGGCATGGAGAGGCATGATGTGCTTATTTCACGTTACATGCCTGTATCAAAACATCTCATGTACCCCATAAATACATACACCTACTATGTACCCACAAAATTTTTTAATTTTTTCTAAAAAAGTTTGAAAAGGAAAAAAATTAAAGAAAGAGATAATATGTCTATTTAATAAAGAAAATTCTTACACTGCTTTTGGCATCATTGTGCAAACATCTCCTGAACAATGGCAGGTGTCAGTCTTGTCATAAGTTAATCCCAGATGAAGGCCAAGCAACTGCACAATAATGACAGTATATGACTCCAAGGATAAACCCTCTGAATACTAAATATAAGAAAAAGAAAAAGTTAACTAATAATTATAATCAGTTCTAAAATACAATAATATTTACTGAATCAAAAATTATTAGAGTTATATAAACTTTTTGATGATAGATTTATTAAACTTGAATGAGTTCACATAATAGTTATATCAAGTTTCAAAACTTAATGACAATATCATTAAGGTGAACTTGGAGAGAAGCCCATATGAGTGATCTTGGAAGCAGACTTTCTGAGATCTGCCAACAGCCACATGACTAATCTTGAAAGCATATCCCCCTCTACCAGTCAAACCTTGAGATAACTCCAGCACTTAATGACGCCTTGATTTTAGCCTTTGTTGGAAATCTAGAGTTTGAACCACCCACTAAATATCTCCTAGATTTTTAACCTACAGAATTGCATTGTTTTTATCTGCCAAGTTTTGGTATGATCTATTACATTGCAAGAGATAAATAATACATCCTCATAGGTATTATTGTTCTCCTGTACATCATTTCCAATGTTTATGTTTTCCTTTAAGAGTCCTGCTCAGATGACAATTCAGAAGACAATTAAAGTCTTGTTATACAGGAGAAAGAACACAGCTATCATCTGTTTCTAAGTAATTTCAAATTATTTTGAAGTTGCAGGTAAAATTGAAAACATTTTGGAATAACTTAGTCATTATTTACCTTAATTACTCGCATATCGTTACTCTGCATATTTAAGTACTTTCAACAAAATCAATTAATCCTCCTACCACATAGCAAAATAAATATGGGCCACTGAACATCCAAAATACAAAGCAACAACATCACAGAAGAAAAGTATTTGATATTGTAATGTAAAAAAGTAATCGGTTTCTGATGACCCAGAAGTAAGAGAAAAATTACAGTGAGGGAGTGATAAGTAAAGAATAGCTCAGAGAAGATGGCCAATATCCATGGAGATTTTTTTAAATTTTTGGTTCTCCATATTGCCCTGGGTTGCTTATTGTTCACTAATGGGGAGAGAAACAGTATGGCCAACATAACAATAAACTAATGCATCAAATGTTTCAGTACACCTTTTAAAAAAGAGTAATTTTCACTTCCTGCTTGAATGTAAGCAATCTCTCCTTCTCCATCCCAGGTTTTGATCAAAAGAAATTATGAGGACAGAAGCAAGGAATAAATTGTAGGAAAGGCTGTTTTTTACCAAATTTTTTTAGATCCCTATTCCCTCTACTAATTGTTAGAGGAAATATAAGCCTCTTTTTTTCCTCCTATGTTAGGGATTCTCATAAGTTAAAATGATATAACAGATGAGTGCAAGAACCATAAAAAACAACAAAATGAATTTCAAATCTACTCTTCTATACTCCGCTATAAGACTGTGGGACTAAGATTCTGCAAACTATAGTTCCCATATTTTTTTGTTACCAAATTATCTGCAGTTAGAAGAAAGAAGTGGCTGTCTTTTTCCCATGGACTGCTGTTTCTGTGAGCATGGCCCAATCAGCACCATTTTGCTCCTAAAGTGGAAGTTTATTCCAGTATTTGTAGTTTACTCAAGGATCAATAGTTTCCTGACTCCAACTTCTTCCAGTACTATCAGAGTTCATCTATTTATGCCCCTTGAATGTAGCAGCAGCTCGAGGCAGTACTCCTTCCTCCAGAGACCTAAATGCCAGTTGGATGTTCCTTCTTCTGACCTCAATTTTGGGAACCCCAATATTTCCTTAGTTCTGGAGTGGTAGCTGATCTTTTTATTATCTCTCTGTTAACTCGTTATTCCCTTTTGACTTTTTTAGACATGAAATACCTGCATAATTCTCTGTTCTAAATCCTTTTGAAATGCCTAGTGTAGTATCTGTTTTCTTAATTTGCCCTGACTTATACAGCATTTGATAAGTGAAAGTCCTATGAGGAAAGTAAACTGAAAAACACATAAACAGAAATTAGAATGAATGAACCAGAATGGTAAAGGGACACAAATTTAAACTAATAGTAGTGAAAATTTTTTTAGAAAAGATATTGGAAGAAAAGTAAGAGCAGCAAGATGGCCAACTGGAAGTCCCTACTACTTGTCCCCCTTATAAAGACAGTCAAAACAATGAATAAGCAACTACATTTTTGTGAAAATGAGTGTGCCAAGTATATTTAAGGAGAGAAGAAACCCTGGGTAGCACAGAAACTCAGGACAGGCCACGCATGGTGGCTCATGCTTATAATCCCAGCACTTTGGAAGGCCAACATGGGTGGATCACTTGAGGTCAGAAGTTTGAAACCAGCCTGGCCAACATGGTAAAACCTCATCTCTTCTAAAACTACAAAATTAGCCAGGTGTGGTGGTGCATGCCTGTTATCCCAGATACTCAGGAAGCTGAGGAAAACTGCTTGAACCTGGGGGGTGAAGGTTGCAATGAGCTGAGATTGCACCACTGCACTCCAGCCTGGGCAATAGAGCAAGACTCCATCACAAACAAACAACAAAAACACATAGAAACCCAGGATAGCCACAGAGAAAACAGAAGAAAACACTTTGCCTCCATGACTGTGTCTCCCAGCTCAGATTAGTCTGGAAACATCCCTGAGCCAAGTTGCTGCTATACCGTTCCGTGCAGGGCCAAGCCACTATGGAGCTACTCTGTCTACCCATTTTAGTCCCTACTATGCCCTGCCTCTCCCTCAGGGCCTGAGCTGAAGTGACAGTCTGTCTCCCAGGGAAACGGTGACTTGGCTGCCCAGAGCAGTCATGGCCACACTGCCTGAGCTGAGGAGCCCGGTGCCAGCTGACACCATCGTGTCAACAAAAAAGGCCAGGAACTTTCATGTACCAACAGGGTATATACTGCCCTACTCCCAGAAGTCGCTGATGAGTCCTTTCCTCTTGTTGCCATTGTTGCCTTCATCCCTGCTGCTCCCAGGCCAGGGAGAGAGCACAGATCAACAGCACAATCTGTGGGCATGATTTCAGGGATGCAAGGATGGTTCAACATAATAAACGTAATTCAACATTTTGATAAAAATGAATAATCTCATTCAAACTTGAGCAAAGAACATAGACATTTCTCAAAATAAGAAAGAGAAGTGGGCAACACATGAAAAAATGTTCAATATCACTAATCATCAAGAAATGCAAATTGAAACCACACTGAGATATCTGACATCAATCAAAATGTCTACTAAACAGTCAATAAACTGTCAGATAGCACAAAGGCAGAGAAAAGGGAACATTTATTTATTTACTTATTTATTTATTTATTTATTTATTTATTTCTGTGTTTTGAAATGGAGTCTCTGTCACCCAGGCTGGAGTGCAGTGGTGGGATCTCGACTCACTGTAACCTCCACCTTCCTGGTTCAAGCGATACCCCTGCCTCGGCCTCCCAAGTAGCTGGGCTATTACCTTCATTGGTAACAACACAGCCATCCAAGAGCTCTTCAAACGCGTCTCCGAACAGTTTACAGCTATGTTCAGGTGCAAGGCCTTCCTGCACTGGTACACGGGCGAGGGCATAGATGAGATGGAGTTCACCGAGGCCGAGAGCAACCTTAATGACCTGGTGTCAGAATACCAGCAATACCAAGATGCCACAGTTGAGGAGGAGGAGTTTCAGGAGTGTGCTGAGGAGGAGGAGGAGGTAGCCTAGAAGCTTCCTTTTCTAGGTAAAGGGGGAAGCAGTGTGGATTCTTTAGCGTGTTCTGATAGCCATTGTCACTACACACTTCTTTGAGTCTTTATACCTCCTCCTGCTGCATTTGAAAGCATTTTCATAGTAAGCAGTTTGGCCTAATAAAACATTTTTGTAGAAAAAAAAAAATGCCACCATGCCCAGTTAATTTTTTTGTATGTTTAGTAGAGACAGGGTTTCACCCTGTTGGCCAGGCTAGTCTTGAACCCCTGATCTCAGGCAATCTGCCCACCTTGGCCTCCCCAAGTGCTGGGATTACAGGTGTGAGCCACCATGCCCAGCCAAAAGGGAACTCTTATAACCTGTTGGTAGTAAAGTAGATTTGTTCAGCCTCTATGGAGAAGAGTATGGAGATTTCTCAAGGAACTAAAAATAGAACTACCAGCAATTCCACCTCTGGGTATCCACCCAAAAGAAAATAAATCAATATACAAAAAAAGACACCTGTATTCGTACATTAATCATGGCACCATTCACAATAACAAAGTCAGGGAACCTGCCTAAGTGTCCATCAATGGTTGACTGGATAAAGACAATTTGATATTTATATACAATGGAATTCCACACAGCCATAAAAAAAAGAATGAAACCATGCTCTCAGTGGCAACATGGATGGAGCTGAAGGTCATTATTTTAAGTGAACTTATTCAGAAACAAAAAGCCAAATATCACATGTTCTCACTCATAAGTGTGAGCTAAACAATGGGCACACATGGACTAAAGATGGAAATAATAGACACTAGGACTCCAAAGCAGGAGGGTGGAAGGTGGGGTGCAGGTTGAGAAATTCTATTGGATACAATGTTCACTATTTGGTAATGGGCACACGCGAAGCCCAATCCCTACCTGTACATGATATATCCATAACATGTATCCCCTGAATATAAAATAAAATATGAAATTTTAATTTAAAAAAATTTCTAAGAGGATAGAACCTCCATTAAATGTTATGAGAAAATACTACTACTAATAATAAGCATAGAAAGCAGGGTAGTCTTTTGGAGATAACAAATATGCTTATGGCATTTATTGTGGGGATGGTTTCACAAGTGTAATACTTACCTCCATCCTCAGCAAGTTGTGTACATTAACTATGTACAGCTTTTGTATGTTGATTATACCTCAATTATGTGATTTTAAGATTTAATTAACAAGGTTTTAAAAAAATCATCAAGTAGATACTCTAGAATTTAAAAATTTGGTCTGCTTAATAGCAGATTTAAAATTGTTGTAGAATTATTAATTCTACTTAAAGTCAGATCTCAAGTGAAGCACAGAGAACAAAAATGGGGTGAAAAATGAACACAGAGTGACCTGTAAGATGACAGCAAGTAATTTCACAAAAATATAATCACATCCCAGGAGAAAAGGGATTGGAGAATGTACATTACTCCTTACGCAGGAGTAAATGTCCTTAATCATCATGGAAATGCATCATGTGCTCATTTGCTTCCTTCTAGCCCCATTCCGAACATACCCCTTGATTATGCTCCAAATTAGTAATATAAAAGCTATAAAATTATGAGGAAACTAAGTAATATACTTATTCATGTTTTAAAATATTTAGAAAAATTTGAAACACGAAAGTATTGAGAGCAAACCAGATAATTACCCACCAGAGCAACTGCAGCAGCATAATCCTTATTACATACTCGTCCAGGAAATGTGGCTCCTATGAAGGTGGAAATTTTCTTGAAGCTGAAAAATAACTTTTTCCATAAGTGAATTTTAAAGTGGTTATTATTGATAAGCTTCATAGCAGCAAACATCAACAAATAATTACTATCTCTACTATCTCCCAAATACCATGATACTTTAAATTATACCATTTAAATACATTTTTCTCAAGGTTTCAATGTGAAGAGTATTTCAATATACACTTTCACTTTTGAATTTGATAAATATCCAGAAATAGGATAAGGCCTAATAATTTATGCAAATATTATTGCAGTAATAATTATCATTTTTATTCTGGTGTCCTTGATATTTATATCCCTGAAATTTTAAATTTCTATGACCTTCTTATTCATTTATTATTTATTTTTTACCAAATTTTTCTGCATAAATTCTAAATAGTATGACAATTCAACACTTCATTTTATTAGAAAATATAAGCATAAGAATTAACTAGAAGTGAGTCAGAAATGTAGAAATACAATTGAGTAAAGGTTCATAAACCAGAGGAAATCAAATAAATTGTAGCACTCATAATTAAACTTTTAGTTATTCCAATATGTTTTTGTGGAATTTTGCTTTTATTAATGACTTCATGTCATTTGATAAAATATTTTCAGTTTTGCTTCACATTAGCTCCTTGAGGACAAGGACCCTTGCTTACATTTTTCACATTCCACAGTATCTGTATTAAATGTGTAGAACACAGTATATATATAATAAACGCTTATTTTTCATAATTATCATATTAAATCATTTCGAATTATTCCTTTAATGTTATAAAATGCAGCGTCTACCATTTTAATGCGTTCTTTTTTTCTGACATCTGTCAAACACCATATAAAATAAGTAAAGTCAAGTCCACAACAGAAGACTCCACCAAATGTGCTGAGCAGTACAAGCTTGCTGTCAATCAGCAGTAGTCGTGCTCAGAGCACTGTAGACTTTTTTTTATTACAATTGTATTTAGTGAGTTTTTCTTTGTTGATTTAGTGAATAACAAGATGTGGGTGAAGCCATCCTGTGTCTCGACCACATTATCTCTGTATCTGTAGGCACTTTTTGTTTGCCTCCCACTGAAACACAATTGCTTATCAAAAGGCTGGTCTCTTCTGTCAACAATAAATTTCCTTCTACCAGCGGTCAAAATAAAATAAAATAAAATGCAGAATACTACACTTACACAAATAAGAATGGAATTCGATGTGGTTTAAGGTTAAGATGGTTCTTTTTCCATTCAATAAATTGTACTAATATATTTTCAGCATGCTCTGTAGTATCAATTTTGTTTTTATTTGACCAGATTTCAATGGAAGATATAATAACATTCAGTTGTAACTGGGTAAGCATCTAAAAGAATATCAGTTAAAAATTTTAGACAAACTTGAACATTATATTACATTTTATAAAAACACACTTGATACAGTACTTTGGTTATGGAAACTCTTCTTCAACAACACAGCAAAATATTATACACATCTTTCTTATAAAATATATTTTAAAATAGATTTTAAAAACTTACAGTGTTAACAAGGCCAATTATCTGAATAACCTTCTGTGTTACAACGTTTATATCAGAACCCATGTAATCAAACTGCAAAAGACAAATGATTTTTAAAAACTAGTTGATTTTATTAATATATCACATATCTTTTATTTTACAATATGCTGTATTCTAAAGCAGCCATAAGAATCCATTCCAATTGAAATCCAGGAGATGAGTAATAATATGCAAATCATGATTTAATAAAAATATGTAATAACATGATTTTTTTTTTTTTTGACACTCTGTCGCCCAGGTTGGAGTGCAGTGGCGTGATCTCAATGCACTGCAACCTCCGCCTCCTGAGTTCTAGGAATTTTCTTGCCTCAGCCTCACGAGTAGCTGGGACTACAGGAGCACACCAGTACGCCTGGCTAATTTTTTGTATTTTAGTAGAGACAGGGTTTCACCATGTTGCCCAGGCTGGTCTCAAACTCCACTGCACCTGGCCATAACATGATTTTAAGCAATGTTTAATGCAATCAATTTAGCACTATTTCTTTTTTGTGAAAATTGAATCCTGAATTTCTAAAATGTATTTCAAGCAGTTCTCATTTATATAATTATAAATATAATCCTAGACCAAAAAACAGTATGTGCAGAAAGTAGGAAAATCCTCAATGAGAGGATCACCATTAAAATGATACTGTATACTGTGTTAGAAACATCCTTTTCACAATGTATTATAACACATGTTCTAACTTCTTCTTTTTCCAATAAGCTCTTCCTATGTCTAATTGCTTTAAAATGCCAAGACAGTATTAAATAGCAAGGATGATATTAGATATACAAACCTGGCTTCCAATATTTCACTGGAAAATCTCAAATATTTTTTCACTAAGAGGTGATCGATCAGTTTTAGACGAGCATTCTAGATAATGTTGAAAAACACCTATTTACAAATCTTCCTATAACTAAAGTTTATATCAAAATGGAGTTTAATTTTTATAAAATGTCTTTTGGAAACACACCAAAATGATAATCATTTTTATCTTTTGACTTATTGATGCAATACATTTTATTAACACATTGCTTACTATTAAACTAGTATTACATTCATTGATCAAAGGGGTAAATTCTATTAATATTGTCAAAATTAATAATAACATTTTGTTTAGAAGTTTATAGCATTAAAAAAGCTGGACCTGTTGCTTATATGTGTGTGCTTTGCAATAGTTGAGCAAATAAATGTTGCAAATTTATTTTTAATTAGGGCACTAATTAAAAATAAGTTGCATATTTTTGCTATGTTTTAGAATAATCATATTAGCATATAAATTATATCTTTCTGCAATGTTTTAAAGAACATGCCACTAAAAACTATCTATACCTAACACTGTGACAACTGACCCATTAAATTCTTACCTCTTTTAAATATATCATCAAATTTTCCTTTGTTCATTTCTTTGGTCGTTTTTTTAGCTGCAATTGATTATCTTCTAATTCTATTCTTCCTTCTGAGTTTATTACCTGGCCATTGTTTCCTTTCCCTCACAAGAATCAATATGGACTCATAGATTTTTGTTTTTATTCAATAGTCCATTACATTTTTCCCCAACGATGCTCTAGTTGCACCAAATTTGGCAATTTGCCACTCCTTCAATATAACTCCTACATCCATTTTATATGCCCACGTCAGACACTGAACACTTCCTTGCTTTGTACCACAGCAGGATTTTTCAGCGTCACCTTGAAGTTTCTCTGTTTCAGACTTAGAAATTTCTCAGAGTAATCAGATTCATTTTGATGGATAATGGCGCCCATAAACCAAGATTCTGGAGCTAAAAATACTCATTATTCTTGAGGGGTTATTACCTAGAAGGTATTTTCAATGAACATAGCTAGAAAATAATGTTTTGAATAACTGAGTTAGACCTCCACTTCCAGAAACACGTAGTAGACATACATTCCCTGTTCCTCCCAATAATGAGGTAGGCTAAAAGGGAAAATACAGTTGGGCAGATGGTTAAAGCTGGTCTTTGGTAAAATTATTTTAAATAGAAAGAGAACCTGAAAAAGCACAGCTACAGACACAAATAGAGCAGCCTGGGGAAACCTCAGGCTTCAGCTACACAGATGAAGTAAAATCCAGCATAAAAGACTTTTGTTCTTTGTGTGATTAACAGGCTCCCAGGAAAAAGTTTTCTTCACTTGTCAGACATTTACATGGTGGATTCCATGGGAACTTGCACAGGGAGTGGGGGACCTTACCTGAAACAAACCCACAGTTACACAGACAAGAGAAGCTGTATTTTCTGCTTACTCAAAATATACCTACAGCTGCATAGATAAGGGTAGTTGCCAAGACAGCTTTACAGATATGAGATGTTACCCAAACAGCTACAAAGATGAGAGGAGTTTCTTATAAAAGCTTTTTAATTCAACTGTAAAAGCAGCAACTGACTTGCCCCCCCCCCACCGCCCGCTACAGAGAGCTTTCTTCATTTACTTATTAAACTTTCACTCCAACCAGACCGCTTGTGTACATGCTCCTTAATTATCTTGGTCATCAGACAACAAGCTCAGATAACACTGCAGAAAATGAGACAATTGACCATTGACCCATTTTTTCAGGTGTAGCTAAAAACCCTACATATTATATTATCAAGCAGATAAGGAGACTCTATAAAGTGGAGAGAAAGCAAACTTGTTAAGGAGCTGGAACCTGAAAAGATACATCAGTGAGTTCTATAGATTTTCTTTTATCCTCTATATCCCAGATAGGGTGATAAAAAAGCCAGCTACCTGGAAATATCAACCCTGAAATGCCAATCAACAGGGGGAGGGAAAGAGGGAAGGAGGGAGGGAGGGAGGGAGGGAGGCAAAAGCCTGCTTTCTCCATCCAAAGATACAGGAAAAAGGAAGCACAGCAAGAATAAAAACTTTCAGGCCACTCTTACTTAGCCAAACTTCACAGAAAAAAATAATAATAATTCCCCTGTCATGCACCCACCAGCAAAAGCAAAATAAGGAACATTTGGCCTCCTCTTGACTTCTTTCACCATCTTGCCTTCCATCATGTGATGATGTCATTAGAAGCTCTTACCAGATGTGGCACTTTGATATTGGACTCCCCAACCTCCAAAACAGAAAGCCAATTAATTTCTGTTTATGATAAATTACCTAGTCTCACATATACTGTTATAATAACACAGACTACAACAGTGCCCTTATCAAAGAGACCCCACAGAGCTGTCTAGTTCTCCTTCTACCATTTCAGGATAAAACAAAAAGCCAGCATTCTACAGCATAGAAGAGGGTCTTCACCAATATCCAACCATGCTGGCACCCTGACCTAGGACTTATAGCCCCCAGAACTGTGGGAAATAAATTTATGTTGTTTATAAGCCACTCAGTTTATGTGGTTCAGTATAGCAGCCCAAACTGACTATTACAATACAGATACTAGAATTATCTAAAAAGAATTTTAAAGCAGCTATCATTAAAAAACTTTAATGAGAAGTTATGAACATACTTGAATACAAAAAAAAACCCTGAAGGAAAAAATAGCAAGTCTTGACAAAAAAAAGCAGAAAATAAAGAATCAACAAGAATTTTAAAATTTAAAATATAAAAACAAAAATAAACTGATAGGGAGGCAGAGCAATATAGTAGAATAGAAAACTCCACTGATTTCTCCCCACCCTCCTGCAAGGACACCAGATTAACATCTGCACGCACACACACACACACACATACACACACACACACACACACACCCCTTCATAACAACCAAAAATCAGGTGAGCACTCACAGTACTTGGTTTCAACTTTGTATCACTCAAAAAGGCACTGAAAAGATAGAAAAAACAGCCCTGGGCCCCTGATGTCACCCCTACCCCACCCCTGGCAGCACCAGCTGTGGTGGCTATAGGGAAAAACCCCTTCCACTTATGAAAAGCAGAGGGAAAAGTAAAGGGGACTTTTTCTTGCACCTTAGGTACCAGCATCACCACAGAAGGCTGGAGCACCAAGCATACTCTTAGGACCCCCAATGCCAGAACTTGACCCTTAGATGGCATTACTGGGCCTGCCCTGGGCCAGACAGTAGCCTACTGGCCTGAATGGTAAGCTCCAGGCCAGGCAGCATTCACCACAAGATAACTTAACAGACGTTGGGCCTTAAGGAAACATCAATGGTAATCTGATAGCACCCCTCAAGGCCAGGGGTGGCAGTGGCTAAGGGGTGCAGTTCCTCTGCTTTTGGAAAGGAGACGAAAGAGTGAGAAGAACTGCATCTTTTAGTTTGAGTGCCAGCTCAGCCACAATACAGCAGAATACCAAGAAGATTTCTAAAGTTTTTGACTCTAGTCCTTCACTCCCAGAAGGCACTTCTGGAGCCACAAAGGACCTAGGAGACTTCACCACCCTAAAGGGAAGGACACAGACCTCACTGGCTTTGCCACCTGCTGATTATAGAGCCCCAGGACCTTGAGAAAACCTAGGCAGTAGGCTAGTAGTGATTACAGCAGGCCTTGGATGAGACCCAGCACTGTGCTAGCTTCGGTCTGATGCAGCACAGTCATAGCAGTGGTGGCCATAGGGGTGCTTGTGTCACTCCACCCCCAGCTTTAGGTGACTCAGAAAAGAGAGAGACACTTTGTATGTATGGGAACAAGCAAAGGAAGAGAACAATCCAGAGAATGCTCCTGGTTCTTGACTAAGACCAACAAGACAATATCTCTACCAACCTGCAAGAACCACATCATTACTGGGCTTGGAGTGCCCCCTAAAGCAGATACAGCTTAGATCACAACACCCAAATCCTTTCAAATAACTAGAAATTCTTCTCAAGAAAAACACAAATGAGTCCAGACAGTGAAGACTACAATAAATACCTAGCTCTTCAAAGCCCAGATACTGAAGAACATCTGCTAGCATTAACATCATACAGGAAAACACGACCTCACCAAATGAACTAAATAAGACATCAGGGTCTAAGCCTGGAGAAACAAATATATGACCTTTTAGATGGAGAATTCAAAATAGCTGTGTTGAGGAAACTCAAAGAAATTTCAGATAACATAGGGAAGGAATTAAGAATTCTATCAGATAAATTTAACAAAGAAGTTGAAATAATTTAAAAGGATCAAGAAGAAATTCTGAAGATAAAAAATGCAATTGGCATACTGGAGAATGCATCAGAGTCCCTTAGTAGCAGAGCGGACCAAGTAGGAGAAAGAATTAGCTTGAAGACAGGCTATTTAAAAATACACAGAGGAGACGGGAAAAGAATAAGAAAACCATGAAGCCCACTTACAGGATCTAGAAAACAGCCTCGAAAGGGTAACTCTAACAGTTATTGTCCTTAAGAGATAGAGAAAGGGATGGGACAGAAAATTTATTCAAAGAGATAATAACAAATAACTCCAAACCTAGAGAAAGACATCAATATCCAACTACAAGAAGATTATAGAACACCAACCAGGTTTCACTCAAAAAAGACTACCTCAAGGCATTTCATAATCAGACTCCCAAGGGTGAGAGACAGAGGCAGGACCCTAAAAGCAGAAAGAAAAAAGAATCAAATAACATATAATGGAGCTCCAATTTATTGACTTTTCAGTAGAAATCTTATAGGCAAGGAGAGAATGGCATGACATATTTAAAGTGCTGAAGGGAAAAAAAAATTCTTTTACCCTAGAATAGTATATCTAGTGAAAATATCCTTCAAAGATGAAGGAGAAATAGTGACTGACTTTCCCAGACAAACAAAAGCTGAGGGATTTCATCAATACCAGACATGTCCTATGACATGAAATGCTAAAGGGAGTTCTTCAGTCAGAAAGAAAAAGACGTTAATGAGCAATAATCACCTGAAAATACAAAACTTACTGGTAATAGTAAGTACACAGAATATTATAGCATTATAACTGGCACTATAAACTACTCTGGCATATAAACTATTCTTATACTAAATAGAAAGACTAAACAATGAACCAATCAAAAATAACAACTACAAAAACTTGTCAAGACATACTCAGTAAAATAAGATATAAATGGAAACAACAAAAAGTTAGAGAGTGGAAGGATGAAATTCAGGTGTAGAGCTTTATTAGTTTTCTTTTTGCTTCTTTGTTTTTTTATGCAAAAGTGTTATATTATCATCAGGTTAAAAGAATGGGTTATAAGAGAGTATCTGCAAGCCTCATGGTAACTTCAAACCAAAAAACATACAATGCATACACAAAAAATAATGAGAAACTAAATCCTCACCAAAGAAAAATCAACTTCACTAGGGGAAGACAGGAATAAAAGAAAGGAAGAAAAGACCACAATACAACCAGAAAACAAATAATAAAATGTTTTATTTTATTATATAAACTCAACAGTAAGTCCTTCTTACTTATCAATAAAAACATTGCATGCAGATAGACTAAACTCTCCAATCAAAAGACATAGACAGGCTGAATGGATTAAAAATACTAAATCCATTGATCTGTTGTTTACAAGAAACATACTTCAACTATAAAGACATACAAAGAATAAAAATTAAAAGATGGAAAAGATATTCATGCCAGTGAAAACCAAAACAAAGCATGAGTTGTTATACTTATATCAGAAAAATAGGTTTCGAGACAGAAACTATAAGAAGAGACAAAGAAGGTTACTATATAATAAATAAGGGGTCAATTCAGCAAGAGGATATAACAATTTTAAACATACATGTACCCAGCCTTGGAGTACCCAGATGTACAAAGCAAATTCTCTCTTTTTTTTTTTTTTGACAAAGTGCTGACAGAGAAATAAAGCAATTATTATAGCTAAAGAGACAAACGGGACCTAGCACAATATTAGCTGGAGACTTCAACACCCTATTTTCAGCATTGGAAATATCTTTCAGACAGAAAGACAACAAAAAAAATCAGATTTAATCTGCACTGTAGACCAAATGAATCTAATAGATATTTATAGAACATTTTATCCAAGAGCTGCAGAATAAACATTCTTCTCCTCGGCCCATGAATCATTCTTAAGGATAGACCCAATGTTAGGTCACAAAACAGGTCTTAAAACATTTAAACAATTGAAATAAAATCAAGCATCTTCTCTGACTGCAATGGAATAAAACTAGAAATAACAGAAGAATTTTGGAAACTATGCAAATACATGGAAATTAAACAACATGCTTCTGAATGACCAATGTGTCAAAAAAGAAATAAAGAAGAAAATTAAAAATTTTCTTGAAACAAATGATAATGGAAATATAACATACCAAAATCTATGGGGTATAACAAAAGCAGTACTAAGAGGTAAGTTTATAGCTATAAATGCTTACATCAAAAAAGAGTGAACAGGCAGCCTACAGAAAGGGAGAAAAATTTTGCAATCTATCCATCTGACATAGGTCTAATATCCAGAATCTATAAGGAACTTGAACAAATTTGCAAGGAAAAAACAAATAAACCCCTCAAAAAGTGGGCAAAGTATATGAACAGACACTTCTCAAAAGAAGACATTTATGCAGCCAACAAACATGAAAAGAAGCTCATCATCACTGGTCATTAGAGAAACGCAAATCAAAACCACAATGAGATATCATCTCACACCAATTAGAATGGCTATTACTAAAAAGTCAGGAAATAACAGATGCTAGATAGAATGTGGAGAAATAGGAATGCTTTCACACTGTTGCTTGGAGTGTAAATTAATTCAACCATTGTGGAAGACTGTGGCGATTCCTCAAGGATCTAGAACCCGAAACACCATTTGACCCAGCAATCCTATTACTAATATATATCCAAAGGATTATAAATCATTCTACTATAAAGACACATGCACATGTATGTTTACTGCAACACTACTTAAAATAGCAAAGACTTGGAACCAACCCAAGTTCCCATCAATGTTAGACTGTTGATAAAGAAAATGTGGCACATATACACCATGGAATACTGTATAGCCATAAAAAAGAATGAGTTCATGTCATTTGCAGGGAAATTGATGAAGCTGGAAGCCATCATTCTCAGCAAACTAACACAGGAACAGAAAATCAAATACTGCATGTTCTTGCTTATAGGTGGGAGTTGAATAATGAAAACACAAGGACACAGGAAGGGAACATCACACAGCAGAGCCTGCCGGGGGGTGGTGAGCAAGGGGAGGGAGAGCATTAGGACAAACACCTAACGCATGTGGGGCAAGAATGTACTTCCAAAAAACCGCAAATGCCAAAAGAAATATATGTAATGAGGATATTTATGGCAGAATTACTTTTAATAACCGAAAAAGTAATAATGACATAAAGGGCTATGATTGTCAATAAATGGTGGAGTTAATGTGAATTCTCTCCTAAAAATATTTTTTCAAATTTTCTAGACATCCTATAGTGAATATTTATTGTTTTCATTATTTAAATGATGATGTATCCTTCTTAAGGAAGATATTGGAGTGCTTTCACAGTGCCATATCAACTAGTGGCAGGCATGGGAGGAGTCTGCCCAGTGATTTATTTTAACACTGATATTACTTAGAATTGTTAGTACAGAATAATAATAAAAAGAAATCAGCTTTTAATGAGGCTTTTATTGTTTTTAGGCCATCGCCTGCACAGTCCCAACAGCATTCTCCCTTCTTGAAACTTGACTATAGCTCCTGACACTCCTGGAAAGAAAGATAGAAGAGACAACATCTCAACTTAACATGGAGTATGTAAAAATTGCTTGAAGCTGGGCACGGTGGCTCATGCCTGTAATCCCAGCACTTTGGGAGGCTGAGGCAGGTGGATCACCTGTGGTCAGGAGTTCAAGACTAGCCTGGCCAACATGGTGAGACTCCTGTCTCTACTAAAAATACAAAAATTAGCTGGGCGTGGTGGTATGCACCTGTAATCCCAGAAACTCAGGAGGCTGAGGCAAGAGAATCACTTGAACCTGGGAAGCAGAGGTTGTAGTGAGCTGAGATCATGTCACTGCACTCCAGCCTAGGCAACAGAGCGCATGTTCTCACTCATAGGTGGTGTTGAACAATGAAAACCCATGGACACAGGGAGGGGAGCATCACGCACTGGGGTCTGTTGTGGGGGACTAGGGGAGGGACAGCAGTGGGTGGGGAGGTTGGGGAGGGATAACATGGGGAGAAATGCCAGATATAGGTGACGGGAATGGAAGCAGCAAACCACATTGCCATGTATGCAGCTATGCAACAATCCTGCATGTTCTGCACATGTACCCCAGGATGTAAAGTGCAATAAAATATAATATATATGTATATATTATTCAACAATTATTGTTAATTTAGTTACCCTATTGTTCTGCCAATTATAAACTATATTTTTAAAAATTTAATATTAGCCATCATACATATATTTTTTGTTTTGCTGGCCATTGTTCATGGTGTTTTAATTCCTTATGGATTGTGAGCCCATATATGTATGGCTGATATTAATCTGTAGGAATCCAGAGGTATTCTGCTTGAAGTGGCATTCCTCCAGAGATAAATACTATTTGCTTCCATCATGCACCCTCAGCTTTTACCAACCTGGGACAAATGTAGCCTCATGGATTAGAATCCTAACCACATATGTAATAAATATTCAGAGCCTAAATCCATAAGAGATCTAAAGTATAGTCATGAATTCTCAATATGAGTAGTTTGTTCATTTGCTTTTCTTTTTGTTTCATTTACCTAGAACTGAGAAGAAAACAGGTGATAATTTGTTTTCTCCTTTTGCTTTAAAGAAGTGGCATATTTGTTTTGCAGACCATCCTTCCTATTAGACTGAGGCAGTTAGATATTGTTATTATATATGAGGGTTAAGGGCTTAAGGGAGTTGTAATCTATGCTTTCATCTATGCAGTAGTTTTTTTGAAACAATAACAATAGTCAACAAGCTTTTGAAATTAAGATGTTTCACTTTGCAAAAGTGAGTAGATGCTATATACAAAATAAATTAACAAAAACTCGTTTTATTCATAATTTGTAAGAATGTGTTCATTGCAAATGCAAATAAAATGGTTGATAATTTTCATTGCATCACTAAAATCAAGTTAAAGAGAAATGTTAATTCTAAAATAACAATTTATAAAAGAAGGCTTACCAGATTTTTGTCCACAACAATATACATTTCAAGATATCGAGGGAATAACTTAATAAAGTCCATTTTCTGAAAAACACACAACATGAGTCATGAGAAATTTACAAAAATTTACCTTCTACTGAAATTATATTGAGAGATAAACTGAAAGATACGTTGCTCCTGATTATATAATGAGACTGTTTTCAAGTATAAAATTTAAATACTATTCAGAAGATTCCAGTTCAAAGTGCCCTGGGTAGCAAGACTATTCTATTAGACGTCTCAAGATATATAAGAATTCAGGTATCTCTTATTTGTATAATAATTGAAACTGGAAATTTTTGGTTTATAACATAAAGCTTTATTTTCTTAGCCTTTTGATAATTTTCATACTAATCTTTCATGTGAGCATGTTTTCTGCTACCAATTACTAGGAAGTTACTTTTGGCAAACAATGTAGTTTAGAAAAATATTACAAAAATGTACAATCAATGGCAATTTGCTAAAGGCAGATGTCTTATTTAAGGTAGTCTATGGGTCTTTGCAGAGAAAAATGTTCATCACTTTGCTTTACATGTACCTTATGTAAGTCACTCATCCATTTTTTAATTCTTATGAAACAAAAACTCAACTGAGAAATCTAAGTTGTATCATATTCTCCCCTAAATTATCTGAGTAATTGAAAAAAAGAGATGATATTTTATGTTAATTATCTAAATGCCTACATATGAAAATTAATGTTTGTTTCTTTTATACTATATTCATATATTCATATTTCTAAGATTAAGTTTTTGCTAAGCTTTCATCTAATGGCAAGTATAATGACAAACACAGGTTTATTTTCTTGCCACTTTAAAAGTCATGCAGGGCCCTCATGAAAAAGCAAAATAATTTTAAGATTTGCCAGTCACCAAATCTTGACTCTGAAACTATTTTTTATTTTACAAAATTATACTAAATTAAAATAAAAGAGTCAATACTTACTTCTGGACTTTTTCTGACTTGATACTCTGAACTAAACCAAGAATAAGTGTCATTTTCTTCTGAAAGAATATTAGTATTATCATACTTTTCTTCATAAATTTTGTGTATATATCCTGATACAGCCTCCATTGGTTCAATTCCATATGAGATGTTTCTCAACTGTATTGTTCCCCTGAGTGTTTAAACAATCAAAAGAAAGCTGGAATGATTCTACCAAAACCGTAATATTATAATGAGAAATTTGAGCCAGTTTTTAAGATTTAAAGTGACCTTAGTTTTTTACTTTTATATCTTTATCTTCTGGGGTCTTGCTTATACCAGAACTAGACCACTATATCACAGGATATATATTGCCTTACATTACAAATCTGTGATTGTCTTCAAGAAAGCATGATAGTGACATGGATCTGTGCACTTAAACGAGTTGAAACCCCTTTCTGTTGTACAGATTCTCTAACCAGCCTGTAGAATCTCTAGGCACTCTCTTCTTTAGTCTTTGATTGAGTCTCTTTAATACACTTAACTATCCTCTGACACTTGATACCTAAATCATTTGTTTGTGAGGGCTGAACTGAAGGTACTATATGCCTAATACTGACTGACTGCAAAGCCAGTGTCTGTTAGTCTCATACATTCCACAATTGCCAATTAGTCTAGTAAATTAAGAAATTGGACAAGAACAGAATTTGAGAGAACTAAAGTATGAGAAGATGAATCAATCTCCCTACACTCAAACTTTCTTAAAGTCAAAGCAGCAGATCCTGTCAGTATCAAGTAGCTTCTCATCAGGAACAGATAGTGCTGGAATATCAATCCTATTTTATTAGTAATTTTGGTTCAGTTCCTAAGGAATTGAAATAACAAAAGAGATTATAGAATTAGAACAGATCCATGGAGAATTAATTTGTAGGCTAGCAGGATATAATATAGGCAAATTGAGTATCTTTAAGTAGTCTACAACCTGAGTCCTGAACATGTGCTGAGAGTCACAAGAGAATTTGGAATGCCCGCAACATATCCATTATAATCGCAATTCATCTGAAAAAAAAACAGAGAAAATAAAAACTAATGAATAACTTATTTTTAAAATGAACACCTGTTATATATTATTTCTATTTATTACTTTAGCTATGTTTCTACTTTAATATGATTGGCAATTACCTAATAAATTTGTGCCAGGTAGAAATAAGCACCAGCCCAAGTTAATCAATTTCAGTGAATATGCAGAATAATATTCTAGTAATTATAGAATATTTGTCTTTTTAAAGAAATCTAGAATTACAAATATATAAGAAAAAAGTAACCTAACTCTTACCTGAACTAGCAGAGGTTTAGAATGTTGGATGTCATTTTTGTCATAAAAATGAATAAGAGAAGCTGAAGATAAAAGTGATCTAGGCAAAAATCATAAAAACTTGCTCAAGTTATGAAACAGAAAAGTCAGAAAAAACATTCATGTAAAATTGTTTTGCTTTTTTTTTACTGAAGAATTTAAAGTAATGCTAATCAGCTTGTTCTATCCTATCATCCATGTATTTCCAGCACTTACATTGAATTAGGCACTCGGTGAGACATTTTAACTAGAATGACATACAATACTAAAATGCAGATAAATGAGCAACTCAAATTTCTAGACACATGAAAAGGAAAAAGCATAGATCCCAATTTCCAACATAGAACTTTGTCTGTATCACTCATTGATTTTATATTTTGTACCCAAGTTTCAAAATTAAATTGTAAGGTTAAAACAGTGATACGGTTTGGCTCTGTGTCCCCACCCAAATCTCATCTTGTAGCTCCCATAATTCCTAGATGTTGTGAGAGATGACTGAATTGTGGGGGTGAGTCTTTCCCATGCTGTTCTCGTGATGGGGAATCGGTCTTATGAGACCTGATGGTTTTTAAAAATTGGAGTTTCTCTGCACAAGCTCCGTCTTTGCCTGCTGCCATCCACGTAAGATGTGACTTGCTCCTCCTTGCCTTCTGCCATGGTTGTGAGGCCTCCCCAGCCATGTGAAACTGTAAGTCCAATAAATCCCTTTCTTTTGTAAATTGTCCAGTCTTGAGTATATTTTTATCAGCAGTGTGAAAACAGACTAATGCAGATAGAAAACAGATTTACTTTTTCTCATTACAAATTCATATTTGCTAAGCTTTACTAAATGCCAAGTTTTTCTCAATAACTCTGGTCAGAATTTTATTTCCCTCAGTGACTATTCAAAAACTTGACACTACTCCTGTCAATCATCCCACATAACTCCCATGTTCCCTTACTCCCAGATCACTTGTTCCCATCTGCACTTCTTATCCTTATTTCCAGAAGGTTACATCTTTTATTTAGAACAAACCCTTACACTGGTGCTACAGATACCATCCTGTGCCATATACAGAGGATACATACTTTTTCTCTCCTATAATTTTAAACTCTTGTACTCTACTATATTTTATCATAATGCTATTTATAATGATGTTAATAAGTCACTATCATCCTAAAGAACTCTTTCTTGACCCCATGCTCTACTGTGGCTACTCCCTATGTACATTTTTTTCAATTCTTAACAGATTCCATCAAAGGAATTATCTACACACAATTTCTTCACTTTCTAAATTCTTTGCATCCCCAAAACTTCCCTGGAAAAGATTCATAAACATTAGAATGTCAAATCCAAAAGGCATTTAAAAAAATTATTTCTACACTGGACCTCTAGCTTTTTTTTTTTTTGAAAACTGTAACCACTCAATCCACTCACTCAATTTATATAACACTTGATTCTTCTGCCGTTCTTCTTACCTCCTGGTCCCTTCCGCTTTATCTTCCATGTTGGTTGCTGGTTTTGTTCAGCCTATCCCAGGAAACATTGCTGTTTTCCAGGGTTCAGTCTTTAGTCATGATCTATTTATAAGCACCCTATGCAAGAGCACTCATTAAAAAAAAATACAACCAAGCTATTGCTTTCTGCTCAATCTATATACCTATAGCTAAATCTATTTTCCAATTTTCCTATTGAATATTTTCATAGATTCAAATTCCTAGCCACATACAGCCCAGAATGGCTTTGAATGCCCAATGCAAATTTTTAAACGTTCTTAAAACATTGTGAGATATTTTCTTTTTTTTCTTTTTTTCTTTTTCTTTTTTTTCCTCACCAGCTATCATTAGTGTATTTTGTATGTGGCCCAAGATAATTATTTCAGCGTGGCCCAGGGGAGCCAAAAGATTGGACCTACCTAATCTAGAGGAAAAAACTTACTTGGATATCTCACAGGTACAAAAAACCAAACTCACCCCTTCCTCACACAAATATATCCCTTATTTGTATTCCTCAGTTAATTATACTATAGCCTATTCATTTACTTGAGCAACACTAAATTATCTGAAATTTTTCACTTTTTACTAATCATTCTACCAAATCTGTATTGAGGTCAACTGGATTCTTTTTTCGAGTGACATCACTGGTGCCATTGTTCAAACCACCACCATTACTCACCTAAACTTCATAGTCATATAATTGGTCACCTTAACTCTGACTTTGTCCCCTCAAAAACAGCCTACAAGGCTCAATGTGGCTACATAAGTACATGCTTAAAACCATTTTTGGCTCCCAGTATTTGAATCTTCTACAGCCTGGCTCCTACCTAACTTTCCAGAATCTTTTATCTCTATTCTTCAGAAAATTTGTGCTTCAGTAATTCACACTGGTTCTGTGCACATCACAAAAGCCACTCTGCCTCACACCTCTATGCTTTACACTTTATTTCTTCTCTAAATAGAATGGCAGCTGGATGCACTGGCTCATGCTTGTAATCCCAGTACATTGGGTGGCCAAGCCTTGAGGGAGGAATGTTTGGGGCCAGGAGTTGGGGCCCAGCCTGGGCAACATGGTAAAACCCCATCTCTACTAAAAATACAAAAAATTATCTGGACTTGGTGGTGCACACCTGTAGTCCCAGCTATTTGGAAGGCTGAGGCATGAGCATCACTGAAACCCAGGAGGTAGAAGTTACAGTAGCCAAGATCACACCGCTACACTCTAGCCTGAGCAACAAAGCAAGACTCTATCTCAAAAAAAAGAAAAAAAAAAAAATATATATATATATATATTCCCCTGTCCTGCCCCTCTTCTTTTCAGAGCTAACTCTATCTCTTCCCTTAAGACACAAGTAATCTCTTGCCTCTTCCCTAAAAGCCTTCCCTGACTTCCAAGGAATACTATTTACACATTTACCATATTACCATATTATAATAAAATTATTTGCTTTTCTATTAATGTGTCTGAATGTATGTTTCTATATTATAAATTCCTTAACAGGGCAACATATTTTATTCTCCTTTGCATGCCTAGGATTTTACTCAATGCCCAGTATAGAGTAAGTATCAATATATTTGAATCAAAATGATTCATTCTACTTACACATACTTTTAGAAATTAGGAAGCCAAAGTACTAAAATTTGAAAAGATAAAATACTTACTGCTTTTTGAGATGGACAAAATGTGGCTTTCCTTCTATTGTAATCATGTAAACAACCTACAACAAAATTATTAGAAAAATTCAATAAAAACACATGCCAAATAACGTATTTTCTCTAAATTAGGCTTTAAAATATTGAAAAAATTAATAACCCATAACCATTATATTGGCCTTCCGTCCCAAGCAGAATTTTGCATTGAGAAGTAGGTGGCAAAGTGGTCACATGCCTGCTATTCACTATTACACTTCTGAGGAAGAAGCTTACCCTATGATTGTTATCTTTCAGTTCAGACAGACTCCCACCATCAAGGATGTCCACCTCAACTGCAAGGACCCATTGGTTGCTTACCCAGAGCTCTCCTGGAAGGTAAATTGTCCTGTTCATTGCAAGAGACCCTCCCAAAATACAGAAACACAAGAAACGTAATATACCTCTAGCAAAAGCCATTGTATTTTACCTACCTGTATGAGCAATCAAACTCACACATGGGGTTTCACCATGTTGCCCAGGTTGGCCTCAAACTCCTGCCCTCAAGCATTCCTCCCTCCTTAGCCTCCCAAAGTGCTGGGATTACAGGCATGAGCCACCACACCCAGATGACATTCTATTTAGTGAAGAAATAATGTGTAAAGCATAGAGGTGTGAGACAGAGTGGCTTTTCTGATGTGCACAAAGTCAATGTGAATTACTGAAGCACAAATTTTCTGAAGAATAGAAGTAAAAGATTCTGGAAAATTAGTTAGGAATCAGGCTGTAGAAGATTCAGAATGCCATGGTCAGATATTGGGAGCCAAAAATGGTTTTAAGCATGTACTCATGTAGCCACATTGAATGTAGGAATACAATGCAGGAGAGAATGTAGGGAGACTGAAGACATGTCTAGAAAACATCATAGAAGATAACAGAAAAAGCAATGGTTATTAAATTATATATTTGGTTAATTTTAGAAACTTATTTTAGCAAGAGAAATAGCATTTAACAGTTTTCAATTCCTCAGCTTTACACCAGAGCATAATAAGGTACTTTGTATAATGGTCTATTAGGAATAGGTTGAATGGCACTCTGAAAAGAAGTGTAAGTGGAATTTAGAGGGAACTTTTAAAATTGTGCCCTCGAAAATCCTTTGATATTAAACAAATAAGATGAAAATTAAAGGGGAATATGAAAGCACCAATAAAATTTAAAATTCATGTATCTTACAAAGCTACAACAAAAACTAAAATAAGGGGGCCAAGGGAGGGAGAGTGGGGTGGTTGGGATGTTGGGGAGGGATAACATGGGGAGAAATGCCAGATGTAGGTAATGGGGGGATGTAAGCAGCAAACCTCATTGCCATGTGTGTACCTACGCAACAATCCTACATGATCTGCACATGTACCCCAGGACCTAAAGTACAATTAAAAAATAAATAAATAGAATAAAATCACAAGTCAATCATATCTCAGTGAAGGTGGTAAAAATCTAAATAAATAAACTTAAGTAAAGTTAAATCAGAAAAAAAAAAAAAAAAACAGAAGGGAAAAACTCTCAAAAGACACATTATCCAGAGCCTCCACAATTTCATATACAATATCCAACTGATATAAGCTGAATTGTAAGCCCTCCAAAAATTCATTAGATGAAATACTAATCCCCAGCATCTCAAAACATGCCATATTTGGAGACAGGGTCTTAATGGCTGACATCATACTGAACTGTGAGAACCCTAAAGTTTTCCCATTAAATCAGGAACAAGGCAAAGGACTTCTCCTCTCTCCAGTACTTTTTAATATCACACTAAAAGCCCTAGCTAATGCAATAAAGCAAAAAAAAGTAAATAAAATGGATACAGATTGGGTAGAAATAAATGTGTGTCCTTGTTCACAGATTACATGATTGTATATGTAGAAAATCTGAAGGAGGGGCACAGCCTAGGGAGCTGAGGCTTGTGAGGATCTGAGGCCACAGCCTGGGCAGCGCTGTGGTCCTTCGTACCTACTTTGCTACCTCAATCATCTCTGCCTAGAATGTCTTCTTAGTTTTCTTGTCCATCCAGCTATAAAAGGAAAATAAATCAAAGATGGCCAAATAGGAACAGCTCTGGAGTGCAGTTCCCAGAGAGAATGCAGAGGATGAGTGATCACCACATTTCTGAATGAGTTTTTACTGCCCACAGACCAGGAGATTGCCAGGCAGAAAAGCGTCACAAGTCTCCAGCATGGCTGTTTCAAATGACACAGTGGGTCTCTGCACAACTACTCATACAAATCTGGGCAGCCGTTTCAACTAGTGCCTGGAATGCTTAGGAGACAGAGTCACCCATTAAACTGAAAAAAAGGCAGCTGAAACAGGGAGCCTGCTGATCTGGCTCGGCTGGTCCCACCCCCACAAAGACCAGCAATCTAAAACACTCTGGAAAGAACTTCATGGCAAGCACAGCTGAACCTGGGACAGTCCAGCACTGAGAGGGGAAGAGCATCTGCCATTACCGAGGAAGTCCACCACTACCAAGTCAGTCCACCATTACTGAGGCAGTCTACCATTACCAAGGGAGTCCACCATTAATTACCAATGCAATCTGCCATTACCTAGGCAGTCCACCATTACAGAGACAGTTTGCCATTACTAAGGGAGACTGCCATTACCGAGGCAGTTCTAACTATACCTCTGTAAACAAAATCACAAGAAAGTTTACACAGCAGCTGGGCAGAGCACATGGCAACTCAGCAACACCTCTTCTAGGAGACTGCGACTAGGCTACCTCTTCACATGCAGGGCATCTCTGAAAAAAGGCAGCAGCATGTCAGGAACTTATAAATAAAGCCCCACCTTCCCAGGACAGAGCACCAGGGGAAAAAGGTGGTTACGAGTTCCACAGCACAGATTTAAACGTACCTGTCCAGCAGCTCTGAATGAAACAATGGAGCTCATAGCTCAGCATTTGAGCTCTGGTAAGGAACAGACTATCTCCTCAAGCAGCTCCCCGACCCTTGTATATCCAAAGAGACACCTTATAAAGGAGAGCTCAGGCTGACATTTGGTGGTTATCATTCTGGGACAAAGATAACAGAAGAAGTAACTGGCAGCAACCTTTACCATTCTACAGTCACTACAAGTGAGCCCCAGGCAAGCAGGGTCTGGAGTGGACTTCCAGCAGTCCTACAGCAGAGGGGCCTGACTGTTAGAAGGAAAACTAAAAAACAGAAAGTAATAACCTCAACATCAACAGAAAGGATGTCCACTCAGAGACCCCATCTGAAAGTCACCAACTACAAAGACCATAGGTAGACAAATCCACAAAGATGGGAAGAAACCAGTGCAAAAAGGATGAAAACACCCAAAACCAGAATGTCTCTCCGCCTCCAAGGGATCACAACTCATGACCAGCAAGGGAACAAAGCTGGATTGAGAATGCGAGTCTGTTGAACTGACAGAAACAGGCTTCAGAAAGTAGGCAATAACAAACTTCTCTGAGCTAAAAGAACATGTTCTAACCCAAGGCAAAGAAACTAAGAACATCGAAAAAAAAAGATTTGATGAAATGCTAATGAGAATAAACATCTTAGAGAATAATATAAATGACTTGATTGAGATGAAAAACACAACACGAGAACTTCACGAAGCATACACAAGTTTCAATAGCTGAATCGACCAAGCAGAAGAAAGGATATCAGAAATTGAAGATCAACTCAATGAAATAAAACAAGAAGGCAAGAATAGAGAAGAAGGAGTGAAAAGAAATGGGCAAAGCCTCCAAGAAATACGGGATTATGTGAAAAGACCTAATCTACGTTTGATAGGTGTACCTGAATGTGATGGAGAGAATGAATCCAAGTTGGAAAATACTCTTCAGGATGTTATCCGGGAGAAGTACCCCAATCTAGAAGGCAGGCCAATATTCAAGTCAATGAAATACAGAGAATACCACAAAGATATGCCTCAAGAAGAGCAACCCCAAGGCACATAATCATCAGATTCACCAGGGTTGAAATTAAGGAAAAAATGCCAAGGACAGCCAGAGAGAAAAGTCGGGTTACCCACAAAGCCCATCAGACACACAGCAGATCTCTCAACAGAAAACCTACAAGCCAGAAGAGAGTGGGGGCCAATATTCAACATCCTTAAAGAAAATAGCTTTCAACCCAGAATTTCACATCCAGCCAAACTAAGCTTCACACGCAAAGGAGAAATAAAATCCTTTACAGACAAGCAATTGCTGAGAGATTTCATCACCACCAGGCCTGCCTTATAAGAGCTCCTGAAAGAAGCACTAAACATAGAAAGGAACAACCAGTCCTAGCCACTCCAAAAATGTACCAAATGGTAAAGAGCATTGACACAATGAAGAAACTGTCAACTAATGGGTACAACAACCAGCTAGCATCAAAATGGCAGGATCAAATTCACACATAATAATATTAACCTTAAATGTAAATGGGCCAAATGCCCCAATCAAAAGACACAGACTGGCAAATTGGATAAAAGGTCAAAACCCATCAGTGTGCTGTATCCAAGAAACCCATCTCACTAGCAAGGATACACATAGGCTTGAAATAAAGGGATGGAGGAAGATTTACCAAGCAAATGGAGAGCAAACAAAAACAGGAGTTGCAATTCTCATCTCTGATAAATTAGACTTTAAAGCAACAAAGATCAAAAGAGACAAAGAAGGACATTACATAATGGTAAAAGGATCAATGCATCAGGAAGAGCTAAAGATCCTAAATATATACACACCCAATACGGAGCACCCAGATACATAAGTCAAGTTCTTAATGACTTACAAAGAGACTTAGACACCCACACAATTATAGCGGGAGACTTTAACACCCCATTGTCAATATTAGACAGATCAACCAGACAGAAAATTAACAAGGATATCCAGGACTTGAACTCACACCTGGACCAAGCAAACCTAATAGGCATTTACAGAACTCTCCACCCCAAATCCACAGAATATACATTCTTCTCAGCACCACTTCACACCTACTCTAAAATTGACCACGTAGTTGGGAGTAATTCACTCCTCAGCAAATGCAAAAGAAATCATCACAAATAGTCTCTCAGACCACAGTGCAATCAAGTTAGAACTCAGAATTCAAAAACTAACCCAGAACCCCACAGCTTCATGGAAACTGAACAACGTGCTCTTGAATGTTGCTTGGATAAACAATGAAATGAAGACAGAAAAAAAGATGTTCTTCGAAACCAACGAGAATGAAGACTCAACATACCAGAATCTCTGGGACACATTTAAAGCAGTCTCTAGAGGAAAATATATAGCAATAAGTGCCCATATGAGAAGCAAGGAGAGATCAAAAATTGACACCCTATTGTCAAAATTGAAAGAGCTAGAGGAGCAAGATCAAAAAAACTCAAAGTCTAGTAGAAGACAAGAAATAGCTAAGATCAGAGCAGAACTGAAGGAGATAGGGACACAAAAAACCCTTCAAAAAATCAATAAATCAAGGAGCTGGTTTTTTGAAAAGATCAACAAAATAGGCAGACCACTAGCCAGATTAATAAAAAAGAAAAGAGAGAATAACCAAATTGATGCAATAAAAAATGATAAAGGAGATATCACCACAGATTCCACAGAAATTCAAACCATTATCAGAGACTATTACAAACAACTCTGTGCACATAAACTAGTAAACCTGGAAGAAATGGATAAATTCCTGGACACTTGCCTCCTGCCAAGCCTAAACCAGGAAGAAGCCAAAACACGGAACAGACCCATAACAAGGTCTGAAGTTGAGGCAGCAATTAGGAGCTTACCACCCAAAAAAGTCCAGGTCCAGATGGGTTCCCAGCCGAATTCTACCAGACATACAAAGAGGAGCTGGTACCATTCCTTCTGAAACTATTCCAAACAAAACAAAAGAAGGAATTCTTCCCAAATCATTTTATGACACCAACATCATCCTGATTCCAAAACCCGGCAGAGACTCAACAAGAAAAGAAAACTTCAGGCCAATATCCATGATGAACATAGATGCAAAAATCTTCAATAAAATACTGACAAGCTGATTGCAACAGCACATCAAAAAGCTTATCCACCATGATCAAGTAGGCTTCATCCTGGGGATGCAAGGCTGGTTCAACATACGCAGGTCTATAAATGTAATTCACCACATAAACAGAACCAAAGACAAAAACCACATGATTATCTCAGCAGATGCAGAGAAGGCCTTTGACAAAATTCAACAGCCCTTTATGCTAAAAACCCTCAATAAGCTAGGTATTGACGGAACGTATGTCAAAATAATAAAAGCTATTTATGACAAACCAACAGCAAATATCATACTGAATGGGCAAAAACTGGAAGCATTCCCCTTGAAATCTGGCACTAGACAAGGATGCCCTCTCTCACCTCTCCTATTGAATATAGTAGTAGAAGTTCTAGCCAGAGCAATCAGGCAAGAGAAAGAAATAATGGGTGTTCAAATAGGAAAAGAGGAAGTCAAATTGTCTCTATTTGCAGACGACATGATGGTATATCTAGAAGACCCCATCGTCTAAGCCCAAAATCTCCTGAAACTGATAAGCAAGTTCAGCAAAGTCTCAGGATACAAAAGCAATGTGCAAAAATCACAAGCATTCCTATACACCAATAACAGACTTAAAGAGAGCCAAATCAAGAACAAACTTCCATTCACAATTGCCACAAAGAGAATAAAATACTTAGGTATACAACTAACAAGGAATGTAAAGGACCTCTTCAAGGAGAACTACAACCCACTGCTCAACGAAACAAGAGAGGACACAAACAGATGGAGAAACATTCCATGTTCATGGTTAGGAAGAATCAATATCGTGAAAATGGCCATACTGCCCAAAGTAATTTACAGATTCAATGCTATCCCCATCAAGCTACCAATGACCTTCTTCGCAAAACTGGAAAAAACCACCTTAAACTTCATATGGAACCAAAAGAGAGCCCGCATAACCAAGTCAATTCTAAGCAAAAAGAACAAAGTGGGAGGCATCACACTACCGGACTTCAAACTATACTACAAGCCTACAGTATTCAAAACAGCATGGTACTGGTACCAAAACAGAGATATAGACCAATGGAACAGAATAGAGTTCTCGGAGGCAACACAACATATCTACAACCATCTGATCTTTGACAAACCAGACAAAAACAAGCAATGGGGAAAGGATTCCTGTTTAATAAATGGTGTTGGGAAAACTGGCTAGCTATGTGCAGAAAGCAGAAACTGGACCCCTTCCTGACACCCTACACTAAAATTAACTCCAGATGGATTAAAGACTTAAACATAAGACCTAACACCATAAAAACCCTAGAAGAAAATCTAGGCAAAACCATTCAGGACGTAGGTGTAGGCAAGGACTTCATGACCAAAACACCAAAAGCATTGACAACAAAAGCCAAAATAGACAAATGGGACCTAATCAAACTCCACAGCTTCTGCACAGCAAAAGAAACAGTCATTAGAGTGAATCAGCAACCAACCAAATAGGAAAAAAATTTTGCAGTTTACCCATCTGACAAAGGGCTGATATCTAGAATTTACAAAGAACTAAAACAGATTTACAAGAAAAAAACTAACAAGCCCATTCAAAAGTGGGCAAAGGATATGAACAGATACTTTACAAAAGAAGACATACGTGAGGTCAACAAACATATGAAAAAATGCTCATCATCACTGGTCATCAGAGAAATGCAAATCAAAACAACATTGAGATACCATCTCACGCCGGTTAGAATGGCGATCATTAAAAAATCTGGAGGCAACAGATGCTGGAGAGGATGTGGAGAAATAGGAACACTTTTGCACTGTTGGTGGGAGTGTAAATTAGTTCAACCATTGTGGAAGACAGTGTGGCGATTCCTCAAGGACCTAGAAACAGAAGTTCCATTTGACCCAGCAATCCCATTACTGGGTATACAACCAAAGGATTATAAATCGTTCTACTATAAGGACACGTGCACACGAATGTTCATTGCAGCACTGTTTACAATAGCAAAGACCTGGAACCAACCCAAATGCCCATCGATGATAGACTGGACAGGGAAAATGTGGCACATATACACCATGGAATATTATGCAGCCATCAAAAACGATGAGTTTGGGTCCTTTGTAGGGACATGGATGAACCTGGAAACCATCATTCTCAGCAAACTGACAGAAGAGCAGAAGATCAAACACCGCATGTTCTCACTCATAGGTGGGTGCTGAACAATGAGAACACATGGACACAGGGAGGGGAGCACTACACACTGGGGTCAGTTGGGGGGAAATAGGGGAGGGACGGTGGGGGGTGGGGAGCTGGGGAGAGGGAGAGATAGCAAGGGGAGAGATGCCAGATGCAGGTGATGGGGAGGAAGGCAGCAAATCTCACTGCCACGTGTGTACCTATGCAACAATTTTGCATGTTCTTCACATGTACCCCAAAACCTAAAATGCAATAAAATAAATGTGGGGGAAAAAAGGTAACAACATGTCATACATAAAATATTATTAAAATTACATTATTTTCTGGATCTGTGTTTGTATCCAGTGTTGAAATCTTCTCTGGAACTGTGGTCTGCAGGAAGATTTTATGAGCATCTAAAAATAAATATAAACGATGTTATTTTGATAGCTATGATCTTGTTATTCATTTCTAACGCTAATTCTGCATTTGTTTCTCTACATTAGCAGCTTTTTTTTTTTCTTTTTTTTTGAGACGGATTTTTGCTCTTGTTACCCAGGCTGGAGTGCAATGGCACGATCTCACCGCAACCTCCGCCTCCTGGGTTCAGGCAATTCTTCTGCCTCAGCCTCCTGAGTAGCTGGGATTACAGGTACGCGCTACCATGCCCAGCTAATTTTTTGTATTTTTAGTAGAGACGGGACTTCACCATGTTGACCGGGATGATCTCTATCTCTTGACCTCGTGATCCACCCGCCTCGGCCTCCCAAAGTGCTGGGATTACAGGCGTGAGCCACCGTAGCAGCTATTTTTAAAATAATCTGCACATCTCGCCCTTTCCACTGTCTTTCTAGTTACTCTTACCTGCAAATTTCTCACCCCTTGTCAAGATTTCAAATTTTTATTCATTCTCCCCTCCACACCCCTCTCCCATCACACACACACACACACACACACACACACACACACACACACACACACACAGTTTGGCATTGGCACAGCCTAAGTTAATGCTAAGTACAAAATTCAGTGTTGTAAAAAGGTGTGGAAATTAGAAAAAACAGATGCATCAAAAAAGTGAGATCTTTTTCAGGGAATGTAGAATATTGAAAACAAGGATGATCTGCACATTTCAATGGGGCAGGTGGAGAATAGCAGTTGCCAAATCAGTAAACCCTTGATAAATAGCTTTTTTACTGTGATGCAATTATTCCTAATGTAGCAGAATTTTGTATGTGGAAAAAAATCACATATTTCATTTTTGTTCATTTTATGGATAAGGAAGCCATCCCAGAGAAGTAAAATGATTTTCTTTCGGAGGCTGCCTCTCTGACTTTTTGGCCATAGACCTTGAAGCACGGGGCCAGCAGAAGGTGGGAGAGGGTGGAGCCAGGGTCAAGTCTGGGCTGGAACTGGACCATGGCAAGAGTAAACAAGGTCTCCCTCGGAAGCCTGGATTCCTGGACTTACTGAGGCCTGCGTTCATCCCACCAAGTCCAGTAAGAAGCAGCAGAAGAAGGAACATGGCTCGCTGTCTTGGAGCCCTGACGATGAACAGCAGTTAAGACGTTGAGACCTGGAGAGGCGCGGCTCGCGCTAGGCTGAGCGCACGTGAGGAAGCTGCGGAGAGGAAAAGCGCACAGGGCAGAAGGACCAAGCCGTAGGTGATTATAAGCTGCAGGCGGGCAACTGAGCACTCAAGAAGAGCCTCTCAGCCAGTTTATTGTTAAAGAAGAAAGGCTTCCTAATTGTCAATTCTCAGGTGAGGCTTTTGTTTATATCTTACTTAGACCATCCCTTTGTTTTTTTGTTATTGTTTTTTGTTTTTGTTGTTTGAGACAGAGTCTCGCTCTGTCACCCAGGCTGGAGTGCAATGACATGATCTGGGCTCACTGCAACCTCCGTCTCCCGGTTCAAACGATTCTCCTGCCTCAGCCTCCTGAGTAGCTGGGATTACAGGCGAGCGTCACCACGCCCAGCTAGTTTTTGTATTTTTAGTAGAGACGTGGTTTCACCATGTTGTTAGATCATCGTTTTTTAAATTCTAGTTACAGTGAGGAAAGAAACAAATATAAAAATATTGTGGTTACTGACAGCAATCAAATTTCTTCCCATTACGTTTATATGCCATGTAAACAGTTTAGCTAGGACCAGGCAAAATGCATGTTTGAGAAAATGTTGCAAACGCTGTGACTTTTAACATTTCATGATTGGAAACACCATTATAGGACAGCTATTGAATGCAGAACAACCCATACGATCCCTGCTTAAATAGATTTCCAACAAATCTTCTCTAATGTCCCAAGCTATTACTGCTACATTCTGTGTAATCCTGCAGTTCCTAGCTTTTACGTCTTTATTCAGAAATTTTAAAATTCTGCCTCTGGTAGAAGCAGAACCAGTTTGATTTATTGAGGTCCATAGGCACTCTTTCCTTTGCAAGTCCTAGGACACATCATATTAAATACACAAATATAGTCACATTCCCACATTAAGTGTAAGTTTTCAGTAAAAATGCTGAAAACATGTTCATAAATATGCTTTGAAATTACTTGAATGCAAATCTAAAAGAAGTTATCAACAGAAAAACAGTAACAATCTTTAAAAAAAAAGAACCAAGAGACCAAGAAATAAAGTCACAAGACATGAAATGAATAGTAGAATGGATACCACTGCTTAATGAAGCAGAAATTTTGAATATCAGATTGGCAAACTCTCACAGAAAAAAACAATGAAAAAAGTAGGAATGCAAAAATAAAATTAACTTATATGGAAATTGGAAATAGAACTGTCAGTATCTAGAGAATAGCATTTCCCAATAAAGCAAAAAATCAAAATAGGAGGAAATATTTAAAGAAATCGTGGAAAAAGTTTCTGAACATCTAAAAAGTAAGACAATGATCATAGACTGAAAGAATTCAGAGATTACAAACTGGGCATTGAAGAGGAAACACACACTCACACACACACACACACACACACACACACACACACACACCGCTGAACTTTAAAATGACAGCAAAGAGAAAATTCTAGAATCTTCCAAAGGAAAGTAACAGATTGCCTACCAAGGAACATGAATCAAATCAACATTCATAGCCATACTGAATACATGAAATCAATGGGTTATTATTATTAAACTGTTAACTGAAAAATTTGAAATATTATTCAAATGCGAAGACAGGAGTTTTAAATTTGTCTTCAATACTTGCAAAGAAAATTTAATGTAAAAATACATATCAGAAAGGCATTTCATAGAAGTAAACACATAATGAGGAAAACAGAAGATTCTATTAAATGGTGTCACAGTAATAGCAATCAAATATCTTTCCAGAATTTGTTTATATATGAGGAAAATTACCAAATCAAATAATGAGAACATGCGTATCTAATAACCTAGAAGCATATTTTTAGAAAATATGACTATGATGGGAAGAATGGAAAGGGGCAATGTCAAAATGATAATGTTCTCAATTTGAAACATTCTAACATGTATTTATGGAAGAAATATCTTTAAAATATTTCAACAAAAATTGATAGGAATATAGGGAAAAACTGGCAAAAGTATCATCAGGGTTGGAGATTGAAACACATCTCATATTATTGGTAGATCAAGCAAGCAAAATTTAACAAAAATACATGAGACTTGGATGACTCAAATAAACATGATCTAATAAACATTTGTACAATTCTAGATAAGCTATAGAGAACACACATTCTTCCCAAGTACCCATGGAATATTTACAAAATGAACATGTCCTAGGTTTTATAATATTTCACCAATTTTAAAGAATAAGCATGTGACTGAGTTTATATGCTTCCTATTCTATTGATAATCACTATATATTAAGTGAACCACTTAGTCAATTTAACATTAAGGAATAATTGATACAGTGGATTGTAATATATTATCTTACCATTAACTTTTCATTTGCCATGTCCTTTTCTCTCATTTCTTGCCTTCTTTTGGATTCTTCATTATGATTTTATTTTCCTACTTTATTGACATGACAGCTATGTAGTTTTTAAATTTTTCTTTTAGTGGTTACCTTAGAATTATAGCATTTACTCAATATAATCTCCCTATCTTAATGTCTCCTGATTATCAACCTTAATTACATTTGCAAAGTTCCCTCACAGGAACACCTTATTTAGTGTTTGAATAACTAGGGAACAGGAATTTTGGAGGAACATCGTTAGAACTCTGCCTGCAATAATGTCTTCTAGTCCTTTGGACCCTTACCAACTGAGTTTAGATATGATTCTTCAGGTGTCATTCTTTGAGGATGAGGTGGTATGGTGTTTTAACAGGTCTTTAACATGGCGTAAAGGTACAGTCTCCCTGAATCTGCCCTAGTGTATACAAACTTTCCATTTCTGTTGCTAGGTGCTGCTAGAGTGTTAAACAAATTTCACTGAGTCTTTCCATAACCCAAGATGCCTAACCTGAATTATGTCACATGCGACCTGAAAACCCCTAAAGTTATACGGGAAAATGAGAGTGACATTGAAATGATGCATGAGGTTTATCTCTCCTTACAAGAAATCTCTGGTATCCTGGAACCTCACCTCTTATGAAGTGCTTTTCTAGGACCTTAAAGCTGCTATATGATTTATGGATGGCTCCACCACCCTCACATCCAAATGCATAAGGATGGCAAACACATAGAACACAGTCTGTTGGTATAGATTTAAACAGAAAGATGAAAGCGCTTAGTCAAGTAGGCAGAACTGAAGACAGTACTCATGAAATGTACCTGGACTTTAAAGTTCCATCAGGCTGCTCCTTACAAATTCTGTTACTTGTCTGTGCCTAATGGTTTAGCTAACTTGCCTGGCATTCTAATGGTTGGAGAAATTTTGTCAGCCTTGAACTGGTCTAATTCTTATACATTCAAGTTTCTGACTTTCCTAATAGAATTGAAAAACTAATTTTCCATATGGATGCCCACCAAATTTCTAGAATATACCAACCTTGAACAATAGTGTTGATGTGCAGACAAAACCTATAGACTCTCTGACACGACAAGCACACTGAAAACAATGAAGCAAGGGAGTGAATAAAATGGACATGAAGAAAAGGAGATTGGCTTTTGTGGGACCCAGACAAGGTGATTCCTATAGGAGCTTGAGAACATCTTCAAGTAGCTCATGAGTGTGAAGTGAGCTATAAATTAGTTCTTGCTCCAGGCATCCTCCGTTTCCTAAAAGTATGAACCCTTACTATCACTGACTGATAGATTGCAATGGGTCACTCGTTATGTTACATCCATAAAGCAGAAAGTATGTTATCACTTTGGCTAATGCTAATTTGGTTTATGCAGAAAGCAAATTCTTCAGCAGCTGATTATCCATGATTCCATACTGCCTGTTCAGAAACACTTTTTTGCACCTGTTTTCTGTCTTTAGAGAGGGCATATGTATGCCTGAGTTTGGCAGAGCTAGGCAAAGGATCTAGCAGTTCAGTTAGATTCAGGAAAGTGAACCTACATGCATAGGCCAATACATTGGAGAGACTTGCAAATGTAGGGGCTGGAAAAACCACAATTCCACTCTCCAATTCCTCCTGGAGTTAACCTACTGCATGCAAATAGTTGTCATTCTAGCCAAAACATATTGTAGACAAGCACTAGCTGGTTATAGTGTTGGGTGTGAAATCTCTCTTCATCTGTGTCCAAGAGAACCATAAATATATGGAGACATCTCATGTTCACAGATTGGAAGATTTAATATTGTTAAGGTGACAGTACTACCAAAAACTATCTACAGTTTCAATACAGTCCCTATCCAAATCCCAAAGGTGGTTCTGTCATTATCTTTTTTTGTTTGTTTTTGGTGTTTTTTTTTTGTTTATTATTTTTGTTTTTTGGAAAAAATAGGAAAATCCATCCTAAAATCCAATTCAGTATTTCTGGATTTCTTCAAAGAATTTTAAATTTATACCAAGTATGTTTGATTACATTAAATGTTGTGAAGAAGTTACTTCTACAATACATTAGTTAAATATCCAGCTTCCAAACAATGAGCTCGTGTCCTTTGTAGGTTTTGATGAACCTGGAAACCATCATTCTCAGCAAACTGACACAAGAACAGAAAATCAAAACCACATGTTCTCACTCATAGGTGGGTGTTGAACAATGAGAACACATGGACACAAGGAGGGGAGCACTACACACTGGGGTCTGTCGGGGGAAATAGGGGAGGGACAGTGGGGAGTAGGGAGGAGGGGAGAGATAGCATGGGGAGAAATGCCAGATATAGCTGATGGAGAGGAAGCCAGCAAATCACACTGCCATATGTGTACCTATGCAACAATCTTGCATGTTCTTCACATGTACCCCAAAACCTAAAATGCAATAAAAAAATAAAATTAAAAAAAATAATTTTCAAAAAAGATCCATAAAACAAGAGTTGGGTAATTTTTTAAAGGAATATACTCAGACAATTTTTTTAACTTGATAATGAAAATGAAAACTCAAGAGAAAGTTTGGAGGGTTGGGGCTATAAAAAAAAAAGAGAGAGAGAGAGAGAGAGAGAGAGAAAGGTAGGAATACAATGGTGATTAAATTTCCCAGGAAGCAGAGCAAAAAGACAAAGAGATAGGAAGTAGGGTATGTATGGATAAAAGAGTCTCCGCCACAGCAGGTCCCAGGCAAAGGTGTAAGATTCAGAAGATCTTAGGACTTTCATAGCCACACTACAAATGACAATACAATGAAGCAAAGTCTTCGCAACTCTTAAGGAACGTTATTTCCTACTGAGAATTTTCTATCCAGCTATCAATCAAGTGCAAGGATATATTAAAGATATTTCAGACATCATATGGCTTGAAAGCTACACCTCCCATGTGACCTTACCTAGGGAGCTAGGAGTAGATGTGTTCCCTCTAAAAGGGAGTAAACCAGAGAAGAGAAAAACATGGTGTCCAGGAAACAGAGGGTTCAAGAGAAGAGAAAAAATAAAGGAAATCGCAAAAAAGGTGGTGAAGGAAGATGCTAGGATGGAACTGTGCACCTGGTGGAAAGGGCAACCAGAATCGGTTACCAGGAGGTCAGGTGCTCCGAGAGGTTTCTTCAAGAAGAAACCGATAGAATTACCTCTTCGTCTGAAAATATCACAGAGAAGCTGAAGTTAGAAAAGAAATGCCGAATGAAAGTTTAATAAGAAATGAATTTGTAGAAATGTAAACATAAGAATAAACAAAACAGACATGAAATCAAGAAAAAATTAAAAATTGTACAAGAAAGAACTCATCGGCCAGGCATGGTGGCTCACACCTGTAATACCAGCATTTTGGGAGGCCAAGGTGGGCGGATCATGAGGTCAAGAGATCGAGACCAGCCTGGCCAACATGGTAAAACCCCGTCTCTACTGAAAATGCAAAAATTAGCTGGGTGCGAGCCTGTAGTCCCAGCTACTTGGGAGGCTGAGGAAGGAGAATCACTTGAACCCAGGAGAAAGAGATTGCAGTGAGCCAAGATCACGCCACTGCACTCCAATCTGGATGACAGAGCAAGACTCCATCTCAAAAAAAAAAGGAAGTCATCATACTTCACCCTATGGCTCCGGGAAGAGGATTTCCATAGTCATAATAATGAAAACCATAACTATGGTACAAGGATGGAAATGCAGGAAGTCAGTCTACTTGTGTGGGGCCAGGAGGATAAAAGAGTAAATTATTTCCCTTCATTTGGGAAGTTAACAAATAATGCCTAAACTTGAAAAATAAATTAAGAATTAGCGTTGGAACCCTTTTACTTATACAAGTAAATACAAGAACCAACTACAAGAGATGAAGAGGCTGCTGGGAGGAGAATGAGAGGGAAACAGAGACGAGAGAGGGTTGGGGAATGGGGGCTGCTGTCGTTCTTAACATTCCTATAGCTACATCCATCTTAGACAGTAAAAGAAAAAAAAGATCGCAAATATCTTTATTTGGTTATTCTCTAGTTGCTCTATTCAGCATTTGTATATTTGATTCCGTTTTTATTTTCTACTCATATTAAACGCACTTATTTTACAAAAAAAAAAAAATCCAGCTTCCATAAATGGAATCTTCTATCACCATGAAATTACAGAGAGAAATAATTATAAAACAAATAGAATTGTAAAAGACTGGAATCTGAAAAGCTTACCTTAGATATTCATCACTTAAAGATAGGATTGGGCATATTCTTACAGAAAGCATTTCTGAGATGAGGAACTAGCAGGAAACTGAATGGAGAGAATGCCTTCAGCTTCACAATCTCCTCCTGAGCATCCAGAAACATGTAAGAAGCCTATGAGACTCTTGGCCCTTTCTTGAATTTATGAAAAAACGAAAAGTTCTTTGATATTATGAAATTATGAAGCTCACCAAATATCCAGATTTCTGAAAACCACAAGCAAATACCTGCATGATATGTGTTATGTGTCTAAGAAGTTATTCATGGCAATCTTTACCAATTGCAAAGAATATAGTCATCCTAAGTGAATCCTACAAATGATAAATGCTTCACTGAAATTAAGGAAGATAGACTGACAATCCATTATTTTCTTATCTTTCTTAAAAACTAACTCGTGTACTTACTGTATGATGGTTTCATTTGAAAACAAAATTGGATACATATAAGGAAGATCATTGTACCCTGTTATAATTATCACTTGAAAAAAGAAATGTATTCTAGATTTTCAAATATGCATTTAAATTAAAGCCATAGAATATTTTTATTAGGTAGATTAAAATACACTATTAATATAAATTTTCTGTGGCATAGCAACTAGCTGAACATTTAGTAATAAATTATCATTGAATAATAGATTATAAAACCACAGTCTGAGAGACTGAGACAAAATTATCATACCAGGAATGTTTTCCAATGGAGTGTGAAGGTTTATTTCTATTCTATTTTGGAAGAATTTAGGTTTAAAAAAAAAGTCCTCTAAAACATAAGTAAAATAAAATAAATCTTCAAAAACATTTGAAGTTTTATTGCACATATTTTATAAATATTTGTACAGTCGAGGTCCTTTGAGCAATTCTCAATTATTCAATTCCCAAAAGGCAACTGCTTTGGTTACTAATACATCCTGAAGAAAATGCAGAATTTCATAAATATCTGTTTTTTACAATGCTATATAACATTAATTTGTGGATGTATAACCATTGTATTAACATAGGTTTTCTGCTAGATAAATGTGTAATATATTTGATTTTGCTTCTGCAAGATATGATTTCAAAAATTACCTTCCAAGTCCATACAGCTGTAAATCTGAGTCTGAAATATAATCACATGCTTTAATTGAAGGGTGTACATTACGTATAAGTTCTTATTTTTCCAATAAATAAGGAACTGTTTTGACATACTTAAGTATAAGAACACCATGGAATATTATGCAGCCATCAAAAACGATGAGTTTGGGTCCTTTGTAGGGACATGGATGAACCTGGAAACCATCATTCTCAGCAAACTGACAGAAGAGCAGAAGATCAAACACCGCATGTTCTCACTCATAAGCAGGTGTTGAACAATGAGAACACACGGACACAGGGAGGGGAGCACTACATACTGGGGTCAGTTGGGGGGAAATAGGGGAGGGATGGTGGGGGGTGGGGAGCTGGGGAGAGATAGCAAGGGGAGAGATGCCAGATGTAGGTGATGGGGAGGAAGACAGCAAATCACACTGCCACGTGTGTACCTATGCAACAATTTTGCATGTTCTTCACATGTACCCCAAAACCTAAAATGCAATAAAATAAATGGGAAAAAAAAAAGAAACATCTTAATAGCATCTAAATTCCCAATGAAAAATGACAATATTACTTCTATTAAGTATGTTGGAAATGGTTTCTAAAGATATATCACACCAGATCTGCTTTTTATCTTTTGAAGTTTTTTTATTATTATTATTTTTAATAGTCTTATTGAAGCAGCATCATTGTTTGGGGTAAATACCCGAGGTTCATCATCTCGCACCAGGGAATTGAGTATGCAGACACAGAAGCAGGTTTAGGAGCAGAGGCTTAATAGGCAAAATAAAAGGGAGAACAGCTCTCTCTCTTATGAGAGAGGGGGCCCTGGAATGGGATTTCCAAAGCACATCGGAGTGCACAGGGTTTTGTAAACAGGCTTGAGGTGGTGGTGTCTGATTTACACAGTGCCCAAAGATTGGTTGGACCAGGTGTGATGTTTATATAATGTGTGGGGAGTTAGTCACCTCCCCCTAATCTTGTATTATGCAAATGGGGTCTCTATAGGGCCAGTGCTCTATTACCTGCTCCTTACTGTGCACGTGGCTGACAAGAAAGGGGGACTACCTAGTCCCCTGGCATCTCCTTTCCTATTGGCACAACTGCCAGGATTCACCTGTGCAAGCTTCTAGCTTGCCTTTTTATGTCCTCAGCTCAATTTTACAGGCTGCTCTTTGTTAGAAAAGAAAATGATTTGGGGCTGCTTTTTGTTAAAAGGAAAACCTTACTAAGGACTTCCTTACCCTTACTATCTGTCTAAATAATTTATTCCTAACTCCTATATCACTATGACCTGAATACGTCCTCCCAAAATTCACATGTTGGAGACTCAATTACCAAAGTAACAGGACCTTTCAGAGCTGTTTAGGTTATGAGGGCAGCCCTCAAGAATGGGTTAATGCCATCATAAAACAGCTTACGACAGAGACAGTTTGCTCCTTTTATCACTCCTTTCATCCCTTCTGCTAAATGAGGACACAGCTTTTCTCCCATTCAGAAGATGCAGAAACAAGGCATCATCTTGGAAGCAGACAGTGGCCCTCACCATACACCCAAATCTTCCAGTTTTGATCTTGCACTTCCCACCCTCGAGAACTGTGAAAAAAATAAATTTATGTTCTTTATAAATTACCAAGTATCTGATATTTTGTTATAGAAGTACTAAGGTAGTAAGATAGAAATTGATACCAGAGAAGTAGGTTGTTGTTATAACAAGTGCCTAAAACTATGGAAGCAGCTTTGAAACTGGGTAATGGAGGTTAGAACAGTTTTGAAATGAAAAATATATAAGCTAGAAAATGTAGCTATATTGTTGTAAATGGAGCATTTAAAACATTCCGGGGAGAGTTTGAAAGAGAAGAGAGGTAGGAAAAAATCTCATTCTTCATAGATATAGTACTTAAATTGTCATGAACAAGTGACTGGTAGAAATAAGGACAGTAAAAACTATTCTGATGAGATCTCAGGTGGAAATAAGAAAGAACGTATTAGAAACTAGAGGAAAGACTGACCTTGCTATAAAGTGGCAAAGAATTTGGCTGAATTGTGTCTGTAACCTAGGACTTTGTGGAAGGCAGAACTGAAAAGTGATAAAGTAGGATGTGTGCTGGAAGAAATCACAAAACAGCAAAGTATTGAGGGTGCTATGTGTCTTCTTTTGGTTGGTTGCAGTAAAATGCCAGAGGAGAAAAATTAGTTAAAGGTGGAATTTATAATCAATAGGGAAGCAGGACATAAAGATTTGGGAAATTTTCAGCCTGGCCATCTAAAGAATGAAAAGGCTTGTTAGGGACAGAATACCAAGTGTATGGCCAAATGGAATTCTTGATAAGGAGATTGGCATGGATAGAAGGAAGCAAGATGTATCCATTGAGACAGTGGAAAATTCCTGTGCAAATTCATAAATGACTCTAAAAACATTTTGGAGATCTTTGAAGCTGCTTTTGTCATCACAGGCCCAGAGTGCCAGGGTTTTGAATGCAGAATGGTTTTAAGGGAGAAGCCTAGGACACCCATGGGTCCTCAGGGTTGGATACCCAGGACCGCCTCAAACCTCTACTCCCTATATTCTTGTGCAGTGCTCCGTGGCCACCTTGGCCACCTCAGCTGTGGCACAAATGGGCCCAGATGGAGCTTGAACCACTTGTCTAGAGGATGTACAGAGTAAAATCTGGCAGTCTCCACATGGTACTGATTCTGTAGGTGTATCCGTGTGATACATCATATCAACAGAATGAAGGATAAGGAACTTATATTTCAATTGATACTGAAAAAGCATTTGATAAAATTCAACATCAGTTTATGAGAGAAAACATTAAAATATTATGTATAGAAGACACATACCTCAACATAATAAAAGCCATAGACAACAGACCCACAGCTAGTGGGAAACTGAATGGGAAAAACTGAAAGCCTTTTCTCTAAGATCTGGAACATGACAAAGATGCCACTGTCACCACTGTTATTCAACATAGTACTGAGAGTCCTAGCTAGATCAACATTTTTAAAAAAATAGTGGGCATCCAAATTGGAAAGGAAGAAATCAAATTATCCTTGTTTGCATATGGTGTGATTATATATTTGGAAAAACCTAGACTCCATAAAAAACCTATTAGAACTGATAAATTCAGTAAACTTGCAGTATACAAAATCAACATACAAAAATCAGTAGCATGTTTATATGCCAACAGTGGGCAATGTGAAAAAGAAATAGAAAGAGTAATACCATTAAAATAGCCACAAATAAAATTAAATGCCTAGGAATTAACTTAACCAAAGAAGCAAAAGATCTCTATAATGAAAACTATAAACACTGATGAAGGAAATTGAAGAGTACTCCAAAAAATTGAAAGATATACCATGTTCATGAACTGGAAAAATCAATATTGTTAACATGTCTGTATTACCCAAAGCAATCTACAAATTCAATGCAATTCCTATCAATATACCAATAACATTCTTCACAGAAATTGAAAAGAAATTCTAAAATTTATATGGAACCATGAAAGACCCAGAATAGGCTATTCTAAGTAAAAAGAACAAAACTGTAGGAATCACATGACCTGACTTCAGTCTATACTTCAGAGCTATAGTAACCAAAACAGCATAATACTGGCATAAAAATAGACACATAAACACATAGACCAATGGAACAGAGTAGAGAACCCAGCATCAAATCCACACACCTACAATGAACTCATTTTTGACAAAAGTCCCAAGAACATACACTGAGAAACAGACAGTCTCCAATATATGGTGCTAGGAAAACTGGGTGTCCATAGGCAAGAGAATGAAACTAGAACCCTATCCCTTACTATATACAAAAACCAAATCCAAATGGATTAAAGACTTAAATCTAAGATGTCAAACTATAAGACTACTTCAAGAAAACATTGGGGAAACTTCAGGACATTGTTCTGGGCAAAGATTTTTGAGTAACACTCCACAAGTACAGGCAACCAAAGCAAACATGGACAAATGGGATCGCATCAAGTTAAAAAGCTCCTGCACAGCAAAGAATATGATCAGTATACAGTGAAGAGACAGCCTCAGGAGAAAATATCTGAAACTTCCTTTCTAACAAGGGATTGATAACCAGAAAATATAAGGAGCTTATCACATGACAAACATCACATGTTCTCACTTATTTGTGGAATCTAAGTATCAGAATAATTGAGCTCATGGAGATAGAGAGTAGAAGGATGGATAACAGAGGTGAGAAATAGAGTGGAGTGTTTTGGGGGAGTTGAGTATCATTAATTGGTACAAAAAATAGAACAAATAAATAAGACCTACTATATGACAGCACAAAATGACTATAGTCAATAATAATTTAATTGTACATTTTAAAATGACTAAAAGAGTATAATTGGATGTTTGTAATATAAAGGATAAATGCTGGAGGAAATGGATACCTCATTTCACATTATGTTATTCTATGCCTGTATCAAAACATTTTATGTATCCCATAAACATATACACCTACTATATATATACAAAAGTAAAATTTTTTTTAAAACTTGAGAAAAATTAAAATGGAAACACTACATACCAAATCTATTGGGGTGGAAGAAAATCCATTACAAAAGCAAAGTTTATAGGAATCAATACCTAATACAAAAAGAGAAAAATATAAAATAAAATTTAACAATATTTCTCAAGGACATATGAAAAACAAGAATAAACTAAGCTTGAAGTTAGTAAAACAAAAGAAACAATAAAAATCATAGCAGAAATAATTGGAATAGAGAATAGAAAAATACAAACCATGAACGAAACTGAGATTAATATCTCAAAAAGGTAAAACAAATTGATAAACCTTTACCTACACTAAGAGAAAAAGAAAGAACTCTCAAGTGAATAAAATCATAAATAAAAGAGGGTACATTACAACTGATACCACAGAAACACAAAAGATCATAAGGGACTACTATAAACAATTATATATCAACAAATTGGATAACCTAGAAGAAATGGATACATTCCTAGACACATACATCTACTCTAGGCTAAATCAAAAAGAAATAGGAAATCTGAGTAGAATAATAATGAGTACAGAGATTGAGAGTAGCAAAAAGTTTCTCATTAAAGGATAGCCCTGGACCTGATGGCTTCACTACTGAATTCTACCTAATTTTTAAAGAAAAATTAATACCACTTCTTCTCAAACTTTTCCAAAAAAAAAAAAAAATCAAGGATAATACCTTCAAACCCTTTCAGTGAGGCCAGCATTACTCTGATACAAAAGCCAGACAAGTACATTATAACAAATAAAAATTATAAGCCAATATTTTTGATAAATATGGATGTAAAATTTTTCAACGTAAGGGGATTTCAAAAATCATAGAAAATGGAGTTAAATATTAATAATAAAAATAAAAAATATAAACTTTATTTCTCAATATAAGTTCCTTCAAGCTCAAGACATTTTTGTTAAGTGATAATAACAATCATTTAGTCCATCCCTAAAGAACTGAGGATCCTGTGAATTTAACCATGGTAATACACTCTTTTTAACATCACTAACTGAAGAAAAATTATTACATTTTAAAGAGTTTTTGAAATTAGGAAAAAATAAGTCAAAAAATCCAAGTCAAAATTGTATGGTGGATTTCCAATTGTTTCTCTTCTCACAAAATTGCCCTTATTTGATTAGAATAATGAGCAGAAGCACTGTCACAGTGAAGAAGGCTCTCTAGTGAAGCTTTCCTGGGCATTTTTCTGCTAAATCTTTGGCTACGTTTCTCAGAACATAATTATAATAAGCAAATGTTATTCTCTGGCCTTCCAGAAAGTCAACAAAGAAAAAGCCTTTCGAAACCTCCCCCCAAAGCATTGTTGTAACATTTGCTCTTGATGGGAACATTTCCAACTCTTGGTAGCCATTGCTTTGATTGTGCTTTATCTTCAGTATTGCACTGGTAATTCCATGTTCTATCTTCTGTTAAAATACTTAGAATAAATATTTCAGGATCTTGATCCTCCCTTGTTTACAATTTCCATTGAAAACTCTGCCCTTGTCTGCAGCTGACCTGAGAATAATTGTTTTGGCACCCACTGAGTGAGAAGTTTGCTGAGCTTTAATTTCTTAGTCAGAATTGTGTATGTTGAACCAATTGAGATGGCTATTATTTCTGCTGTTAATCATCAGTCATCTTCAATAAGGACACAAACAAGATGCATTTTTTTTCTTCCAAATTGGTGTGGATGGTCTGCTGCTCATGCTTTATCTTCAGCATCATCTTGTCTTTCTTAAAATGAGTTATCCATTTGTAAATTGATTATTTCTTTTGGGAATTGCACCCCGCAATTTTTTATAAGTATCAATTATTTTATCATACTTCCACCCAACCTTTATTATAAGTTGATGTTTGTTCTTGTTCAATTTTAGCAGAATTCATGTTACTTTGATAGGGGTTTAAAGAAAAAAGTCATGTCTTATCCTTATTGCCTCAAATTTGCTCCTGTTGGAACATGTTATAACTAGTATGAGTTTAATTTGATGCAAAAAACTTTCAAATCCATGCAAAGTTATTTCATAATACACATTTTCCATGAACTTCTTAAAGTTCTGTCATACTAGCAAACTGAATTCAATAACATCCTAAAAGAATCAGCCACCATAGTCAAATGAGATTTATCCGAGTGGCACAAGATGGTTTAACATATGCAAATCAATAAATGTGATACATCACATCAACAAAATTATAGACAAAAAACCATATGATCATATCATCAGATGCAGAAAAAGCATGTGAAAGAATTTTTTTTTTTTTTTTTTTTTTTTGAGACAGCGTTTCACTCCTGTTACCCAGGCTGGATGGAGTGCAATGGCGCGATCTCGGCTCACTGCAACCTCCGCCTCCTAGGTTCAGGCAATTCTCCTGCCTCAGCCTCCTGAGTAGCTGGGATTACAGGCACGCGCCACCATGCCCAGCTAATTTTTTGTACTTTTAGTAGAGACGGGGTTTCACCATGTTGACCAGGACGGTCTCGATCTCTTGACCTCGTGATCCACCCGCCTGGGCCTCCCAAAGTGCTGGGATTACAGGCTTGAGCCACCGCACCCGGCCTGCATGTGAAAGAATTAAACATCCTTTTATTATTAAAAACTTTCACCAGATTAGGTATATAAGGAATACATCTCAAAAGCACCTGAAGGTGTGTGATGGAAGACATATTACAATCCAATATACAAAAACAAGAATAGCTCATTCTAAGCAGAAATCATGAAATCAAAAAGAAAATATAAAGTGCCAAAGGAAGAAAATGCCAATTAGAATTCTATGCACAGTGAGGAGTGACAGGTGAGGGCACTATAGTTGAGTGCTCACGTCTAGGAGGAAACATTTCAGTGGGATGTGAATTATGAGAAGACAACAGGCATGACAGGAACTAGTGAAGAACGTTCCACAGTGAAGAAACAGCAAGTGTAAAAGGCCACAGATGGACATAAAACTAGTCTGTGAAGGAGGCCAGATAGCTGTTATGAAACAGAAAGAAGTCCAGGAGGTAGGCTGGAAACAGAGAGGCTAGGCCTTACAGACCATGGGAAGGCACAAGAGGAAGCAAGAAGGCAAAATAAAAATGATGTGAAATACTTTCAATGAAAGTAATTTTGCCATTTGAGTGTCAGGTAGAGGATTTTCCTGAAAACTTGCAGATGTGACCTTCCTGTCCTACAGGTTCCCCTTGAAGAGGCACTTGTCTTAATCCATAAGGCCACAGGTAATAACTAGAAAAACATGGGTGTGAGTAAGCTGTTGTTCTTTTTATAACTCTTACCCCACTTGAAAATAAGAGTGGTGCAAGATTGGATTACAAATAATAATAATTGTATCTTACCAAAATGAAAGTAAATAAAATTTTTCTAATGGAATAAAATGTACAGAATTCGCTACCATCCATAATATACTGTACAGAATATCAAAGAAAGTTATTCAGGCTGAGGAAAGTGATTCCAGATGGAAGCACAAATCTACAAGAAGAAATCAAGAACAATTCTGAATGAATCATAACACCAGATTCTTCTTTCTGTTTCATAACACCAGAAAAAATAAACAGGGTAAATGTAAAAGACTATTTAAGCTTTTTGAAAGCACTACTGTTTTAAGTAAAAATAATAGCAATATGTCAGAATTTATAATACACATAGAATTACATGTAATAATACAAAGGGTAGAAGGAAGTAATAGGAATCACACTGATATAAAATTCTTTTGTTGTTTGTTAAGTAGAATAATATTAATTCAAAGTAGACTTTGATGCATTAAAAATCCATACTGTAATTTCTGGAGTAGCCACCAAGTATTATTAATAATGAGCTACAAAGCACAAAGAACAGAAAAAAAAGTCAGGTTAGCACTCAGTTAACCTGAAATAAGTACAGAAGGAAAAAGCAAAAGAACAAAAAAAATGAAATAGAAAAATAGAAACTGGTAGACTTAAAATCAATAATATCAGAAATTTAAATATAAACGCTAGGAGTGATGTCAGCAAGATGGTTGGTGAAGTAAGAAGTCTTGAGTTGCACTACCCACTGGCTCCACAAAAACAAATTTAACCAGCAACTCTATAGATGAAAACATCCACAGATTGGAAAACCCCAACACCTGAAAACAAGCAGGAGACACCTGCATGATGTGTAAAACTGAATGAAGTCTGAATTAGAAGGGTAAGAGGAATAGTCTCACTCTGACTATGCTCCCACCTCACCCCCTAAATTAGTACAGCATCAGACAGAGAGGATTTCCCTAAGCTCACAGTTTCTACAGGAGGAAAAAGAGGAGAGGAGGCAGACATCCAGCTTCTCTAGCATACCAAGACACTTCTCAAAACACCCAGTTGGGACTCACTTCAGAGAGAACACTAGAGGAAATGACACGACTTGAATGCCTGTTAGGTCAGTTAGAAACAAAGAAAGCAACCAGCACATGGATCCTTGTTGTACCTCTGCATTCTTGCCAGCTGTGGTGCTCAATCAGATATCAGCCAGTCCAATAGCACATGTGCGAAACTGAGTTAGTCACCTTTAGAGGCATGGAAGGAAGCACAGTCTAGCTTCAGCTCCTAGACTGGTTGTTTCCCTGCCCAGCCTCAGCACCTATCCCAATAATCCCACAAAGGCAGAGATACTGCCACCTCCATGGATCTCAAAGAAGCAAAAAGACTACACTGGCTTGGCCCAGGAAAGCAGGCAGTAGCTCCACACAGCCAAAAAGCCAGAACAATTATCCCACCCAATCCAGCAGACTCATACCTTTGCATATCTCAGAGAAATGAAGAGGTTACATTACTTTGACCTAGGAAGGTAAGCAGTGGCTCGACATAGCCAAACAGCTTGTCCAATAACCCCACCAAGGCCAGAAGACTCCCATCTCCATGGATCTCAGGTAGGCAAAAGAGCTACACTGGCTTCAACCAGGAAGGCAAGCAGTGGCTTCACACAGCCAAAAATCCTGCCCAAAGACCCTGCCTTGGCAGGGATATTTCCACCTCTGTGGTTCTCAGAGAAGCATAGAGGTTACAACAGCTTGACCCAGGAAGGCAAGCAGTGGCTCTGCAAAGCCAAAAAGTCCTCCCTAAGATATCACCTAGGCAGAGAGACTACCACCTGAATGTATGCATTTGGAGACATGTAGGAGCTAGTCCTGCTTGAGGTCAAACAGCCACTCAACCCAGCTAAAGGTTCATCCCATAGCTCCAGACAAAGAGGGAAGCATATCCCCAATCACACATTGTTAGGGACCATAGCCTCAGATCCTTCCTTTCCAGAGCAGCAACACCACCTAACTTCAGAACACACTTGTAGTCCTGTCCAAATGTAGATAGCAGATAGCAGAATTGCACAGCCAGGGAATACATCCTGTGACTGGCCTGAACAGAAGCCATCAGAGTACTTGGCCACCAGCTCTACCTAATAGCAGAGCCCAGCCAGAGGTTTAGCTCAGATAGTAGCCACGTCTGATATTGGAGCAAGGGCAGCAGCCCAGGCAACTTAAAAACTCACCACAAGTATTATCTCTCTGGTGTCATCACCAGTTAGCCCTTTCAGAATTACAGGCCAGATTATTAGTGAAGTTCTATGCCTGGCAAAGAATGCATGTAAGGCCAGAATACGTGACTCTCTTCAAAGGTGCAGACAACAAAGAAAGGATAAGACGAGTACAAAAAATTATGGAATCCTAACACCTTTAAAAGAAACTAATAAAGCTCCAATAACCCTAAAGATATGGACAGCTATGAAATGAATGTCAATTCATAGTAATACTCATAAAGAAGTTCAGTGAACTACAAGAATATATAGAGAGAAACTAAATGAAATTTGGAAAACAATTAGATGGAAAAAGCAAGATTTAGAAATAAAAACAAAAGAAAAAATGATAGAAACCCTAGAGATAGAGAATAGAAGGACTGAGCTGAAAATTTAATAGAAATCCTTAATAGCAGAATTGATCAAGTAGAAGAAAGAATTGGTGAGATGGAAGACAGAGCTTTTGAAATTATCCATTCAAATGAGCAAAAAGACAAAAGAATAAAGAAAGTATATGAACACATGGAACCAACTTTGCACAATAGGAGTTTCAGAAAAAGAATACAGAGAAAAGGGGCTATATAAATGCATATGTAAAAAAAATGGCTGAAAACTTCCCTAATCTAGAGAAGATACCAATACCCAGATGCAAGAAGCACAGACATCTCAATCAAATTCAACCCAAAGAGGAATTAATCAAGACATATAATAATTAAGCTATCAAATGTCAAAGATGAAGAAAAATTCTAGAATATCAAGAGATAAAAAACAGATTAAATACAAAGAAGTCCTAATGCAACTATCAGCAGATTTCTCAGCAGAAACAAGCCAGGAGAAAATTGAATGATATATTCAAAGTATTGAAGAAAAAAAAAACTGGCAACTAATGCTTTATACTGTAAAGATTTTCTCCAGAACTGAAGGTGAGAGAAAGATTTTCCCAGACAAAAGCTGAGGGTATGTATCATCACTAGATATGCCTTACAAGAAACACATAGGGAGTTCTTCCAGCTAAAATAAAAGCTTGACCCTAATAGTAACACAAAAACACATGAGAGTATAAAACTCACTGGTAAAATAAGTACACAGCCAAGTTCAGAATAGTCTAATATTGTAATGATAGATTGTAAATCACTTATACATTTAGTATAAAAGTTAAAAATCAAAATTATTAAAAATATAATAATTTAAGGAACATGCAATATAAAAGATGTAAACTATGACATCAAAAATTCAGAATGTAAGGGAATGCAGTTAAAATATACAGTCTTCATTTTATTTGGATCAAAGTTAAGTTGTTTGCATCTTGAAATAACTTACATCTCTAAGATTTTTTTGTTTAACCCCATGGTAACCACAATGTAAAAACACAAATAATAAAAAGCATGAAATCAAAACATCCTCTTAGAGAAAAATCATTCAATCACAATGTTAGACTATAAGAGAGGGAGGAAAGAAGAAACTACAAAACCATTTGAACAAAATTGACAAAATGGCAGTACCTTGCCATTCAAGACCTTACCTTGAATGTAAATGCATTACATTCTCCAGTTAAAGACACAGAGTGGCTGAATGGATTAAAAAAGAAGATGCAACTATATGCTGCCTACAAGAGACTCACTTCATGGGTAAGGACACACACCACTGAAAGTAAGGGGGTGGAGAAAGATATCCCATGCAAATGGAAACTGAAAGAGAGTATGAGTAGCTATACTTCGATAAAATAGACTTGGAATTAACAACCATAAAAAATGACACACAGATCATTACATAATAAAGGAGCAATTCAGCAAGAGGATATATAATCATAAATATATAAGCACATGAAATTAGAGCACCAAAATATATAAAATGAATATTAATTAAGGGGAGAAAGTGACTGCAATACATTAATAGTAAAGGATTTTTAAATCCTACTTATATCAAAGGACCAATTATGCAAACAGAAAATCAATAAAGAAACATGGAATTTAAACTGTAATTCTAGACCAAATGAATGTAACAGACATTTACAAAACATTCCCTCCAATAGCTGCAAAATATACATTCTTTTTATCGGCTCATAAAACATTCTCCAGGTTAGATAAGATATTAGGCCACAAAACAAGTCTTAACAAATTTATAACTGAAATCATGTCAAGTAATCTTTTCTGACCATGATGGTATAAAACTAGGAAACGTTACAAATATATGCAAATTAATCAACATGCTTCTGAACAACCAATGAGTCAATAAAGAAGAGACACCTACACTCCTATGTTTATTGCAGCACTATTCAAGATAGCCAAGATATGGAGTAAACCTAAGTGCTTATCAATGGATGGAAGGATAGAGAAAATGTGGCATACATACATAATGTAATAGTATTCAGCCATAAAAAAGAAATCTGTCATTTGTGGCAAAACATAGAATCCTGGAAGACATTACATTAAGTGAAATATGTCATACACAGAAAGATAAATACCACATGATCTCTCTCATGTGGCATCTAAAAAAGTTGATCCTACAGAAGTAGAGAGTAGAATAGTGGTTACCAGAGGCTGTGGAAGGTAGGGAGAAGTGGGGGATGGGGAAAAATTCATCAGCTGCTACAAGGGTACAGTTAGATAGGAGGAATAAGCTCTGGTATTATCTTGCACAGTAGGATAACTATGGTTAACATAGTTTGTTAACATAGTTGTCCCTGAATATTTTCAGGGGATTGGTTCCAGGACTCACTGGATACCAAAATCCATGAATGCTCATGTCCCTTATATAAAATGGCATACTATTTGCATATAACCTACACACATCCTCATATATATATATATATATATATATATATATAAAATCATCACTAGATTACTTATAATATGTAGTAAAATGTAAATGCTATGGATAGTTGTACTGTTTTTTTATTTGTATTATTTTAAAGTATTGTATTGTTAATTTGTCATTGATTTTCTTTCTTCAAATATTTTTTACCCACAATTAACGTCATGGGTGAAACCTGTAGATATGGAGGATGTACTGTATTTCTAAACAGCTAGATGAGAGGATTTTGAATGTTCTCACCACAAAGAAATGATAAATGTATGAGGAGATAAATATGCTAAATATTCTCATTTTATTTTTATGCAATATATATTTATGTACTGAAACATCACACTTATGCCATAAGTGTGTACAATTATTTTGGGTCAATTAAAAACAAAAATAAACAGATATAAGTGCTTTTAAGCACTCCAATTTAAACTGATTGTCAGGCTAGATTTTTTAAAAATACAAGAACCAATGGCATACTCTGTTCATCAGATACACTTTAAATAGAAGGAAATATGCAATGGAAGTAAAAGAATGAAAAAAAGTATCTCATGCAAAGACTAACTTTAAAAAGCTGCCAATAGCCGGGCGCGGTGGCTCAAGCCTGTAATCCCAGCACTTTGGGAGGCCGAGGCGGGTGGATCACGAGGTCAAGAGATCGAGACCGTCCTGGTCAACATGGTGAAACCCCGTCTCTACTAAAAATACAAAAAATTAGCTGGGCATGGTGGTGCGTGCCTGTAATCCCAGCTACTCAGGAGGCTGAGGCAGGAGAATTGCCTGAACCCAGGAGGCGGAGGTTGCGGTGAGCCAAGATCATGCCATTGCACTCCAGCCTGGGTAACATGAGTGAAACTCTGTCTCAAAAAAAAAAAACAAAAAAACAAAAAAAAGCTGCCAATAAAAACAATCTGCATGGCAATACTAATATCACAAAAATCAGAATTCGAAACTAAGAATACTAGAGACAGCAATGAGAATTGTATAATGATAAATTCTTTAGGAAAACATAGCAATTCTAAAGATGCATGCACTAAAATATAACTCCAAAATACATGAAACACAATTAACATGTCTAAAACAAGTAACATAACAACAATAATAAAAAACAATAGTTCACAATTTCAGCAGATCTCTCTCAAGAACTGATAGAACAAGAGAAAAAACACAAGATGTCAAAAACGCTGTCAACAAATGACTTAACTGGCATTTACATACTCAACAACTGCAAAATGCACATGCACATATTTAGTGCACATAGAAAATTTAACATCAAAAACATAGGCTAAACCATCTCAAGAAAACAATTTCAAAAACTTGAGATTATATAAATATGTTCTCTTGTCACAACTGATAAAATAGTAAGGAAAAAATGAGCTAAAAAATATCAGTATTTGGATTTAAACAGGCTTCTGCATAACCTATAACTCAAAATAGAAGTCAAAATAAAAATTTGAAAATATTTTGATCTGAACTATAATGAAGACACAACATAAGATATGTGGAATGCGGCTTAAATGTACATCTGACAAACTTATACCTTTAAATGCATTAGAAAAGAGGTTTAAAATCAATTATCTAAACTTTCACCTGAAGATGCTGGAATAAAACTAAATTAATAAAATTTGTAATCAATGAAATAGAAAACAGAGATATAATGGAGAAAAACAACAAGGTCAAAAGCTGTTCTGGAGAGATTCTTAAATTAGTTAAGGAGATAAACTCTTCACAAAACTGGTCAGAGGAAAAATACCTAACTATTATAAGGAATGAAAGAGGGGACATTACTATACCTCCTATAGACATAAAAGAGAATGTTATTAACAACTTTAGCCCTCAAATCTGACAATTAAATAAAATGGATAAACTTTTTTAAAAAATACAGTATCTGAAAAAAACTTGTCACAAGAATAAATGGAAAATGTGAATAGTTTTCTATTAAATAAATTGAATTTTCCTCCCCCAAAAAACAAAACAAAACAAACAAAAAAAAAAACTCCAGTCCCAGAGAGCTTCACTGGTAAACTTTGACAAACATTTAATTGAAAATCTTAATATTTTAGAAAATGGAAAAATAAAGAACCTTTCTCTAATTCATTTTATCAAGTCTCATACCAAACTCTAATAAGGGAATCACATTTGCCTTTAAGACCCATGCCTAAGGGTCCTTCACAAGCTGCCTCTCTGTCTTCTGGGCTTGACCCTGTGGGTCACTTGGCCAAGGGACAAGAGAAAGGTGGGAGGTAGAGAGGCCTGGATGGGAAGGTACAACCCTTGAAACAAATAGTCCTCCCTCAGAAGCCCAGCTGGGGTCATGGGGAGGATGAGGAGGGCAAATATCTGGATGTACTGGACCTGCGTGCAGTCGGCCAAGTCCCATGAGAAGGACCAAGAGGAGGAACACAGTACACTGCCCAGATCCTGTCCTGAGTAAGACTGAGTAGGGTCTGACGCATCTAGGGCCCCAGGTGGTACATCAGAGGGGGTGGCATGGGGCAGGAGGCACAGGGGTAGGAGTAGTGGAAGAGCTCCAGAGAAGAGATCATGGGAAGAGCTCGCAGAGTCAGGCGGGGATGGGGACAGCTGAGATGAGTTTGGATGACTCTTATGGGCCCTGCAGGTGCAGAACTGCGGCCCCAGGGGGTAAAGGAAAGGGAAGAAAAAACAAACACACTGGCATGCAAATTGATCCACACCAATTTATTGTTTCCTTCAGCTGTGACCAGGAAAGGAAAGACAGAATTTTCATTTCTCAGTGAGACTCTCGATGTTATCCATCGCCTTCTGAAGGAACCATTAGTTACTGTGGAGGAGAACAAAAACACATGCTCAAGGTACTGACAGCAAACTCCTACCACTGTACAAGCAGGTGGGGTACTGCAAAGTGCAAAATTCATGTGGCAGGGAAAAAAGAATTGTTGAAAGGATGTTTGCAATTTTGCTTGTGAAATTATTTGACCATGAGTCACTTACTTTATACTTTGATTTCTAGAGAACCATCATATTTAATCAGAAGTACTTGCAAATGAGAAAATGTAACATTTTTTAAATTTTAATGAAATGTTTATAAATGTAACAAGTTAATGTCTTTATATTTTTAGAAATTTAAGTTCACATTAATTTGCCTTTTTTAATACCTTGCAGCCAGTTTGTGTGTGTGGCGCGTGTGTGTGTGCGCACGTGTGTGTTGTAAACAGTATTTTAGCCTTTTGTTCTTTGAAAACTCATAGACCCAAAGCACTGTAGTATATGCTGCCTAATGGATAAAATGGTCCTGATTACAAATTTGTTTTATAAACAAATTTACAGATCTTACATCTTGTTAGGTACGACTCTTTAACTCCATTCTATCAACAAGAGCAAGTTCTCAATAAACTTAAGAGACCTTGACTAAACTGAAGAAAAAAAAAAGACTAAGTTATTTAAATACTCATTAGTAACAAGATTAGTAAAGATTGGTCATTTAAATATAGGTCAGTTAGGCTGGACATGATGGCTCACACTTATAAACCCAGCACTTTGGGAGGCTGAGGAGGGCAAATTGCCTAAGGTCAGGAGTTCAAAACCAACCTGGCCAACCTGGTGAAACTCCGTCTCTACTAAAACTACACAAATTAGGCGGTCATGGTGGTACATGCCTATAATTCCAGCTACTCAGAATGCTGAGGCAGGAGAATCACTTGAACCTAGGAGGAGGAGGTTGCAGTGACCTGAGATCATAGCATTGTACCTCAACCTGCTTGAGACTCTGTCTCAAAGAAAAAGAATAAAATAAAGACAGGTTGTTTAGTGGTGCAGCACTTTACCAATTCATCTACCCAATCCATACTTAGAAATTAATTGTGGATTATGAATTTTATTTTAATTTCATACACGTATTCATTTCAAGAAACATCTTCTAATGTACTTACCTACTGCTTTGTGTTTGGGTATTTTCCTGTGATTTGGCTCTAAGTAAATAAGGAAATAACATTTTTAGGTTGACATAATACAACCTGTCAAAGTTATGTTATATTTATTTGTTATGGCAATTTCTTCCTCTTTCCCTTCAAAGTGGTACTAAAAAAGAAATATTGCCAAATTTGTATTTTTATACTAATTACTACCAAAATTCAAATTTAAAATTCTTGAATGTCTTTTCCTTTTTTTCTTTTTTTTTTTTTTTTTTAGAGACGGAGTCTCACTTTGTCACCCAGGTTAGAGCATAGGAATATGATCATGGCTCACTTCAGCCTCAACCTCCTTGGGGCTCAAATAGCCTCCTACCTCAGCCTCCTAAATATCTAAGGCTACAGCCCCAGCCAATTTTTCCTGTTTCTTTGTAGAAATGGGATTTCACTTTGCTGCCCAGACTGGTCTTGAACTCCTGACCTCAAGCAGTCCTCCCACTTTGGCTTCCCAAAATGCTGGGATTACAACATTTTGTAATGTGAACCACCATACCTAATCTTTTCCATTTTTATGTCCACAGGTTCCTTATTTCTAATCCCCCAACTAAAAGAATGGGAGAGAAAAAGAATGAACTGAAGACAAATTAATCAAGATTAATTTATAAAGAAGATATATAATGAGATGAGTGAGAATATTCAGTGATAATGCGTAATTTTACTTCTCCCATCCTTTCCCTACCTTTGCTACTTTGTATCTTCAAAACTTACTGTTGATTTTTCCTGCTACTCTGACCGGGGAGACTTTCTTATTTAATATAATTAGTTACTTCCCAAACCAATAAAAAGATTTGTATTTATAGGTGTATGAGTCTACTGACATGTGCACCCATTAGATTCCTGGATGTGAAAAAAAAATTATTGTTTCACTGTGTTTACCCAAGGAATTGGCTCTACCAACATCTTCCACTGGCTTCCCAACAACAATAAAAACACTAAAAATATAAATGTAAAAAGAACAGAAATATCAAGAAAATGCAGTAAGCCCTATAACAGTAAAGAACAGCAACATGTGTGCTTAGCCTACTAAGTTTAAATGAAAGAATAACCACAGAATACTTTTCAGTTATGCTAAACACAAAGTTAGAATAATGGGTTAACATTCCAAATTACACTCCCCAAATCCAGTGTATATTATCCTATGGATGATACCCTTATCTATCCCTCAATCTAGCTGAATTTATTACTTCTTAAAGAGAATGATAACGATATGATTATGGCATATTTTATGAGGAGAGATAATGTAAGGGAACAATTAGAGTGCTTACACCACTAAGAATTATATATACATATGTGAGCTTCAAGAGTAAACCACTCATTCGTTAAGCAAGTATTTATTGAGCATTAACTCTGCAAGATACTACGTATAAACAGGTAAGGAAAATAAGCATGGACATGACCCTCAAGTGATCTCAGAGGCTGAAAGGAGATTCATGCTTCTAGGTGAGCAGAAGATTGGGAGAATTGCCGTGTTTGAGCACTCTACCACAACTCCCTTGGTGACAGTGACAGAGTGGAGAAAACAAAGAAAATCAGCCTTTTTCTCAAACATAGCTTAGAGAAAGTAACTGATGTCTGTAAAAGGGTGCTTATGTTAGGAGACATCAAAGAACAACAGAAAGGATAAAGGAGACAGAAATACTGTAGTTTCCTAACGGATGGGGTGCCTTCATCAGGGAAAACAGGAACTATATAATGTTGTGGTATAGCCTAGAAAATTTCACCTGTGGGTATAAAGGATATTTTGGAATAGCAGTGGGTTGAATATAACTCCAAAAGGTCACTTTAGGAAAAAATACTAGACAATACAAGAAAATAAAAACTGTAAAATGAAGAATGCATGATGAACATACCAGTACATATTTGATAACTTCAGAAGGATTGCAAAACCACAACGGTGGGATGTAGAAAACCAAAAGCTTAAAATGAATTCAGAGAACCCTTGTTAACACAGGTGTGGAGCATTGCGGGTCTGTGGGAAATGTAGAATTTTAGTGTGTTTATAATCCTGTCTCCTAAACTCTTCCTAAGTGGAAATAATCATTGACTCAGTCATTCACATTGAGTTTTTGTGGGTGTAAATGCAACCTGAAAAAATAATATTTCTCCTTTGTGTATCCCAAAATAAACAACGCAAAATGTTCAGCTTACGATTTAGTTTCACAAAGTAATTATAAATATTTGTATCTTATTAAATTTCACTAGCTTATTTCTTGTATAACACAAGAGTAGACAATCAACAAAAATTTAGTCAACTGAAGAAAAAAGATTAATTGAATTAAAACTTGTTCTAGAATGAGAAATATTATCAATTGTGGCGTCTCAAAAATATTGAGCAATTATTTATGAATTATCAAATTTTTCATTCTGAATTTTCGACATACTTATTTATAAGTAATACTTTCTGTCTTGATTACCTGCTAGTATATGCTTGGGCACTATCTTCTGATTCGGATCTAAAAATAAATTAAAAACAATATCTAAAAGTTAATACTAAGAGCTTGCCATTTTACACCACCAAAACTAATTATTTAAGTACTTGGGGCATGCAAATAAGTAGCATTCTTTTTTACTCAAACGCCAAATGCAACATATAGTACAAAATGTAAATTCTCTACTAGAGAAGAGTATCAAGATAGCAGAAGTTTTTCAAATTACTTCTAAGTTAATGTAAATTTAACTGCAAATTTCTAAATCTGTCCTTCAGCCTCCAAGTTAGTCTTGTATTTCTTGATATATAAATTGCAGCAGCTTGTAAATTAAAACTTACATTTACTTCTGACCAATTTGGCAGACTGGACTAACAGGAAAACGTATCCTTTCTTTTAGATACATAGAAAAAAAAAGCTGAAGACGACAAAAAATGTGTACTTAACTAAGATTGACAGTCACAATGTGTTTTCCTTCTATCATTAAAAAAAAGAAAGAAATTAGAAGCTCAGAGGGAAACCAAGAGCTAAAGCTGAATTACTTATGCCCTAAAAGATGTGGTTTTCATAACCCTAACTTGGAAGGAGTTGAGGGCATGGATCTTTACGTGCTAGAAAGCTGGAATGGAGCTGTTTCCCAAGCCTGATAGTCTTTAATGGAAATAATAAAAGCTGTGACCACTGCACTTCAGAACACAACTAGCAACTTTTCTCAGCCACTTAGAAAGAAAAGGATCATCTAGAGATGCAGGAATCACAGGCCTGCACCAGACCTCAACTGCTGAATTCCACCACCCACAAATCTGAGAGCAAGCATGGAAAACACTGCCACATTCATGCCCCAGGAGAGGCAAACCTGAAATACTCTCCTCTCAATGCATGCCTCTACAACTCAGGGCATGCAGAATTCCCATGAGAACATTCACTGCCCTTGAGGATGAGCTTATAAATCTAAAATAGCAAAACAAAAATTCACACATTGAGATGAACAGATAATATAAAAATCTTCAAAATGGAAATTTTTAGGACCTCCACACAGATCAAGGCAGGAATGAGGCAAAAAAAAAAAAAAAAATAGCTATTAAGAAAATGGAGGATTTGGAAACTGATATAAGGAAGTGAAACAATGTCAGATAGAGAGGTAGAAAGGCATAATAATACATGAAGAGCCCAGTTAAAAAACAGGGAGGCTAGGCCGGGCACAGTGGCTCATGCCTGTAATCCCAGAACTTTGGGAGGCCGAGGCAGTTGGATCACAAGGTCAGGAGTTTAAGACCAGCCTGGCCAAGATAGTTGTACCATCTCCAAATAAAAAAGTAAACTTCCCCTTTGTATGCTCCAAGATAAAGAATACAAAAGAATCCTTTTTATGAATTAGCTCCTTAAATATTTCACCAAATTTGTTTTCCTTTGTTTCCCAGAAATAAACTCCCAACACATATTGACTAAACTGCAGGAAAGAAGAGATTGACTTATAAATACTCACTAGTTACTAGATCAGCAAATAGGTTGTTTTAAGGTATAGTACCTTACCAATTGTGTCGATTCAGTTAATAGCAAGTAACTGTTAATTATCAATTTGTTCATCTCAATTTTTAACACATATTTATTGTAAAAAAAAAAATGCCTCCTAATTTACTTACTTGCTAGTGTCAGCTTGACTGGTGCTTTCTGATCTGGTTCTAAAAGAAAGCAAAAAGATAATGTTTCCACATTAATACTCAACAATAATGTGCCTCCATAATGAATGAATGTTAGATCATTTTATAACCTGTGCTAATACTTCTATACCAAGAATCACCACTGATGAATAATGTCAAAAGACTACTAAATTAGCATATGTAAACAAAGCGAAGGTTTTATTTATTCATATACAATGTTCATAAAACGCTTAAATTTCAAATCTTCAACTAAGCAGAGGAACAAGAAAACAGATTTTTTTCCTTTTCACTTTCTAGCACAGAATATATACTTCATTTTAAATGCCTGATTCTGGCCTTCAGAGTCTATCCATTAATAAATAAATTGCTACAGGTTGTGATTCAAATCCACACTAATGTCAAGAAGACTGAGCTGATGGGGAGGTGTGGTAATTTCCCCCTTATCCCACACATAGAGAAATAGTGCAAAAACAACACTACTATTTACTAAAATTTTTCAAAAGAAAGGGTCATTTCTAGTGATAGTTAAAAGGAGAGAGATAATTGAAAATGCAAAAGGTAAATACAAACTAAATCTGAATGACTTCGTGGGTTCATATGTCAGCTGCATAAGCTACATCAACTTATCAAGAGTTGAGAACTTCAGGAAAGTTAGAGCTGACCTCGTTTTCTAAACCTGGAAGCCCTGAAAGGCCATAACCACTCATGAAATGGGGATAGTTAAAGCTGTAGCCACCAGACGTAGAGATGCATCAGGGAAATTGCTTCAGAAGAAGAGATGAAAAAGGAAAACCAAGAGGCACAGGAACCCTGAGCACTTAAATTGGCTTAGGAATTTGCATGGAAAAATCATCACACAGAGAAACAGGAGCCTCATGTATAGGATAAGGACACCAATTCATGCTTCCTATGAATTCCAGTGTAACAGTTATTACAAAAATTGATCACACAAGAGGGTAAAATATGACCTCCACAAGGAGGCTTTTGCAAAGCACAGTAGGTTTGTTCATACCAGCATCACCACAAACAAGTGAATAATGCATTGCTCTCTGATGTTGTGATGGCTATGACGTCACTAAGCTATAGGAAACTTTCAGCTTCAACATAAACTATGGAACCACCATCATACATCATCTCATTTACCAAAACATTGTTATGAAGCACATGGCTGTATAAAACAAGCTGGGTAATTTCTAGGCACTATACATTCTTTCCTTTACTAATTATGCATGTCTTATCTCATTTTAGAATCAGCTATTTTATTCCTTGTTTCCTTAGAAAAGAATTCCAGTAGTAATTTATTAAATGAAGAAAGGACTAATTTATTAGAAACCAAATTAAAATCCAGATGAGCAGTCTGGATTTTAGTGCATTGCTTTACCAATTGACATTGTTCAAAAATATTTAGAAATAAATTGTGAATTATCAATAAATTCTCAATTTTCAACATGCAACTTAAAAACACCTTCTAAACTACTTACTGGCTGGCATATGTCTGAGTGCTGCCTTCTGAGTTGGATCTAAAAAAGAATTGAAAACAATGTCTCAAGTTAGTACTAAGAAAACTTGCAAACTTCACGAATGAAAATCAGGCCATTTTATAATTAGTATTAGCTCTTTAAAATACTCATTACTGGCCTGGTGCAGTGGCTCAAGCCTTTAGTCCCAGCACTTTGGGAGGATGAGGCAGGCAGATCACAAGTTCAGGAGTTCGAGATCAGCCTGGCCAACATGGTGAAACCCTGTCTCTACTAAAAATACAAAAATTAGCTGAGTGTGGCAGTGCATGCCTATAGTCCCAGCTACTCAGGAGGCTGAGGCAGGAGAATCGCTTGAACCCAGGAGGCAGAGGTTGTAGTGAGTGGAGATGCCGAGATCACGCCATTGCACTCTCCAGCCTGAGTGACAGAGTGAGACTCTGCTTCAAAAAAAAAAAAAAAAAAAAAAAAAGACTAATTACTAATAAATAAAATAATGTCCAAAGTCACTGAACATAGATGCAAATAAATAATATTTTTATTTACCCATATATTTCATCCATAAAAAGTGCTCATTTCAAATCCTGCAATGAGGAGAGTATCCAAAAAACACAGATTTGCTTTTTCTGATCATAGAATATAAATTTGTTCAGAAAAAAAGACAGATCAACTATATCTAAACATAGAACATAGATTTGACTTTGAATGTCTGATTCTGACCTTCACACCCCAACTTTTTGTTTTTTATTCATTGTTAAAGGCAACATTTTTTAAATTAAAAGCTAGACTGCTCCCTAGGTAAGCTAGCAGAGTGAGCTGGTAAAACAATTTTTCCTTTCCATTCCTCGCATACAGTGCCAAATAAACACACACACACACATGCACAAACATTTGATACATTTGAGGCTCACAGCAAAGGAAGACTTCTGTTGCCAGTAAAAATGATGAAACTGAGAGCTCACAGGGTAAACAAGAGCAAAGGCTGAATGACTTCAGAAGTATCTAAGCCTACAGTGCTACCAGTCATATGAAAGTACATCACATACAATTATGTACAGTACATAATATATGAAAATGAAAATAAATACTTGTTTTGGTTTATGTGTTTACTCTTTGTTTGTTTGTTTGTTTTTTGAGACAGAGTATCACGCTGTTGCCCAGGGTGGAGTGCAGTGGCTCAAGCTCGGCTCACTGCAACCTCTGCCACCCAGGCTCATGCACTTCTCCTTCCTCAGCTTCCTGAGTAGCTGGGATTACAGGCATGTGCCGCCAGGCCCGGATAATTTTCTTTTTTTTTTTTTTTTTTAAGTAGAGACAAGGTTTCACCATATGGCCAGGCTAGTTTTGAACTCCTGACCTCAGGTGATCTGCCCACCTTGGCCTCCCAAAGTGCTGGGATTACAAGAGTGAGACACTGCACCTATACTGTCCTTTTTATTATTAATTTATAGTGTACTCCTTTGCTTATTTAAAAAGAAAAGTTAACTGTAAAACAACCTCTAGCAGGTCCTTCAGGATGTATGCAGAAGGCAGGATTGTCATCCTAACCAACGACAGCTCCAGATATGTCATTGCTCCTGACGACCTCCCAAAAGGACAAGATATGGAGATGGAAGACAGTGATATTGCTTATCTTGACCCTGTGTAGGCCAACGCTAATGTGTTTGTGTCTTAGTTTTTAACAAAAAAGTTTAAAAAGAAAAAAAAATAATACAAAAAAAGCCAATAAAGATATAAAAAAAGAAATTTGCACAATGTGTTTGTGTTTTGAGCTAAGTGTTATTACAAGAGTCAAAAAGTTTTATACAATTTAAAAGTTTATAAATTTGAAAAGTTATAGTAAAAGATAAGGTTAATTATTGAAGAAATAAATTTTTAAATAAATTTAGTGTAGCCTAAGTGTACCGTGTCTATACAGTTTATAGTAGGACTCAGTAATGTCCTAGACCTGCACATTCACTCACCACTCACTCACTCACTCACCTGGAGCAACTTCCATTCCTGCAAGCTCCATTCATTATAAATGCCCTATACAGGCATACCATTTTTTATCTTTTATATTTTTACAGTACCTTTCCTATGTTTTGATACATAAATACTTATTCAGTTACAGTTACCTACAATATTTTGTACTGTAACATGCTGTACTGACTTATATACATAAAGTTATAGGATATAACCTAGGTGTGTAGTAGGCTATATGGTCTAGGTTTGTGTAAGTATACTCTGTGATGTTCACATAACACAATCATCTAACGGTGCAGTTCTCACAGCATATGCTTGTATTAAGGGACTCATGGCTGAATTAGTGTACTGCTTGGATAAACAGACAAATGCATGGAATTTTATAGATTGTGACAGAAGCCATGAATCTAGATATATAAATTTCTATAATAATTATGGGATGGTGAGAGCTAATTACATTGACCCAATTGTTCTGTTCTTTTAAACATCAATAAATAGCATTTTGTCCCTATTCATCCTACCTATGTTTCTCATATTTCTTTTTCTTCCTTTCTTTCTTTCTTTTTTTTTTTTTTTTCTGGAGCTCACTGGTGATCATGGCTCACTGCAGTCATGAACTCCTGAGCTCAAGCAATCCTCTCACTTCAGCCTCCCAAGTAGCTGGAACTACAGGCTCATGCCCTCATGCCTGGCTAATTTCTTAATTTTTAATTTTTTAGGCACTCCTCATACCTCAGCCTCTCAAAGTGCGGGGATTACAGGCATGAGCCACCACACACAGCCCCTATTCATGCTTTTTAACCATAACTTCAGTTCTCACTATTTTATAAGTCTGTGAACTGGACTCAATATTCTCTTTCAGTGTCAAGACACTTAACTACTCATCTTCAATTTTGTAAAAGTCCAAGCCTTATTTCTTCAAATATTGACTCTTCCCCACTCTAAATTTTCTATCTCTGAATTCCTGTTTCTTAGCTGGTCTTTGATATGTTACTATTCTATTTGTCTTGTATTCTGAGTGATTTCTCCAAACAATTTAAAAATAAGCAAGTCTTTTTCAGCTCCTTCATTTCTTGTTTAATGGATTCTATTTTTTTTAACCTCTATGCAAATCCTAAGCATTTTTTTTGAAGTTGTTCAATTACCTGTATTTCTTTAGATTACTTTGGCTGTTGGTATTACCACCTCTTGTGGCTTTTTTTTTTTTTTTGTAAGGTTAAGTAGTATTGATTGTATCATGAGAATTCTTTATATTTTGCTTTGCATAATAGGTATTTGCTTACACCAACATCATCACAAACAAGTAATGCATTGCTCTCTGATGTGGTGTTGATTACAATATCATTAGGCTACAGGAATTTTTCACCTTCATTATAATCTTACGGAACTATCGTCATACATGTGGTTTGTCATTTACTGAAACATTGTTATGCAGCACATGGCTCTATAACACAAGCTAGGTAACTTCTAAGCACTATATATTCTTTTTCCTAATTACACATGTCCTATCTCATTTTAGAATCAGCTATTTTTTTCCTTGTTTCCTCAGAAGAGACTTCCAGTAAACATTTATTAAATGAAGAAAGGAATAATTTATTAGAAACTAAATTAGACTGTATGTTAGCAATCTGTATTTCAGTGCATTGCTTTACCAATTGATGTTGTTCAAAAAAATTTAGAAATAAATTGTGGATTATTAATGAGCTTTTGATTTTCAAAATGTATCTTAAAAACAGCTTCTAACCTACTTACTGGCTGGCATATGTCTGAGTGCTGCCTTCTGATTTAGATCTAAAAAAAAATTGAAAATGTCTCACATTAGTACTAAGAAAACTTGCCAAATTCATGAATGAAAATAGGCCCATTTTATAATCAGTATTATCTCTTTTATAAGACTAATTATTAATAAATAAAATACTGTCCAAAGGTCAATCAACAGAGATGCAAATAAATAACAGTTTTATTTACCCATATACCTCATCCATAAGAAGGGCACATTTCAAATCCTGCAGTGAGGGCAGTATCAAAACACTCAGATTTGCTTTTTCTGATCTCTTCTAAACACAAAATATAGATTTGACCTTGAATGTCTGATTCTGACCTTCATAATCCAACTTTTGGTTTTTTGTTCATTATTAAGGAAAAGACTACCCCCGAGGCCAGAGATTGAATAGCACTGCCTTAGAAGGAGCTGGTGCCCCAGGACTTTGGATACAGAGATGCTGTAGGTGAACTCTTTAACTAGAACAAAAGCCAGAGGGGCCATCTCACCCATGAAACAGGAATAATAAAATTTCTGACCAGTGCCTTTTGGAATGCAAGAGGGAAATATGCATAAATAGAAAATGCATCAAGAAGAGAAGTAGGACTCCCAGGCATCCAAAAAGTGCAGTTTCGGGACCCCAGTTCACAGTCCCACAAATGCTTGAACACTATGCATGGCAAAATTTTTAAAATATTTTTTCTTTAAGAAAGGAAAAATTAAACAACTGGTATGGTTAGGCTTCATGTCCCCATCCAAATCTAATTCCCATAATCCACATGCATCAAGACAGAGACCATGTGGAAAAAATTGAATCATGGGCGTGGTTTCCCCCATGATATTCTCATAATAGTGAGTTTTCATGAGATCTGACAGTTTTATAAGAGGTTCTTCCCACTCTGCTTCGCATTTCTCCCTCCTGCTGCCTTATGCAGAAGGTGCCTTGTTTCCCCTTTGCTTTCTGCCATGATTGTAAGTTTCCTGAGGCCTTACCAGCCATGCTAAATTGTGAGTCAATTAAGCCTCTTTCCTTTATAAATTACCCAGTCTTGGGCAGTTCATTGGAAGGTTGCCAGCAGACTGGAAACACTTTGGCCTCTCCAGTGCAGCAGGGGTTTAAACTTAAGGGGACAGAGAACAAAGACACAGGCCTGGTCCCAAGCCCCCAGCGATACAGCACATAGCCCAGGGATGCCAATTTGAGCCTTGGCCCACTGAAAGCATCCAGAAATGAAGCCAATTGCCTAAACATAACTTATACCACAGTAGAATCCTTAAAGCATCAGATAATGTAAAAGCAGAAAACTCCATACAAAAGACAGTAATTTCAAAGATTAAGGGAACATCAGCCCACACAAATGAGAAAGAACCAATGCAAAAACTGACAACTCAAAAAGACACAGTGTCTTCTTACCACCAAACAACCACAGTAGCTCTCCAGCTATTCTTCTTAACCAGACTGGAATGGCTATACTGACAGACATATAATGCTAAATCTGGATGGCCAGGAAGCTCCTCAACACACAGAAGATGGAAACTCAATCCAAGGAGCACAGCAAATGGTCCAAGAGTTAAAAGGTGACATAGCCGATTTAAGAGAAAAATAAATTGAACTTCTGGAAATGAAAAATTCACTGCAAGAATTTTATAAAGCAATTGAAAGCATTAATAACAGAAGAGATCATACTGAGGAAAGAATCTCAGAGCTAGGTGACCATTTCTTTGAAACAACACAGGCAGGCCAATAAAAAGAAAAATTAATTTTTAAATGAACAAAATATCAGAGCCATGTGTGATTATGTAGAGACCAAACCTATGACTCATTGGCATTCCTGAAAGAGATGGAGAGAAAGCAAGCAAATTGGAAAACATATTGGAGGAAATTTCCACAAAAATTTTCCCAGCCTCACTAGAGACATTAACATGTAAATTCAGGATATTCGGGGAACCCCTGTGAGATACCACACAAGATGAAAACATCCCCAAGACACATAGTCATCAGATTCTCCAAACGCAATATGAAAGAATAAATGTTAAAGGCAGCTTGGGAGAAGGGGCAGGTCACCTACAAAGGGAACCCCAACAGGCTAACAGCAGTATTTTCAGCAGAAACCTTACAACTCGGAAGAGATTGGGAACCTATGTTCAGTATCCTTAAAGAAAAGAAATTTCAGCCAAAAAATTTATACTCAGCTAAACTAAGCTTCATAAGCAAAGGAAAAATAAAATATTTTTCAAACAAGCCAATGCTAAGGGAATTTGTTACCACCATAGCTTCCTTATAACAGGTCCTTTAGGGAGCGCTAAATGTGGAAAGGGAAGGCTATTACCTGTCATCACAAAATCACACTTACATGCATAGCCCCCTGACACTATAAAGCAAATACATAATCAAGTCTATATAACAATCAGCTAACAACATGATGACAGGATCAAACCTGCACATAACAATATTAACCTTGAATTTAAATGGGATAAATCCCCCACTTAAAAGACATAGAGTGGCAAAGTGTTTAAAGGAGAAAGATCCAACTACATGCTGTCTTCAAAAGATCCATCTTACCTGCAATGACCCCATAGGCTCAAAGTAAACGAAAGGAGAAAGATCTATCAAAAAAACAAAGTACAAAAAAGAGCAGAGGTTGCTATTCTTATTTAAGATGAAACAAACTTTAGCCCAAAAACAATAAAAAAGGACAAAGAAGAGCACTACATAATGATAAAGGGTTCAATTCAACAAGAAGACTTAATGATCCTAAATATATATGGGCCCAACACTGTAGCACCCAGATTCACTAAAAAAAAGTTCCTAGAGACCTATGAAGATATGTTGAGGGCCACACAAAATAGTGGGAGACTTCAACACCCCACTGAAAATCTTACGCAGATCATGGAAGCAGAAAATTAACAAAGGTATTTGGGACCTAAATGTGACACTTGACCAAACAGACCTAACAGACATCTGCAAAATACTCCACCCAACAACACCACAATATAAACTCTTTACATCTGCACATGGCACAGGCTCAAAGAATGACCACATGCTCAGTCATAAAGCACTTCTCAAAAAATTCTTAAAAACCTAAGTCATACCAATCATACTCTCAGACCACAGTACAATAAAAACAGAAATCAATACCAAGAAATTTAAAAACCATACAATCATGTGGAAATTAAACAACATGCTCCTGAATGACTTTTTGGTTAAATAATGAAATTAAGGGAGAAATAAAAAAATGCTTTGAAACTAATATAAACAAACATATAACAGAAGCCCTGGGACACAGCTAAAGTAGTGTTAAGAGGAAAGTTTATAGTGCTAAATGCATACATCAAAAAGTTAGAAAATCTAAGGTTAACAACCTAACACCTCACCTAGAAGACCTAGAAAAACAAGGGCAAACCAACCCCAAAGCTAGCAGAGGAAAATAAACAGCAAAATCCAAACTGAACTGAATGAAATTGAGACACAAAAATCCAGAGAAAAGGTTAATAAAACTGTAAGTTCTTTAAAGAATAAATAAAATTGATAGACCACTAGCTAGATTTATTTTAAAAAGAGATGTCTAAATAAACACTCTAAGAATTAACAAAAGTGACATTACCACTGACCCCCCAGAAATTTTTTTAAATCTTCAGAAACTATTACAAACACCTCTATATGCACAAACTAGAATGCCTAGAAGAAACGGATGAATACTTAGAAACATACAACCTACCATGATTGAACCATGAAGAAACTGAAATCTTATACGTATCAGTTATAAGTGCTATGCGCACTGCCTGGGGTACAAAATCATTTATACACCAAACCCCAGTGACACACAATTTAACCATGTAACAAACTTGCACATGTAGCCCCTGAACCTAAATTAAAATTTGGGGAAAAAAAAGTGGTAATCTTTGACAGGGGATGAAAGGGAAAGACCAAGGAGAGGAATTACAAAGGAAAATAAGAAATTTCTTGAGGGTTACGGATACCTTTATCATCTTGATCATGTCGATGGTTTTATGGGTGTTACTTTTCAAATTATGAAAACATCAAATTATACACTGAAAATATATGCAAATTATTGTACATCAATTATATATCAATAAAACAACATATTTAAAAGAGAGCAAACTATTGATACACATAATAAATGGATGAATTTCAAATACATCAGCTATGGCATAGAAGCCGGACTGGAAAGACTGCATAATGTATTAATTCACTTATACAAAGTTCTAATAAGCAAAACGTAGCCACAGGAAACAGATCCACCAGTCCTCAGAGCTGGAAAGGGGTGAGATGAAATATTTGGCATAACAGAACTGCTCTATATTTTATTGAGCTAGTGGTATGTGTGTATATTTGCTAAACTCATAACACTGCAGACACCAAAAAGGAATGAATTTCATGATACATAAATTATACCTCAATTTTTAAAAGCTGTATTCTAATCACAAAAGGAAAAAAAAATGAAAAAGAAGAAAAGAAGATGGAGAAAAAGGAAGAAATAAAGAACAACCACCACCACAACCAAGGAGGCTAAAATGGGGACACTAAAAGACAGCAAGTTCAGAAGGAGAAAAAAGGCAGAATGGGGAAATCAATCATTGCAGGGATAATGGCTGAAAATTTTCATAATTTATAGAAAAAATAAAGTTTAAGTATAAAGATAAAAATGAATTAATTAGACTGATAGCAGACATCCAATAAATAATACATGCCAAAATTTAAAAGCATATCCTTAAAGGTATAACAGAAATAGTTGTCCACCTAAAATTCCATACCCATATAACCCATAATTAAATATTGAACATAAAACAAAAACAATTTTAGTAATAAACATCAAAAAGATTATTACACTTAGAACATCACTGTAATATCTACTAGAAAATGTACTTCCTCCAGAATAAAATGGAACCTACAGAAATTATATGCAAGCTGAATAAATAGAATAAATTGATAAATTCCAAGAAAGATATAACATATCAAGACTGAATCATAAACAGAGCATCTCAGCCAAGCCTGTGGCTCACACCTGTTATCCCAGCACTTTGAAAAGCCAAGGTGGGCAGATCACTCGAGGCCAGGAGTTGGAGACCAGACTGGCCACCATGGTGAAGCCCTGTCTCTATTAAAAATACAAAAAAAAAAAAAAAATTAGCCTGGTGTGGTAGTGCACACCTGTTGTCCCAGCTATTCTGGAGGCTGAGGCCCAAGAATCACTTGAACCTGGGAGGTGGAGGTTGCAGTGAGCCAAAAATGCACCACTGCACTCCAGCCTGGGTGGTGGAGCAAGACAAGAGAAGAAAAGAAAGGAGAGGGGAGGGGAGGGGATGGGAGAGAAGGGAAGGGTAGGAGAGGGAAGAAGGGAGGGGAGGGGAGGAAAGAAGGGAGAGGAGGGAAGGGAAGAAGGGAGGGGAATGTCTGAACATATCAAATAGCAAGTAGAAGATTGCATGAGTAATCAAAAATCTCCCAACTACAAAAGGCCCTGAATAACCAAAGCAATCCTGAGAAAAAATAGTAAAGCTGGAAAAACTGTACTACCAGACTCAAAATATACTACAAAGCTGAGAAACCAAAACAGCATGGAACCAGCATAAAAACAGACACTTAGACTAACAGAATAGAATACAGTAACCAGAAATTAATCCACATATCTAAATTCAATTGAATTTTGAAAAAGGTGCCAAGAACATTCGCTGGAAAAAGGGCAGTCTCTTCATTAAACGGCACTGGGAAAACTGGATATCCACATGCGTAGGAATGAAACTGGACCCCTACCTCTCAATCTGTACCAAAATAACAACAACAACTCATACTGGATCAAAGGTCTAAATATAAAATCCAAAATAATAAAACTCATAGAAGAAAACATAGGGGAAATGATCAGGACATTGATCTGGGAAAAGATTTTATAAATAAGACTTCAAAAGCACAGGTGACAAAAGCAAAAACAAACAAATTGGATTATATCAAATTAAAAACTCTCTACACAGCAAAAGAAACAATCAACATAGTAAAAAGACAACCTACAGAATATGAGAAAATATTTGAAAACTACTGGATTAATACCAAGAATATACAATGATTTCAAATATCTCAACAGGAAATAAAGCAAACAATCAGATTTAAAAATGGGCAGGTAAACTAAGTAGACATTTCTCAAAAGAAGACATACAAATGGCCAACAAATATGAGAAAAAATGTTCAACATCACTAATAATCATAGAATTGCAAATCAAAATTACAATGAGGTATTATCTTACACCAGTTAGTATGGCTTTTATCAAAAAGGCAAAAAAAAAAATACTGGCAAGAATGCAGAGAAAAGTACGCTGTTGATGGGAATGTAAACTCGTATAGCCACTATGGAGAATAGCAGGGAAGTTCCTCAAAAAACAACAAACAGAACTACCATATGATCCAGCAATCCCACCACTGGGTATTTATCCAAAGGAAAGGAAATCATTGTATTTTAGAGACATCTTCACTGCCATGTTGACTGCAAGCACTATTTATAATGGTTAAGATATGGAATCAACCTAGGTTTTCAACAACAAATAGATAAAGAAAATGTGGTATAGATATACAATGGAATATCATTTTGCCATAAAAAGAATAAAATTCTGTCATTCACCACAACACAGATGGAATTGAAGGACGTTGTTAAGTGAAATAAATCAGGAACAAAAAGTTAAACACTGCATGTTCTCACTCATATGTGGAAGCTAAAAAAAAGTTGATCTCAGAAGTAAAATGTAGAACAGAAGATACTAGAGGCTGGAAAGATTAGGGGGAAGGGAGGGATAAGGAGAGATTTGTTAAAATCTACAAAATGACAGCAAGTTGAGAAAAAATTTCTAATTTTCTATAGCACTGTAGGATGACTATAGTTAACAATAATATATAGTTTCAAGTAGCTAGAAGGAGGATATTGACTCTGCCCAAAACAAAGAAACAATAAATATTTGAGGTGATATATCTGCTAATTACCCTGATCTGATCATTATACATTACATTTGCTGAAACATCACTATGTGCCCCATGGATATGTATAATTATTATTTGGCAAATTTAAAACTATATGAATAAATAAAACTTGCAATTCAAAAAAAGTCTCCCAACAAAGAAAAAAAACCAGAACCAGATGGTTTCACTGGTGAATCCTACCAAAGTTTTATAATTTAATTAATACTAATCCTTCTTAGACTCCTCCAAAAAATTGAAGGGTAGGGAACACTTTCAAACACGTTTTATAAGACCATCATTACCCTGATACAAAAGCGAGACACGGACATTACAAGAAAATAAAATAATAGGCCAATATCCTTAATTAACATAGACATAAAAACCCTCAATAAAATACTAGTGAACCGAATTTAATAGAATATTATAAGGATCATATATCATGATCAAGTGAGATTTATATTTGTGATGCAAGGACAGCTGAAAATACACTCAAGAGACACAGGAAACAAAATTCAACTTATTTAATTAAAACTCTTACCATCTCATTATAGAAGAAATATACTTCATAATAAAAAGCTATATATTACAAGCACACAGCTACATTAAACTTAACAGTGAAAAGCTATCATTAAAAGTTTTGGTCTAAGATCAAGAATAAAACAAGAAGCCCCTTTCACCACTTCGATTCAATGTAGTACTAGAAGGCCTAGCCATAGGAATTAGGCAAGGAATATGAAATAAAGGACAGCCAAATTGCAAAGGAAGAAGTTGTCCCTGTTTTCAGATGACATGACCTTATATATAAAAAACTTGTCACTTTGCTAAGAGAGTAGATCTTAAGTGTTCTCACAGTACACACAAAAAAGAGGTTAACTAAATAAGGTGATGAATGTGTTAATTATAGTAATTGTGATATTCACTGCACAGTATATACATATATCAGGCAAATCATCAATGTTTGTCAATCATACCACAATAAATCTCAGAGAAAAAAAAATAATTGAACTTAGAATGAAAAAGCAGGATTCTAAAAAAGATTATGATTTTGGTGTGGGTAAACAAATCACATGATAAAATGTGGTGATACTGTACACACATATAAATGAATGCATACAAACACTGGCAAATCTGAATAAGATCTTCAGTCGTATTAAAAATATTATAACAATACCATTATACTGGCTGTGGAAATGCAGTTTTCATGTCAGATGTTATCTTTGGAAAAAGCTAGGCAAAGGGTACATGAGAATCCTGTGCGATTTTTGAGAATTTTTGTCCTTAAATTATTTCCAAAAAAAAAAGATTTTTAGAAAAGGAATGGTAAGTAAGATTGGGAAATACACTGGAAAATCCAAGTATTCACTGACTAAATATAAAGATGATAATAACAAAAATAACGCTGGCGAATTTGGGAGAAATTGGAAAGTCAAATGACAAACTGAAAATGGAAGTAGTTAAAAGGCTAAGATCCTTGGGTTATTTCAAAGAAGACTATATGTAATGATTAAATTTATATATTATGTAACATTAACTACAAAATCTAAAATTTAAAGAAAATTACTCAAACAAAAACAGAAAATAAAAATGTCCAAATAGTTAAAGAAAAAAAGAGAACAGAGAAATGAAGCTATTCAAGACCAGCCTGACCGATAAGGTGAATCCCCATCTCTACTAAAAATACAAAAAATTAGCCAGGCATGGTGGTACACACCTGTAATACCAACTGCTCGGGAGGCTGAAGCAGGAGAATTGCTTTAACCCAGGGAGCTGAGGTTGCAGTGAGTCGAGATTGCACCTCTGCACTCCAGGCTGCGCTACAAGAGTAAAACAACATCTAAAAAAAAAAAAAAGAAAAATGGAACCAATAAAATAGATCATAGAAAAAGAAAAAAAAAACAAGTATGGTAAATAGGAAAAAAGTATGATGGCAAATTTCAGCCTAAGCATATGTCATCATGGATTAAGCATATGAGCATAACAAACTCCACTAGTGCATTTCATACAAAGGTTATGTATAAAACACCAGCTAAATGCAAAGACAGATTGAGAAAAGAATGAAAAAAGATGTACCAGGCAAATGTCATTTTTAAAGAGAAAGTTGATATAGCAATCTAAAACAGTGAAAATTGTATTTAAGATGCAATTTGTAATGATTAAAAGAAAATACACCAAGAAAATATAACTAACACATATAAAGCATGAGAACACATAAAGCAGAAATTTCAACAATCAGAGGGAAAGCTCCAACCCATTGAAAATTTTACTTTGCCTCTCACAGAAAATAAAGTATCAAACAGACAGGAGGAAATAATGGTATGTATAAAAATGATTCGAAACAACACAATTTAAAAGTTTGTCCTAAAAACGTTGGAGCAGATATGTCAAGCTTACACATTTATAAAAATTTACTTCATTTTTCATTTCAACATTTAAGAGTCTAAATCATACAGACAAGTTTCTCAAAATAAGCTAATAAAATTAGAAAATTATTTTTAAAACAATGAAAATAAATTATATAATTGGCAACTAAAGACTACGGTTGATTTATTATTTAAACAAGAAACCACACTAGATTTCTTAAAATTTTTTTTAACTGAATGTCGACTATAGTTTAAAAACTGGAGACTATAAAGAAAATGACATATAAGGAGAAGGTTTTTGCTATTAAAGTATTTCTTATTTTAGAAAATAAGAAAGCTTGAAAATTAATAAAGCATTAAAATCAAGAAATCTAGAGTTACAACAGAGCAAAAGTAAAAAGACTGGAATTGAGGAAAAAGAGCAAAACTTAATATAAAAAACAATAGAAATATAGAGAATTCAATGAAACTGAAAGTTATATATATATATATTTCAAAATTAGAAAAGGAAATGCATCTACAAAGACAGAATAGCTACATGTATTAAAAACACGTAAGACACACAAACATTCAGTGTCTCTACAGGGAAGGAAGGGGATCATACCAGAAAGAATTGCAGCTGCAAATACAATGCCTTATTTTATAAGAGAAACAAGAAAAATATTAACATCTGTTTATTTCCCATGACGAACAAGTGAATGCTTGTCATCTTGTTCTCTTAGTGTTTGAATTATTTCTTGAAAATAAAAATGTAATAATCTAAATTATAAATTTCCCTTCTGAAAATTTAACCCAAAGAATATTTTTTAAATTATTTCTTATATGTGTCAGCAACGTGAATTAAAATAGTCTGTGGTAAGGCCCAGAAATATGCATTTTTAATAAATATTTCTGGTGTTTCTTTTGTGGATGACATAGATCATCTCCCTTTGATAAGTAAATAACAGATATATGTGAGTTCTGCCTCTCTCTCAACTAACAGTCCAATGACTTTGGCAAACTATGTAAACCACACTTCCAAATCTTTGTGTCTTAAAAAGAGGGTTATTCACAACTACCTCATAAAATTAAATGACATGTTGATGTAATACTCAAAATCCCAGGGATATGTAAAGTATTGTTGCTGCTCATGATATTGTCTTACGTATAACTAGATTCAAATAGTGCTAATGTTTAACTTCAGAACACAAATGCAGTTTACTCGCTACTTGAGAATTCCTCTTCCTTGGTGAACCACTTTTTCAGCTGTTTCCTTGCCAAAACTATTACGGTTGTCACAATGAGAATAGGAAGAGCAATGGAGAAACCTAGAAGCCAGGTGTTTTCAGCCTTCTCAGATGCTCTTTCCATGATTGAATCTAAAAATAAAAATACAAAAAAGATCAATATAAAAAAATTAACCTATCTACTTTTACTTTCAAGTTGCAACAAATTCATTAAATGTTCTGAATTTGTATTGTTATTCAAGGAACATGGGAAAAATCATTCTAGAATTGTAACCATAATCTGTAGGGCTACCTCTACAACCTTTCATTCTAAAAACATGGAAACCAAATTTTGAAAGTTCAAAAGTATTCAAGTCTCACAGCAGCTACAGCAAAATCTCACTATAACACTGTAAGTAGGGACAAAAAATTCAATGATATACAATGTGAGATTGCATAATTGCGTGGTTATCCAAAAATTACAAGGAAGTCAAAAATTATCAAAGGAATTCAATGTATTTGTGTATATCCAATTTTTCCTTGGTAGATTGTTGGCTTTTGGCCTTGGGATCAATGTTTATAAATGGGGCCGTTGCAGCATTGCTAAAAAGGGCATTGACATAATAATTAGAAGAATTGATTTCTAATCCTAATTCTGTCCCTTGCTATCATTGGATATATAGACTCAAACATATCCTCTGAACTTCATGAGAAGAAGAACTTCATTTTGCTCACTGTACATCCCCAGTGTCTAGACCAACACCTGGACCTGGATTATATTAAGACTTCAATAAATATTTGCTAACTCAATTAATGAATGAATGGCAGAAATGGAAGCTGTGGTGCACAAAAAGAATAATATGCCAGCATCACTTCTGTCATCTCCTAAGCAGAAATTGATAGATTTTTCTGATTTAAATGATAAACTCCCTCAAAGTAAAATCTAGTCTTCTATTCCATTTCTTCTATAACAGAAACACAGTAACAGTACTAAACACAGAGAAAATGTTGTTTGTTTAGAGCTGAGGTCACAGGATCAGTCACGGGGCTGAGAAGGAGAAATTGTGTCCCAACTCAAATCCATCTTAATTTATAATCCCCAGGTCTTGCTGAAGAGACCTGATTGGAAGTGATTGGATTATGGGGGCAGTTTCCTCATTCTGTTCTCATGATAGTCAGTGGATTCTCACAAGATCTGATGTTTTTGTAACTGGTAGTTTTTCCTGTGCTTGCACAATCCCTCTTGCTTGCCACCATGTAAGATGTGTCTTTGCTTCTTCTCACCTTCTATCATAATTTTAAGTTTTCCTGAGGCCTCTCCAGTAATGCAGAACTGTGAGTTCATTAAACCTCTTTTTGTTATAAATTTTTTTAAAAAAGAAAATATTCTAAAAGAGGAAGTCAATAATATCAGTAAAGAGAAATTTTAAAAGATATTTGGCTTTAATTATGATATTTTAATGTTAGAAAAGAGAGCAAGACAAGATCAGGCACATTCAAAATAGTATCGCTATAGATAATAAGGCTATAGTAACCAAAACAGCATACTACTGGTATAAAAATAGACACAAAGACCAATGGAATCGAATAGGGAACCCAGAAATAAAGCCAAGTACAAATAGCCAACTGATCTTCAACAAAGCAAACAAAAACATAAAATGGGGAAAAGATACCATATTCAACAAATGGTACTGGGATAACTGGCAAGCCACATATAGAAGAATGAAACTCATACAAACAACAACTCAAGAGGAATCAAAGACTTAAATCTGAGCCCTGACACCATAAAAATTCTAGAATATAACATTAAAATACTATTCTAGACATTGCCTTAGGCAAAGAATTCATGAGCAGGAACCCAAAAGCAAATGCAACAAAAATAAAGATAAATAGAAGGGACATAATTAAAAATCTTCTGCAAAGCAAAATAAATAATCAGCAGAATAAACAGACAACCCATAGAGTAGGAGAAAATCTTCACAAACTATCTATCTGACAAAGAACTAATATTCAGAATCTATAAGGAACTCAAACATATCAGTAAGAAAAATAAACAATTCCTTCAAAAAGTGGGCTAAGGACATGAATAAGTAACTTTCAAAAGAAGATATACAAGGCTAACAAACATATGAAAAATGCTCAGCATCATTACTAATCAGGGAAATGCAAATCAAAACCACAATGTAATACCAACTTGCTCCTGCAAGAATGACCGTAACTTAAAAAATCAAAAAATAATAGATGTTGGCATGGATGTGGTTAAAAGGGAGTGCTTTTACACTGCTGGTGGGAATGTAAACTAGTACAACCACTGTGGAAAACAGTATGGCAATTTCTTTGAGAACCAAAAGTAGATCTACCATTTGATCCAGCAATCCCACTACTGGTATCACCCAGAGGAAAAAAGTCACTATATATAAAAGACACTTGCACATATGTCTATAGTAGAACAATTTGCAATTGCAAAAATATGAAACCAGCCCAAATGCTCATCAATCATTGAGCGGATAAAGAAAGTGTGATATATATACACTATTATATCACAATACTACTCAGCCATTAAAAGGAACAACATAAAGCATTTGCAGCAAACTGGATGGAGTTTGAGACCATTATTGAGACAGTAAAATACTGTGAAGTAGCTCAGGAATGGAAAACCAAACATCATATGTTTTCACTCATAGTGGGAGCTAAGCTATGAGGACACAAAGGCATAAGAATGATACAATGGACTTTGGGATATTGAGGGGAAGGATGGGAGGGGGTGAGATATAAAAGACTACACATTGGATACAGTGTACACTACTCAGGTGATGGCTGCACCTAAATCTCAGAAATTACCACTAAAGAACGTATCCATGTAACCAAAATCTACCTCTTCCCCAAAAACCTATTGAAATAAAACTAATCAATTAATTAATTAATTAATTAACAAAAAGAGAGAAAGATTAAGATGGCATGTTTGGTTTCCATTCCTTGAGAGAATTCTGATTACCTTTTCATTACAAATATCAGTTGCCTCATAAATGGCAAAATCGAACTTAGTTTTAGTGAAGATAAGCAATTTGAGAATTTTATTAAATGGGTATTTAAACAGAGAGATACTTGCCCATGTCTTCCTCAGGAAATACGGAAAATCCTTTGGAACGTGTTTGGCAGTTTGGAAGCTGATAGCCTGGTGAACAATGGCATATGTTTTTGGAATTACACACCTAGGATCATTTCGAAAAATTAAATGATTATTTTAAAATATGTTTTCATAGAAAGTGACCATCAAGCTTACTTTTGTACCATAACCTAGTGTAATTTTGTTTGTTTAGAGTGACAATCTCACATATCAAATGTTTGCTTTCTTGGACTAAAACACAGACACACACACAAAGCAAAAAAAAAAAAAAAACCATAAAGTGAGGCTCTCAATATTTGCATCAAGAAAATCTGACACCTTGAAATGCTTATCCACAAATTTACCATGCAATTTCAAAAATGCATACTTAAATTCTAATGAAAATGTGACCCTCCAGTGGCATACTGGAGCCAGCATATATGAGCCTATTTCTGAGCTCTCTATTTTTATCCACTGCTCTATATGTCTGTATTTTATGACAGTAACATACTGTTCTGGTTACTGTACCTTTGTACTATATTTCAAAAAGCTTTTTTCTTCTTTTTAAAGAAGTCTTTTAATTATTTGAATTTTTTATAGTTTCATATAAATTTTTTAAATTTTCTATTTCTTTGAAAAATAACATGGAGATTCTCATAAGAATTGCACTGAATCTGTAGATAATTTTGAGTATTAGGGATAGTTTAACAATATTAATTTTTTCAATCCATGGAATATCTTTCAATTTTTTGTGTCTCCCTTAATCTTTTTTCATGTTTTATATAGTTTTCAGTGTATAAGACTTTCACCTCCTTGGTTTGTTTTAAACCTAAGTATTTTATTCTTTTTGATGCAGTTGTAAATGGGATTGTTTAATCTCCTTTCCTAATAGTCTATTTTGGATGTATAAAAATATAACTGATTTTTGAGTGTTGTTTTTGTGTCCTGAAACTTTACTGAATTCAGCATTTCTTCTACTAGTTTTATGGAACCTTTATGGTTTTCTATGTATACAATCATGCCATTTGCAAACAGAAGCTACTTTATTTCTTCTTTCCCATTTAAATGCCCTTTATGTCTTTTTCTTGCCTCATTGCTTCATCTAGGAATTCCATTCCAGTACTATATTGCGTAGGAGTGGAGAGAATGCCTATCCTTGCATCGTTCTAGATCTTAAAATAAAGGCTTTCATTTTTTCACCATTGAATATAATTTTAGTTGAGGACTTTTTACATATAAGCTTTCTGCTATTCCTAATGGATTGAGTTTTTACAATGAAAGTGTGTTGGATTTTACCAAATGATTTTTCTACATCTTAATATCATAAAGTAAATTGATCTTTCATCTTCTTAATGTGGCATACCATATTAATTGGTTTGTGTATTTTGAACCATCCTTGCATCCCTGGAATAATCCCATTTCGTCATAGCGTATGATTCTTTCGATGTGTGGCAAATATAGTTTGCTAATGTTTTGTTGTAAATTTTTGCATGCATGTTTGTAGATTTATTACCCTGCAATTTTATTTTCTTGTTCAATTCTTCTGTAGATGTTTAACATAAATCATTTGTGAATCCCCCTGGTCCTGAGATTTTCTTTGCTGGAAAGTTTTGATTACTGATTTAATCTCTTTATTTGTTGTTGTTCTGTTCAGGACATTCATTCTTGATTTAGTTTTGGCAGGTTGTATCATTCCAGGAATCTATCAATTTCTTCTAGGTTATCCAATATGTTAGTGTGTAAATGTACACCACAATATATTTTTTTAAACTAGATGCATGTACCTATTAATCAACCTCTCTTCATCCTCTCCTCCCCGTTACACATTCTGGCCTCTGGCAACCACCCATCTACTCTGTATGTTCATGAATCTACTTTTTCAACTTCCACATATGAGTGGGAACATATGATATTTGTCTTTCTGTGCTTAGCTTATTTCATTTAACAATGACTTTCAGTTCCATCCATGTTGCTACAAAAGTAAGGGGATTTCATTATTTTTTACATTGTGTATGTATGTCACATTTTCTTTATTTATTCATGTATTCATGGACACAAGTTGATTCTATATTTTGGCTATTGTGAATAACGCTACAATAAACATGAGAGTACAGATATCTTTTTGAAGTATTGATTTCTGTTCTTTTGGTTATTTACCCAATAGTAGAATTGCTGGGTCATATAGTAGTTCTATTTTTAGTTTTTATGAGGAATTGCCATACAATTTTTCACGGTGGCTGTATTAATTTACATTCCCACCTATAGCGTGTGAGGCTTCCCTTTTTTCCACAGTCTGACCAGCATTGGCTGTTCTCTGTCTTTTTGATAAAATCCATTTTAACTGGATTGAGATTATAACTGATAATTTTGATTTGCATCTCTCTGATAATTAGTGATGTTGAAGGTTTTTTCATATACTTGCTGGCCATTTGTATATTTTATTTTGAGAAATGTCTATTCAGATCTTTTGCCATTTTTTAATCATATAATTTGTGGAGTATTTTTTTGCTATTGAGTTATTTGAGCTCCTTATATATTCTGATTATCAGTCCCTTGTCAGATGGATAGTTTGGAAATATTTTCTCTTATTCTGTGGGTTGTCTCTTCACTTTAATTGCTTTTTTTTTTTTTTTTTTGCCATGTAGAAGCCTTTTTTCTTGGTGTAATCCCATTTGTTTATTTTTGCTTTTGTTTTCTGTGCTTTTAAGGTTATATTTTTTTAAAAGTTACATAATCAATGTCTTAGAACTATTTTCCTACATTTTCTCTTGACAGATCAGTAGGCTGATCAGAGTTTAAAATAACCTATTGTATATTTCAAAATAGCTAGAAGAAAAATTGAAATGTTTTAGCATAAAGACAAATATGTGAAGTGATGGATATCTTACTTACACTGATTTGATTTTTATAAATTATATGAATGTATTATCAATTATACCCCCACAACCGGTACATCTATTATGTGTCAACAGAAAATAAATTAGAATAAATAAATAAAACAACTATATTTTATATGCTGAAAGCTCTAATGGATAAAGTAGACTGCATGTAAGAACAGATGGGCAGTGTAGGCAGAGAGATAAAAATTCTAAGAAAGCATTAAAAAGAAGTGCTAGAGATCAAAAACACTGTAACAGAAATGAAGAATGCTTTTGGTGGGCCCATTAATAGATTTAATCATAGCTGAAATGAGAAAAGATCTCTGAGCTTGAGGATATCTCAATAGAAACTTCTAAAACTAAAAAGCCAAAAAAAAAAAAAAAAAAAAGATTGGAAGAACAGAATATCCAAGAACTGTGGGACAACTAGGAAATGCATAACATATATGTAATGAGGGCACCAAGAGGGCAAAAAAAATGGAATAGAAGAAATATCTGAAGCAATAACGGCTGATAATTTTCCAAAATTAATGCCTTACAACAAATCACAGATCAAGCAACACAAACACACACAAAAAAATCAGGACAAATGCCAAAAATTTATATCTAAACATAATAACTTTCAAACTACAGGAAATCAAAGAACAAATTTGGAAAGAAGCCGGAGGGAGAAAACACCATATTTATACAGGCACAAAGATAAAAATTACACTGGACTTCACTTCAGAAACCACACAAACAAAGAGTGTGGAGTAAAATATTTAATCCTTTGAAATTATCTTACAAAAGTGGAAATGAAATAAAGACTTTCAGACAAGCAAAAATTGAGAGTATATATCACCAGCAGACCTGCCTTTGAAATAAATGTTAAAAGAGATTCTTCAGAGAGAATAAAAATCAGCAAATCTTATTTATATAAAGAAAAGAATAGTATTAGAGAAGGAATTAAGTGAAAGTAAACTAAAAATTGTTATGTTTCTTATTCTTAATTGATCTTACAGATAACTGTTTATATGGGTTCACTATTGAATTCTAGCAAACATTTAAGGGAGATGTTATACCAATTTTCTACAATATCTTACAATCTCTTTCAGAAGACAGGAGCAGAGGAGATGCTTCCTCATTCATTCTATCAGGCCATCCTTTCTCTAATGTCAAAACTAGAGAAAAACATTATAAGAAATGGAAACTACAGAAAAAATGTCTGTAGATGCAAAGATGAAAAAACTCACTAAACGTTAGTAAATCAAGTTCTATAATGCATAAAAATAATTATGCACCACAACCAAGATTTATCACAGGCATGTAACTGGTTCAACATTAGAAAATTAGTTGATGTACTCCATCTCATATCAATAAGCTAGAGAAAAAAAATCACATTATCATATCAATAGATACAGAAAAAGCATTTAACATAAAAAAAAGCCAACACTCATTTGTGATTTAAAAGTAAATTATCAGCAAACTAGGAATAGAAGAAAATTTTTTCATCTAACAAAATATCAAAAAAAAACCTACAGCTGACATCATACTTATAGTGAGAAATTAAACACTTTCCCACTAAGATAAGGAGAAATGCAAGGATGTCTCCTCTCACCACTCTTATTTCAATATTATACAGGAAGTTCTATCTAATACAATAAGATAAGAAAAAAATAAATACTGATTGGGAAGGAAGAAATAAAACTGTCTTTGTTCACATAACATAGACATCAATTTAGAAAATCTAAAAAGAGTTGACGAACTCTTGGAACTAACAAGTGATTATAGTATGGTTGCAAGACACAAGGTTAATGCTCAAAAGCCAATAATTTCTCTATTCACCAGCAATGAACAAATGAAACTTGAAATTAAAGATATAATGCTATTTACATTAGCACCCCCTAAAAAATGATGTACTTACTATAACTCTAACAAAATATATGTAAGATCAATATGAGAAAAACTATAAAACACTGATGAAAGAAAAAAGAACCAAATAAATGAAAATACATTACATGTTCATAGAGAGAAAGACTCAATATTGTCAAGAAATCAGTTCTTACTAAGTTGATTTAGAGATGGAACACAATCCCTGTCAAAATTCCAGCAAGTCATTTTATGAAAATCAACAAACTGATTCTAAAGTTTATATGGAAACACAAAAAATCAAGAATAGTCGTTACCATTGAAAGAAGAAGAACAAAGTCAGAAGACTAACACTACCCAACTTCAACATACTGTAAGTCTATAGTAATCAAGGCAATATAATATAGCAAAAAGAATAGTCAAATGGATCAGAGAAATAGAATAAGGAGCCCAGAAATCAACAAACATAAATCTAGTCAACTGATCTCTGCCAAAGGAGCAAAAGCAATATAGTAGAGAAAAGAAAGACTTCAACAATTAGTGCTAGCTGGACATCAAAATGCAGGGAGAAAAAAATCTAGACACAAACCTATCACCTTTCAAAACGTAAATCCAGAATGGATCATAGGCCTAAATGTAAAATGCAAAGCTAAAAAACTCCTAGAAGATAACTCAGAAAATAACCTGAATGACCTTGGGTATTGCACAGACTTTTTAGATACAATACCAAAGGCACAATCTATGAAAGAAATAAGAAACTGGACTTTATAAAATTAAAACCTTCTCTATGAAAAGCACTATCAAGAGAATAAAAGATAAGCCACAGACTGGAAGAAAATATTTTCAAAAGACACATTGGATATGTGACTGTTATTCAAGATATGACAAGAAAACTTAAAACTCAGCAAGAAAACAAACAACCTGATTTAAAAATGGGCAGAAGACTTTAACAGGCCTCTCACCAAAAAAGGTAGATAGATGGAAAATAAGTATGTGAAAAGATGCCTCACATATGTCATCAATAAAATGTGAATTAAAACAACAGTGAAATACCACTACACACCTATTAGAATGGCCAAAACCCAAAACACTGACAACAAAAAATGTTGGCTTGGATGTGGAGCAATAGGGACTCTCAGGTGCTGCTGGTGGGAATGTAACTTTCAAGGACGTTTCGTCGGTTTCTAACAAAACTAACCATACTCTTATGATATGATACATCAGCCACAATCCTTGGTATTTACTCAAAATAGTTGAAAATTTATGTCCACACAAAAACCTGAAGAAGGATGTTTATAGTAGCTTTATTTGTACTTACCAAACTTGGAAGCAACCACGATGTTAGGTGAATGGATAAATCACCATGGTACATTCAGACAATGGAATATTATTTAGTACTTAAAAGAAATGAGCTATCTTTTCTCATAGATAAAGCCATAAAAAGACATGGAGAAGCCTTAAAATGCATATTACTAAGTGAAAGAAACAAATCTGAAAAGGCTGCATACTATATGATTCCAATAAAATAATATTCTGGAAAAGGAAAACCTAGGAAAATAGTAATAAGATCAGTGGCTGCCAAGGATTAGGAAAGAGAGAAGGATAAACTGATGGAGCACAGAGAATTTTTAGAGTTATGAAAATACTCTCTATATATCATAATGATGGATCTGTATCATTACACATTTGTCAAAACTTACAGAATGTACGACACTAACAGTAAATCCTAAAGTAAACTGGACTTTGGGTAATAATGATATGTCCTTGCAGGTAATCAATTACAACAAATAGACCACTCTGATGTGTGATGTTAACATTGGGAAAGATTGTGTCTATGTGGGATGAGGGAATATATGGAAAATCTCTGTACTTTCTATTTTCCAAATCTCTGTGAACCAAAAGCTGCTCTAAAAAATAAAGTCTATTTTTAAAAGTAGAGAAATAAAACAAATAGTTTTTTATGATTCATGTGTATTCACAGACACAGGAATTACAGCATAATAATCTTTCCATTGAGAACCAGGTTAATGTGTTTATCGGGAAATTTAACACCCTCTAAAAAGTACCCAGTTAAAATAATATATATTTAGGTAATTAGCAATTTAATTCTACTCAAAATATCCTCTGTAACTAATTATGGATACTGAATTTAATGACTTAATTCAGCTCCCAACTGAAGCTAGATGCAACAGAGTCTGGCACATGGTAGTGACCCCAAAAATGTTGATAAATTAATGAGTGATGCAAAAAAGTGTCCAAGAAATGTGATTCAGGGAAACATGTGCTTACTTACTCCATGTCCAGAACACTGTTCTGAACAAGCATGTGCTGAAGCCTTAATTATCCTTGATTCTACACATTGACGATTTACACAAACCTAAAGAAAAACATACAAAAAAGTTTTCGTGTCAGAGGGGTACAGTCATCCTAACATTACAAATAAGTAATTTTTTTTACAAATAAGTAATTATATAATATAAAATCATAGCCATTCAAAGATACAAATTTTCCTCTAGGTACTGTTTTTGCTGCATTCCACAGGGTGTTGAGTTTTTTGTTTGTTTGTTAGTTTTGTTTTTTGTTTTTGGGTTTTTTTTTTTTTTTCAAGAACAGATATTTGTGCTTTCTTTGCATTTTAAATTGATATTATTATTACTGTTTCTTCATGTAGTTCTAAAGCAGAATAAAACAAGAACAAAAAGCCCAGTGATTTAATAATAAGAGAGTTTCAGCAAACATCTAAATAAGGATATTATGTTGTCTGCTTAGGAAGACATCAAAAAGTACCACAGCCTGAGTGGCTTTAACAACAGTGATTTATTTTCTAACAGTTCTAGAGCCTGGAAGCCCAAGATCAAGGTGTCTTCAGGGTTGGTTTCTCCTGAGAACTCTTCTAGACTTGCCTTCTTTCTACACTCTTACATGGCCTTTCCTCTGCATGCACGAGCCCCTGGTGTCTCTTTGTGTATCCAAATCTATTTTTTATAAGGACACAAGTCACATTGGAACAAAGCCACAGTTTTATTTCACCTTAGTTACTTCTTTTTTAAATTTTTATTTCAATAGATTCGGGGGAGCAGGTGGTGTTTGGTTACATAAACAAGTTTTTTAGTGATGATTTCTGAGATTTTGGTGAAGCCATCATCCTAGCAGTGCACACTGTACCCAATGTGTACCCTTTCATCCCTTACCCCTCCCACCCTTCCCCCCAAGTCTCCGAAGCCTATTGTATTATTCTTATGCCTTTGCATCTTCATAGCTCAGTTCCCACTTACAAGTGAGACCATATGATATTTGGTTTTTCCTGAGTTATTTCACTTAGAATAATGGTCTCGAACTCCATCCAGGTTTCTGTAAATGTCATTATTTTGTTCCTTTTTAAGGCTGAGTAGTGTTCCGTGGTGGGGGTGTGTGTGTGTATATATATATATTTCACAGCCACTCATTGATTGTCTATATTTACCACATTTTCTTATCTACTCATGGACTGATGGATATTTGGGCTGGTTCCATATTTTTGCAGTTGTGAATTGTGCTCCTATAAATACATGCATGCAAGAGTCACTTTCATATAATGACTTTTCCTCTGGGTAGTGGGATTGCTGGATCAAATGGTAGGTCTACTTTTAGTTATTTAAGGAATCAATATACTGTTTTCTATAATTCCTATATTAACTTACATTCCCATGGAATATGTAAAGGTGTTCCCTTTTCACCACAGCCATGCTAACATCTATTATTTTTTTATTTTTAAATTCTGGCCATTCTTGCAGGAGTAAGGTTACCACCTCACATTGCAATTTTGATTTGCTTTTTCCTGACAATCAGTGATGTTGAGCATTTTTTCATATGTTTGTTGGCCATTTGTATATCTTCTTTTGAGAGTTGTCTATTCATATCCTTAGCCCACTTTTTAATGGAATTATTTGCTTTTTTTCATGTCGATTTGTTTGAGTTCCTTGTAGATTCTGGACATTGATGTAACTTGTTGGATGCATAGTTGTGAAGATTTTCTCCCACTCTGTGGGTTTCTGTTTATTCTGCTGATTATTTATTTTGCTATACAGAAGCTTTTAAGTTTAATTAAGTCCCATCTATTCATCTTTGTTTTTGTTGTATTTGCATTTGGATTCTTGTTCATGAACTCTTTGCCTAAGCCAACATCCGGAAGGGTTTTTCTGATGTAATCTTCTAGAATTTTATGGTTTCAACTGTTAGATTTAAGTCTTTGACCCATCTTGAGTTCCCACCCAAATTTCATCCCACCCAGTGCGAGGTAATTGAATCATGGGGGCAGGTTTTTCCTGTGCTATTCTTGTGATAGAAAATAAATCTCAAGATTTGATGCTTTTATAAAGAGGAGATTCACTGAACAATCTCTCTTGTCTGTCAAGATGTTCTTTTTACCTTCCACCATGATTGTGAGGCCTTCCCAGCCATGTGGAACTGTAAGTCCATTAATCCGCTTTCTTTTGTAAATTGTCCAGTCTCAGGTACATCTTTATCAGCAGCATGAAAACAAACTAATACAGTAAATTGGCACCAGTGGAGTGGGGTACTGCTGAGACTTGCCAAATGGTTTGAACCAAAATCCTGATAATGATATCAGCAATACAGTCCAGGTTGAGGTGGTCTCAGATAGAGATCAGGAACTTGATGGGAGCTAGAGCAGAGGTGGCTCTTACTATATTTTAGCAGAGACTGGCAGCATTTTGCCTCTGCCCTAGAGATTTGTAGAACTTTGAACTTGAAAGAGATGATTTAGGGTATCTGGCAGAATAAATTTCTAAGCAGCAAAGCATTCATGATGTGACTTGGGTGCAGTTAAAAGCATTCAGTTTTAAAAGGGAAACAGAGCACAAAAGTTTAAAAAAATTGCAGCTTGACAATTAAAGAGAAAAGAAAATTCCATTTTCTGAGGAGAAATTCAAGCCAGCTACAGAAACTTGCAGAAGTAATAAGGACCCAAATGTTTATCACTGAGACAATGAGGAAATTGCCTTCAGGGCATGTGAGAGACCTTGGTGGCAGCCCCTCCCATCACAGGTCCGGAGGCTTAGGATAGAAAAAAATGGAGTTACTGTCATTTTTGTCTTCGGCTACCAGAACAGGCAGCGAAAGACCATCAGATGGGAGCACAGTTGGGCATGTCTGAGCTCAAACTATCCTTGAGTAGGGCTTGCTATGACCATTGTGGTGGATAGGGGGAGGGTGGTTCTCAGGCCAATGGAGTTACATTCCAAGGGGGATCATGGCTGCCTCTGCTGCTTCATACAGGTCACCAGGGAAGTGGAGGAAAGCCAGCAGTGACAGGTCTCACCCAGCTCCTATACAGCTAGTAAGGCCAGTCTCACTCCCACCATGCTCTCCCAGTAGCCAACAGAGCCCAGTTTATATCCAACCCTCTGGTACATTAGGACTGAGATCTTGCCCTAGGCTACAAGCCTACCCACTGACAAAGCAAGCTGAGCTTTCAAGTCTCGCTCCAACCTGCCTGCCATGGCTTCTTTGCTCATATTCCCACTTCTTGTTCAGCCCACCACATTCGGCCCAGGAAAATTCACATTTTGTCAAAATTTTTACAAAGTTAAGCTGGAAGTCTCCTTCTCCTTGTGGACCTTCCCCAATTCCACTGTCCTCCCCAGGGACACCCTCTGAGATTAAGTCAGAAATGGCTTCCCAGGGCTTCCCTGAGAACTGGGAGTGCCTACTTGGCTCTTTCAGCTACTTCTTCTACTTTTATGTTTTGCTTGGCTCTCTAAATTCATCCCAGCTCTGGGTAAGGTTAAATTATTCTTCCCCTGTGATCTGGATTTTCAGATTCTCCAGTAAAGGATGTGTATCCAGAGCCAGACTTTCCCCACTTACACATTGGGCGCTTACAGTTTTACTGATGTCTCACGAAGTTTGCAGTGGCAAGCTGCTTCTTTCAAAGGGCCTGTGAATTCTTTAAGTTTTCCTGGTATGTTCCTACAGTGGTTCTTGGAGCAAATGTTCATGATGTGAGTCTTCATATGCTATTCTGTCCATCCAAGTGAGAGCTGCAAGTTAGTCCTGCCTCCTATCTGCCATTTTTCTCCCTGTGTCCTCCACAAGTTTTGATAAGTTGTATTTTCATTTTCACTTAATTCAAAATATTTCAAATTTTCTCTTGGGAATTTTTCTTTGACCCATGTGCTATTTAGCCTAAAAGAATATGGGGATTACCCAGGTAATCATAATGTAAACTATGAATTTTTAGTGATAATGATGTGTCAATGTAAGCTTATCAATTATAACAAATGTTCTAAGCTGATGTGGGTTATGCAGTGGTACAGGTTTTGTGAGGGATAAAGAGTATATGAAGACTTTTTTGTAATTTTCGCTCAATTTTTGCTGTGAACCTAAAATAGCACTAAAATGTAAAGTATATTTTAAAAAAAATTTTTTTAATGATTCAGGGCAGAAAAGTAGAGGATAGCAATGAAATAAGATTGGCTATTAAAAAAATAATTATAACCAAAGAACCACTTTTTATTATAATACTGTAAAATCTAACATGACTATTCCTGAGTATACAGTTCAAAGAATACCTTGTATTAGTTGCACATATAAAAGTTCTACATAGTAAAAAATTAACTCCATATAATAATGGCATATATATTTTTGTAAAATATGATCTATCATTAGAGTCTCATAAGTATTTAATGAAGATAATAGAAATTTTGTTAAAATATACTAGAGGTGTCTATCGTTATATTATTGAATGTATTAAAAATTCAGACATAATTCTCCTAACTTTAAAATATAATCATCAGAGGACTGAAGATATATTCCCAACTCCATTACTTATGGCAATTGCAGCTTCCATAAGTTGCAGTTTTCACCTAAGTAATAATAATACTTTTTTTAAAAAAATGTTATTTTAGAAAAAGCAAATAGTATTAGAGCTTGTTTTTAGGTTAAAATGGGATAACATATGTGAAAATCATTTCCTGTTAAACATTAAAGAACAGTACAATACTCTTCAAGTAAATGGCATCACAAACCTCTTTTAAATCCAAACAATCTAACCCTTTTAAGCTTTTAATATGTTGAGTCTACTCACTGGTCCTTGGCCATGATGGTGTGTCTAACAAGTCCTTTTGGATTACAGCATCTACTGTCTGCCTGGCTCAGTTGGAATTAAGATAGAGCCCCACTCATAAGAACACTAACTTACAGAAACAATACTAAGAATATTTCATTATACATGATTAGTACTATCATTAAAATCTGCCTCGTAAAACTTTTTCACACATTATTTCTGAGAATTGTCTGGGTTATTAAAAAAGATTCTATTCTTATTAAATTACTTATCAAATCATCTCAAACCACTTATTAGTTGTGTTGCATTTTTTAGGTTTTTTCTTTTCTGCTCCATGGCCTAAATACAGCTACTGGGCTCCCTAGCCTAAACCTCCATCAAGAGGGCATTATGACTCGAAGGCATGAAAATAAATCAATATTAATGAGTCTATACACTTTACCTACAGAAAACTTTACACTATAAAACCACTAAAAGTGGTTATTAAAATATACATTTTATATCTAAAGATACTAAGGCTTAATGATATTAAATTATTTCTTAAAGATCATTTATCAAGTGGCAGAGTCAGAATTCAAATTTATGAGCATCTATCTTAAAGCTTACACTTTACACTTTTTATATTTCCCTATGAGCAAAGATCTGGTCAGGAATTAAATAAGATTTCATTTTCATTTTTAAATATTTATTTATTTATTTTATAAGTTCAAAGATTTATTATTTACAGATCCTGGTCAGGGAGAACACAATGTATCAGGAGGGGAGTCCTCCATCCCCAGGTCACACAACACAGGAATGAAGAGTCAGACAGATGGGGGTAGGAGGAAGGAGAGAAAGAACTAACAATATACATACGTATGGAAGAATAGTATATGGATGCTTCAGGTTCGCAGACAAATTCCTGAATGGTCCACTTAAGAAAAACATGGGGAAAGCTGAGAGCCCAGTCCCCCAAGCAGGAGAAATGCCTTTAAGCACTTATCTCTGGCTGGCTTGAGCTATTTGGCTGTTGTGTTCTATTTCCAATGTCTAGGCAGCAACCTTTGCCATTAAATGAGATTATTCCCATTAAATGAGATTTTAAACCAAATTTAACTGCTCTGTCTTCTCCAGATTTGGGTTGATTTCAAAGATGACAAATTATAATGATAACAATCCACAATAATGGCCAAACTATATTTAGCTATTACTATGTTCTGGGCATTGTGCTAGTCAATTATACTATTATGTCATTTAATCTTCACAATACCATACTGAATAAATGCTATTATTATCCCTACTTTACATACAGTTGAGATATCTCAGACTAGCTAGGCAACTTGAAAAATGTCAAACAATATTTGACTCTATCTAAGCAGCCTGATCTAAGTTGTGTTGTTATTCATGGGGCCACAAAGAGGTATATATTACTAAGTTAGATTTCTTTTTTTGTCTCCCAAGAAGAAAAGCAAGTTTCCGTGCTATGAGGTTCTTAACCACAGTATATTCCCAAGACCCTCTTCCAAGGAAATCTCCAAATATTTGGAGTTTCCTTGCTCATAACACTGAAATTCTAAGGGGGGGGTCCAATGTTCCCATTTTCCTCTTATTATTTGGAGACTAATTTAAGCTTATTCATTTTGCCTCCTAACATTTAAGATTACATAATACTAGAACTGAATTAAAATTTGAGACTTAAATAAAAAGATGAAAAATGAATAAAACTATGTTTTTTAAATAAATTTTAAATTATTTACCCTTCCAATATCACATGGAGAGCCACTTTTGACAGCCAGTGGATCTGGAACTGACCGTGGCAATTTGTAGTCTACAGTCACGCATACGGAATCTCGTACAAAAGCATAAATCACATCACCATTTTCTTGACGGAAAGGTGTTCGAGTAGGGTAGGTACAAACTAATCTTCCACATATAAGATTCCTGAAAACATTTTAAAAATGATTATTATATATTAGGAATGTATTAAGAATGCTTTGGATTTGCTTTCTATGATGAAAAACAAATGGTTCTCCATTTATGGCAATGTACCTACAGAATACATAATGCTTTCACGGTAACTTGTAAAGTAAAAAGTAAAAAAATATAAATCCACCGATCCTAACTTAACTTTCAATGCTACTCTCAGAGGCATTTGAGCAAGAGTGACTCTATCTTGAATAGAGGCTAGGTAAAATAAAACTAAGTCCTACTGGGCTGCATTCCCAGGAGGCCACGGCATTCTTAGACACAAGATGAGACAGGAGGTTGGCACAAGATACAGGTCATAAGCTGACAAAACAACATGAGATAAAGAAACCAGCCAAATCTTACCAAGACCAAGATGGTGACAAAAGTGACCTCTGGTCATCCTCATTGCTCATTATACTCTAATTACAATGCATTAGCATGATAAAAGATACCCGCACCAGCAGCATGACAGTTTCCAAATGCCACAGCAACATCAGGAAGTTACCCTATATGGCCGAAAAAGGAGAGGAACCCTCGGTTCTGGGAATTGCCCACCCCTTTCATGGAAAACTCATTAATGATCCACTCCTTGCTTAGCATATAATCCAGAAGTAACAGTAAGTATAAGCAGCTGAGCTTATGGAGTACTCATTCTTTTATTCCTTTACTTTCTTAACAAAATTGCTTTCACTTTACTGTATGGATTTGCCTCAAATTCTCTCTTCCACAAGATCCAAGAGCCCTTTCTTGAGGTCTGTCTTGGGACCCCTTCTGTTAACAATACTAGTGGTCTGTTATTTATTGGGCAGATTACATATTTACTGTCAAATAATCAATTTACTACAGCATTTTATATCACCCCACAGCAGGAAAGAAAGACGAAAAAGTTGTAACCTCTACACTCAAGGACTTTACAGTCTAATACTCTCACTATGGCTTATGATACTAATATGATTCAAATTCCATTAAAGATGTTACAAATAAAATAAATCCTTACAGAGGTTTAAGATTCTCTCAAAAACTCTATGAAGTTTTTCTTAATTGTGAGGTTAGAAGACACACTCTAACTTACACAGTTAGGGAAAACTTTATAAAGGAGATGCCACCTGAGTCAAAGCTCACATATTACTAAGATTTCAATAGAAACAGTGAAGTATTTCTAAATAAAAGTAACAGCATAAGTAAATCAAGGAAGCATGAAACTTCATGAGTCTACAAATTCCATGAGTGTGTCAGTATGATTTGCTAACTAGGATTTAGCCCAGTGTCTGGCATACAGTAGGTTCCTAAGAGATGTTTTGTAAAAAATAAACTCATGACCAAAATATCAAAAACCTGGCTCTTCAGATTCAGGAGGAATTGAACTGCATTTTACAGACACTGAGTAGTCTTCCTTTTGGGCAAGTTAACAAAGTGGATGGAAAGGAAAAATGAGCAGGAAAGGTTCAGTGGGTATTACAAATTTCAACTTCGGATTGGATTTAGAAACATAATGGCCATTCATGTATAAATGTTTAAACAGAAGATGAAATTTTAGCCTGCATCACAAGAAAGATGTCAGGGCTGGAGATTCACTCCCATGCGCATGCAATAGTTTAAACCACTGGAATGAATGGCATATACTAAAGATAAGGCGGCAAGCAAAGTTTTTAAAAATCTTAAAGAATATAAGAAAAATATCATTTATATTTGTAGAGCATACCTCCATCCACAGAGCACATATCTGTTATATCTGTCCCTACCACAGTTCCCAAATCTGTCTGATTGAGATTGTATTTCTTCATAGCAGGCAAATGGAGCATTTTTTGAACCTGTTAAAGTTAGAAATACATTTGGATTAAAACATATATTGGTTTTTCATCTTCCTCCATTTCTTCATATAATGTTTCTTTTGTCTCTCCATTAATATCTAATTAAAACATTTTTCCTAGTGAGGTTGCAAGAAAAGATTAAAGTAAAGTGAAAGGCAATGGCCACTGTTATTGCTCCTTTTGCTTCATTTTCATTCATTTCCATCACAAAAGGTAATGTAGGTGGAGGGGAGATGTTATAGAAGTGTCAACTGGGGCCAGGCGCGGTGGCTCACGCCTGTAATCCCAGCACTTTGGGAGGCCGAGGCGGGCAGGTCATGAGGTCAAGAGACCGAGACCATCCTGGCCAACATGGTGAAACTCCATCTCTACTACAACTACAAAAATTAGCTGGGTGTGATGGCATGTGCCTGTAGTCCCAGCTACTTGGGAAGCTAAGGCAGGAGAATCGCTTGAACCCAGGAGGCAGAGGTTGCAGTGAACCAAGATTGTGCCACTGCACTCCAGCCTGGTGACAGAGCAAGACTCTGTCAAAAAAGAAAAGAAAGAAAGAGAGGAAGGAAAGAAAGAAAGAAGAAGGAAGGAAAGAAGGAAGGAAGGAAGGAAGGAAGGAAGGAAGGAAGGAAGGAAGGAAGGAAGGAAGGAAGGAAGGAAGGAAGGAAGGAAGGAGGGAAGGAGGGAGGGAGGGAGGGAGGAGAAGAGAGGAGAGAAGAGGAAAGAAAGAAAAGAAAAAAGAAAGAAGGAAAGGAAAGGAAAAGAAAAGAAAGAAAGAGAGAGAAAGAAAGGAAGGAAGAAGGGATAAACCAAAAGCAACCTATGTATTTATCTATTTTTTCCTCCATTATATTGATTTTTTATTTCTCTGTAAAAAAATTAGAACAGATTTAGCAGCTTAAAATGCCCATTTATTGTTACAAATTCAGTAGGTTCATTCTGCAGGCAGGTTTTCTCTGCTCAAAGTCTCACTATGCTGAGATCAAAGTAATGGCTGGGGCCGCAGTGTCATCTGAGGTTTGAATCCCCTTCAGAGGTCACTGGTTGTTAGTAGAATTCAGTTTTTTGCAGTTGTAGTTCTGAAGCTCCCATTCATTTTCTTACTAGCTGTCTGCCAGGGATTGCTCTTCGCTCTTAAAAGTTCCTCACAGGTCCTAGTCACTTGGCACTCTCAGAACACAGCAGCTTTCTTCCTCCAAACCCTCAGGAGAATCTTTATGACATTTTCTGTCTTTTAAGGGCTCATGTCATTAGTTCAGGTGCAGTCAGAGTGACCTCATTTTATGTTAACTCAAACCTGAATGATTGTGGAACTTAACCACATCTTCAAAATTCCTTGACCTTTAATATTCCTATGATAAGCTAATCATAGGAATAACATTCGATCATATATTCACTGGTCCTACCCCAACTCAAAGGGAGGGAATTATCCAAGGCGTGTCTACAACAGAAAAATTTTGGGAGTCACTTTAGGATTCTACCTAGCACAGTTACCTTCTCCAAAATGAACCTCTCTAAATCTAACTGCCTTATCTATAAAAGTAGATAATAATATATATGTCAATGAATTGTTATGAGAATTAATATTATGGCTATTTAGTCACTATTGATTCCCATCTAATCCCCCTCGATTCTCTTTCAAGATCAAGAAAGGTTCTCCTGTTTACCTGTACCTTCTCTGATACACATTTTTTTTTCTTCCTGTTGTTCTTTTTTAGTCTTTTGCTTTCTCCCAATCTTATGCCTTTCCACCATTTTTTATATTGATCCATCACAGGAGATTGTACAGATTCCATGAGGATAGGCAATGCTAGTTCTGAGTATTCACAATGTTTAACCAGTACAATAGTGAATGTGAGATACCAGGTTAGGAATGCCAATGCAGAGCTTGTCAAATACTGAGAGATTACACAGAGAAAGAAATTTGAAAACTCCGTTCAGTTTGGAAAGATAATGTAAAAGAATATATTTGGTCACAAAGCAGTCAGATGACTTCTGCTGAAAGTATAGTCTTCATCCAACTCGATTTTATTAGTCTACCTATGGCATCTAAAGTTACCAATCATCAATTTCTCCCTTAAACACTCTCTCCTATTAGTATTAGATAATCATTTTCTCTCAGTCTTACCTTGGTTTTCAAAAGTGAAATGAAAAGACTAATAAAAAGGATAGCACTTTGCAAAAGTAAAATCATATGTTAAATATTCCCTATAATCCAGTAAATTGACTAAGTTTAGTAAGCAAAAGAATTTGCTCTTCCATAGTCCAAATGGTGTAATTATATCCCCAGTACCCTATTATCAAATGCTTTGATGCACATTAAAATAGTGGATGCACTTTCATAGATAGTTGTGCATGGATGGCGCCAAGGCAATACATGTTGGTGCTGGAAAATTATTTCAAATAATTTAGATAATCCTTCATAAATATTATTGGGAGTTTGACATTACACTCCATGGCAACTATTAGAGATAGCAGATGTAATAGAAGTCCATTGTATATCAACTGGAATAAAGGGAATGACTGAGATGTTAGGGAAAGTCTTAGCTTTCATAGCATGATATCTGACTCACTTCATCTTTGACTAATAGGTACTTACAACTTAACATATCCTAAAACCAAATTCTGTTTCATCCCCAGACTTCTTTATTTCAGTTTGTAGAAACAATAGTCAAGGTATTCAGGCCAAAATTTATAAATCTTTTTTTTTCCCCTCACTACCAGCCTCCACCATCTAATCCAAGTTTTACTGATGTTACCTCCCAATAAAGCCAGAGCACAGTCACTTCTCACTGGCTCTTTAGCTGCCAGTCTATCCTGAACAATCATCCATTCCCTTCTAGCATGCTGCCTGCTAATTAATGCCCTGCTTGCATTCTCCACTCCCACAAAACATTCACCATGAATCAGAGTGATCTTTTCAAAAATAAAAATCAGGTGCTAGACTCTTTCTTAAATATCTCTTCTGGCTTTCCATTATACTAAGAGTAAAATCCAGTTTTCTTACAATGGTCTTTATTCAGCTTGATTCACTACACTTCAGCCATACTGTCCTTCTTTTTATTAGTGAACATATTGAATTCTTATCCAATGCATTACCATAACATGTGCTGTATTTCTCTGCCTGAAATGTTTTTCCCAAATAACAATGTATAAGAACTATCTTCAGGCAATCACAGTTTCTATCTTCCTGGTATTTATAACAATAAGGGACCATCTACAAATAAAATTTCCAGGAGCAAAAGACAGTTGTGCATCCATTATAACAATATTTGAAATGTATGATAGACCTTGAGTCTGGCAGTCTGGGGCCAAATATGAACTAAATGAATGCAATCCCTCTGGAGACTAAGGTTTGGAATATAATTTACAGTAGAGAATTTTGGATGCCTGGATCCCTCTTGATAAGATTATCCTGTGTATTTTACCAAGAAATGGACTAGAAAGCTTTATTAAGCTAAGAAAACCTATTTACTTTTCTCCACTTAAAAATTTTGATTAAAATGACAATAAATAAGCACAGAATATGATAAAGCAAATATATTTCTGAAAACAGAATTATGGATATAAGGCCAGAAATTTTAATATTTCTGAAAAACAAAAACTGGATAGAATACAATAATAACTAAATAAGAGGAGAGGTAGCCATAGCTTACACATTCACCAAAAAAAAAATATATATATATATCTTGCAGGAGATATTGGAACCATTCTTTTGTTTTCTGAAAATTATCTGATAAAAGTTGTTATGACGGTTAGCTCAGTTGGTTAGAGCATGGTGCTAAAAGTTGTTATGAACAGTGAGGCAGAAATCAGTGTAATTGGTTAATGAAAAGGTAGTTTACATAAAAGCTTCACTAGTTATTGCCCTCCATCAATTCTTTCACAAACAGAGAGGCTATAAGCATGAAGCTGAAGGCTTAAAGTAGAGAACTCCTCTAAATAAGGTGAGTACATGGATAAGTCTAAAGTTATGTGGATTTGAGCCCAAGAATAAAGCCCTGAAGGTTTTGGTCTGTCTGCTATTTCCTGCCTACCTACCCTAAAGTGAGCCAGTTGATCAACATATCTATTATAAACAGAGTTTACCATTTACCCTTCGATCTAGATAAGATGCCTGTGGCAAAAATTAACCTATATGAATCTTGGAGTGGTGGCTCCTGCCGGTAATCTCAGCACTTTGGGAGGCCAAGGCAGGTGGATCACTCAAGTTTAGGAGTTTGAGACCAGCCTTGCCAACATGGTGAGACTCCCATCTCTACTAAAACTGTAAGAATTAGCCAGTTGTGGTGGGGCATGCCTGTAATACCAGCTGCTCAGGAGGCTGAGGTAGGAGAATCACTTGAGCCAAGGAGGCAGAGGTTGCAGTGAGTCAATATCACACCACTGCACTCCAGCCTGAGCAACAGAGGGAGTGAGACTCTATCTCAAAATTTAATAATAATAATTAACTTAGACAATGGTAAAGGAAACTCATACCCACTACCCTCTTAATCAACCATTAAACCTACATCAATAAATACAAATACATAAACAATATTCACAAAACATTTGAAGAAAATCCATAATCCCACACACAAAAATACAAGGAATATAGAGAAACCAAACAATATATCATGAAGGAATGAAGGAAATAAAGACACTTTTAAAATTCCATTTTAAGATGTTCTCACTCTCTCCCAAAAGAGGGAAATACCAAGTCCTCTCAGTCTCTTTACCAGTCACTGGTTATGCTAATTCCGCTTCTGATTCAGTCATAGTCCCATTTAGACAGTCTGATACCTAAATACTAAATTATAAGTGGAAATGTGCACTAAACAGCAGTTAAGTGAGTTATTAGATATAACTGTAAGATAGACATCCTTGGATTTCAAAACAGTATATCTAAAGGAAAAAGAGGATATAAGTCACTGGTCCAAAGCATACACACATTCTTTAGGACAGCACCTCAACTTTACAGGTTGCTGTTTCCCAGATGATTCCATACTGAGCCTTCAATGGACGAATAAATCATTCTCTAAGTCCAGCTCCTCCTGATAATGCAATAAGTGATAATACCAGTGAAGTTCTTAGTGCTACACTCATTAATACTGCTGGGAAATGAGTGATTTGTGACAAGAAATGTTGTATTGGCTACCATAATGGTAAAGGGGGCATTCCAAATGTACATGTCTATGATTTCTGCTTCTGGTTAGGATGTAAAGGAATACTAAATACATGTTTTCCTAGAATAAAAATAGAAAAAAATGCAAAAATAAAAATACCATATTCTTTATGTAACTAAGGAAGAGTAGTGGATGCAAGAAAACCCGAATGAATTCTATGTCAGATTAAAACGTGGCTTTTGGCCAGGAGTGATGGCTCATACTAGAATCCCAGAACTTTGGGAGGCTGAGGTGGGAGAACCATTTTAAATCAGGAGTTTGAGACCAGCCTGGGCAACAGAGCGAGACCACATCTCTAGAAAAAATACAAAATTTAGCCAGGAGCAGTGACATGTGCCTGTGGTCCTGGCTTTGAGGAAGGCTGTAGTGACAGGCTTACTTAAGCCCAGGAATTCACAGCTACAATGAGCTATGATTGCACCACTGAACTCTTGCCTGCGTGACAAGCAAGACCTATCTCAAATAAAAAGCAAAAAACTGAGGTTTTCATGTATGAGCAGAGAGTCAGAAATGATTCTAAACCTAGAAGCAGGTGTTTCGTCTAGATATGAAAGAATGAAGAATGGGTCTGCCATAGAAAAAGAGAATGATATTAGCTAAGCCTTGGAAAAAATTGTGAGCCAGAGGGACAGACTGGAATCTGGAATATGCCCAAATTAAAAAACTAATCGTATGCCCACAGTCTGCTCAACACACACACACACACACACACACACACACACACACACACACACACCAAGAATTGTGCCAAGAAAGAAGCAGTGAAAGGAAAGCTGGAAAATAGAATGAAATCAAATCATCCATGTACTCTGACATTCTGACATTCAAAGACCCTACCAATGAATCCAAAGGTGAACCAAAATACACAGTATATGAAAAAATTTATTGTATGAACTTAACAGCCGACTGGGTACAGCAGAAAGAAATATCCATGAGGCAGAGGGAGAAACAAAAATCTTTTAAAAGAATAAAAAGTGGAATTTCAATGATATGCTTCTAATTTCAAGTGGTCTAACACAGAGATATTTGGAGTACACAGAGGTGATTAGAGGAAAATAAGGGATAAATTCTTGAGGACACATAGCCAAAACTTTCCAAAATTGATGAAGAACAAAAACTCACGAATTCAAAATAACAAATAAATTCCAAGCATGTTAAAAAGACAGCAAACAATAACAATATCGAGTCATATTAAAAGATAAAGAGACTAAAAGCAACCAGAGGTGAGAAAAAGTACATTACATATAATATCAATAAAAGAGATTTGAAGAAAAATAACATCAGCAAAAATATAAGCCATTATACAAGGAATGGTATCATTAAATGCTGACAGAATAAATCTGTCAACAGGATGCAATACTAAGTAAAAATATTATTCAAAAATAAAGGTGATGGATTGCTGCAGCATCCAGTTGTGACCAAGAAATTGGAATCAGATTTGCCCTATAATAGTAAGCAAATAGAAGAATGAATAAGGTACTTGAAACAACAGTTTCCAGAAGTTAGAAAATAGGCAGCATAGGATTTTTATATCTGAGAGAAAGAAAATAAGAGGTAAGCACTACAATCACTCCAGCTTTCTGCCTAGAATAATTCTTTTTCTGAATTCCAGTGTCAGAAAAAGTAAAGCGTGATAGTCTTGATGAGCTGAAGAGAAGAGAATAAAGTTGAGTAGGCTGAAGTGGCTGGAAGAGAGCACTACATGCAGGAAGAGGGCCAGAAAGACGGCATAAGTTTTGTCTTGACTCTCTGCCTGAATACCAAACTATACATGCATAGGAAGAGACTTCAAAAATCCTTTATTAGATGTCAAAGAACATCTAACAAAGGAAAAACAACTGGGAATGTGTAAGATGAACAACTATTGGAGGGTGCACACGGTTACAACATTTCCCAATTCTGACCATCCATACCAGACTGCACTGAAAACCTGTGACCTTCACTCAAGGCACCAGAAAGAACAAGCAATAGGAACAGAGCATACTAGTCCTACAGTGAAGGCTGCTTTAAAGCAGCACTAACCTTCAGCATAAGCTTTGAAAGAGCCAAGACAATATGCAAGTAAGTTAGAATGCCTTCCTAAGGAATATAAACAACATTCTTTAAAGAAAGGCAACAAAATCCAGAGAATGAAGGATACAACAAACACAATATACAGCATCCAATAAATAATTACTAAATATAAAATAAGGCAAGAAAATTAGATCCTTACTAAGATAAAAGTTAGTTAATAAAAATAGGTCCAAAAATAATGTATATAATATAATTTATACAGAAGAGCTTTAAACCACTGATTACAGATAATCCCCAAATTACAATGGTTTGACTTACAATTTTTCAACTTCATAATGGTGCAAAAAGTAATGTGAATTCAGTTGAAACCATAGTTTGAATTTTAAATTTTGATTTTTTCAATGCATTACAAGAGATATTTAATGCTCTATTATAAAACAGACTTTGCATTAGATAACTTTGCCAAAGTGTAGGCTACTATAAATGTTCTGAGCAAGTTTAAGTTAGTCTCAAGTAAGCTAAAGTAAATCGGTTAGGCATATTAAATGCATTTTTGACTTATGATAGTTTCGACTTATGATAGGTTTATCAGGATGTAGCCACATCATAAGTTGAAAAACATTTGTTTCAAGAGTTTTTTTAATTTAAAATAAAGAAGAAACAAATATTATAGAAATAAACTATGAAACATTTAGAGCTGAAAAATTATGAACTGAAAAACTCATTGGATAAGCTGAAAACAACAAATGACAATTTCACAGAATGGACATAATGACATATTAGATACTGCAGAAGAAAAGAGCAATGAACTTGAAGGCACAGCAATAGAAACTATCCAAACTAAGTTACATAAATATAAAGGCCGAGACAAAAACTGAAAACTGCACTTAGTGTCCTATTAATACCAAGCAGGATAACTCATATGTTGTTGGAATTCCACAAAAACAGGAAAACAAAAAGGACAGAAAAAATATTGAAAAATAATAAGCAACATTTTTCTAGATTTTATGAAAACTATGAATTCACAGATCTATACAGCTTGAGGAAAGCTTAGACAAATAAAAAGTAAATCAAGAATAAAAACAAGAGAACCAGGTTAAATAAAAATAAAAGCAAGTTAAATCACAATGTAAATACAGAAAAACAGTGACAGAGAGAAAAAGTTTTAAAGTAGCCAAATGAAAAATAAAGGCCAATATCTGTGCTAAATATTGATGCAAAAATCCTCAACAAAATACTAGCAAACCAAAATCAATGACAGTGAAAAGGTCATTCATCATGACCAAGTGGGTTTCATACCAGGAACGCAAGAACAGTTCAACATTCAAATTCAAAAATCAGCTCTTCCACCAAGATGGCCAAATAGGAACAGCTCCAGTCCGCAGTTTCTGACAAGTGTGATCCAGAAGGCAAGTGATCGCCACATTTCCAATCAAGGTACCAGGTTTATTTCACTGGGACTGGTTAGACAGTCGGTGCAGCCCAAGGAGGGCAAGTCAAAGCAGGGTGGGGTGTCACCTCACCCAGGAAGCACAAGGGTCTGAAGAACTCCCTTTCCTAGCCAAGAGAAGCCATTAGGGACACTTCTGACACTCTGGCACTCTGCTTCAGATATTGCGCCTTTCCCACAGTCTTCACAACCCACAGACTAGGAGATTCCCTCCAGTGCCTACAACACCAGCACCCCAGGTTTCCAGCACAAAACTGGGTGGCCATTTTAGCCACAGGAGTTTTTTTCCCCTTATACCCCAGTGGCACCTAGAATGCCAGTGAGACAGAATCACTCATTTTCCTGAAAAACGGTGGCTGAAGTCAGGGAGCCAAGTGATCTGGCTCAGTGGGTCCCACCCCCTCAAAACCAACAAGCTAAGATCCACTGACTTGAAATGCTTGCAGCCATCACAGCGGTCTAAGCTCAACCTGGGACATTTGAGCTCAGTGGGGGGAGGGGTACCCACCATTGCTGAGGCTCTGGTAGGCAGTTTTAACCTTGCCTGTGAAAACAAAGTCACTGGGAAGTTTACACAGCAACTGGGCAGAGACCACAGCAGCTCAGCAAGGCCTCTGCAGGCAGACTGTAAAGTAGACTCCCTTCTTGCTAGGCAGGGCATCTCTGAAGAAAGGTAGCAGCCCACCAGGGACTTATAAATAAAGGCTCCACCTTCCTGAGACAGAGCACCTGGGAAAAGGGGCAGTTGTGGGTTCCGCTTCAGCAGACTTAAACATCCCTGCCTGGCAGCTCTGAAGGGAGCAATGGTTCTCCCAGCACAACATTTGAGTTCTGATAAAGGACAGCTGCCTCCTCAAGTGGCTCCCTGAGTCCAGTGTATCCTGACTGGGAGACACCTCATACAGGAGAGTTCTGGCTAACACCTAGTAGGAACCCTTCTGGGATGAAGCTACCAGAGGAAGAAACAGGAAGCAATCTTTACTGTTATGCAGCCCCTGTGGGTGATGTCCAGGCAGCCAGGGTCTGGAGTGAACCTCCAGCAAACTCCAGCAGACCTGCAGCAGGGGGGCCTGACTTTTAGAAGTAAAACTAACAAACAAAAAGAAATAGCTTCAACATCAACAGAAAGGACATCCACTCAGAGACACCATTTAAAAGTTACCAACTGCAAAGACAAAAAGTAGATAGATCCATGAAGATAAGAAGAACCCAGCACAAAAAGGATGAAATTGCCAAAAACTAGAATGCCTCTTCTCCTTCCAGGGATCAAACTCTTCACCAGCAAAGGAACAAAATTGGATAGAGAATGAGTTTGATGAATTGACAAGAGGAGGCTTCACTAGGTGGGTAATAAACTTCTCCAAGCTAAAGGAGCATGTTCTAACCCAATGCAAGGAAACTAAGAACTTTAAAAAAGGTTAGACAAAATGCTAACTAGAATAACCAGCACAGAGAAGAACATAAATGACTTGATAGAGCTGAAAGAAACAGCACGAGAACTTCATGAAACAAACATAAGTTTTAATAGCTGAATCAATCAAGCAGAAGAAACGATATCTGAGATTGAAGATCAACTCAATGAAATAAAGTGAAAAGGCAAGATCAGAGAAAAAAGAGTGAAAATAGATAAATAAACAAACCTTCCAAGAACTATGGGATTATGTGAAAAGACCAAATCTACCTTTGATTGGTATACCTGAAAGTGACAGGGAGAATGAAACCAAGTTGGAAAACACTCTTCAGGATATTATCCAAGAGAATTTCCTCAACCAAGCAACCTAGGCCAACATTCAAATTCAGGAAATACAGAGAACACTACAAAAGTATTCCTCAAGAAGAGCAGCCCCAAGGCACATAATCGTCAGATTCACCAGAGTTGAAATGAAGGAAAAAATGCTAAGGGCAGCCAGAGAGAAAGGTCAGGTTACCAACAATGGGAAGCCCATCAGACTCACAGCGGATCTCTCGGCAGAAGCGCTACAAGCCAGAAGAGAGTGGGGACCAATATTCAACATCCTTAAAGAAAAGAACTTTCAACCTAGAATTTCGTATCCAGCCACACTAAGCTTCATAATTGAAGGAGAAATAAAATCCTTGATGAACAAGCAATTGCTGAGAGATTTCCTCACCACCAGACCTGCCTTACAACAGTTCCTGAAAGAAGCACTAAACACAGAAAGGAACAACCAGTACCAGCCACTGCTAAAACATACCAAATGGTAAAGAGCATCCACACAATGAAGAAACTGTGTCAACTAATGGGCAAAACAACCAGCTAGCATCAAAATAGCAGGATCAAATTCACATATAACAATATTAACCTTAAATGTAAATGTGCTAAATGCCCCAATCCAAAGAAACAGACTGGCAAATTGGATGAAGAGTCAAGACCCATTGGTGTGCTATATTCAGGGGACCCATCTCAAGTGCAAAGACACATAGACTCAAAATAAAGGGGCGGAGGAAGATTTACCATGCAAATTGAGAGCAAGAAAAAGCAGGGGTTGCAATCCTAGTCTCTGATAAAACAGACTTTAAACCAACAAAGATCAAAAGAGACAAAGAAGGGCATTACATAATGCTAAAGGGATCAATGCAACAAAAAGAGCTAATGATCCTAAATATATATGCATCCAATACAGGAGCACCAGATACATAAAGCCAGTTCTTAATGACCTACAAAGAGACTTAGACTCCTACACAATAATAATGGGAGACTTTAACACCCCACTGTCAATATTAGATCAAAGAAACAAAATTGACAAGGATATCAAGGACTTGAACTCAGATCTGGACCAAGCAGACCTGATAGACATCTACAGAACTCTCCACCCCAATCCACAGAATATACATTCTTCTGAGCACCACATCACACTTATTCTAAAACTGACCACATGATTGGAAGGAAAACATTCCTCAGCAAATGCAAAAGAATGGAAATCATAACAAACAGTCTCTCAGACCACAGTGCAATCAAATTAAAATTCAGGATTAAGAAACTCACTCAAAACCACACAACTACATGGAAAGTGAACAATCTGCTCCCGAATGGCTATTGGATAAATAATGAAATGAAGGCAAAAATAAAGATGTTCTTCAAGATCAATGAGAATGATGGCACAATGTATCAGAATCTCTGGGACACATTTAAAGCAGTGTCTACAGGGAAATTTATAGCACTAAATGCACACAAGAGAATGAGGAAAGATCTAAAATCGACACTCTAACATCATGATTAAAAGAACTGGAGGAGCAAGATCAAATAAATTCAAAGGCTAGCAGAAGACAAGAAATAATAGATCAGAGCAGAACTGAAGGAGATAGGGACATAAAAAACCGTTCAAAAAATCACTAAATCCAGGAACTGGTTTTTTGAAAAGGTCAACAAAATAGATAAACCACTAGCCAGACAAATAAAAAAGAAAAGAGAGAAGAATCAAATAGATGCAATAAAAAATAATAAAGGGGATGTCACCACCAATCACACAGAAATACAAACTACCATCAGAGATTACTACAAACATCTCTATGCAAATAAACCAGTACATCTATAAGAAATGGATAAATTCTTACACCCTCCTAAGACTAAACCAGGAAGAAGCTGAATCCCTGAATATACCAATAACAAGGTCTGAAATTCAGGCAGCAATTAATAAAATATCAACCAAAAAAAGTCCAGAACCAGAGGGGTTCACAGCCAGATTTTACCAGAGGTAAAAAGAGGAGCTGGTACTATTTCTCCTGAAACCATTCCAAACAATAGAAAAAGAGAGAATCCTTCCAAAATCATTTTATGAGATCAACATCATCCTGACACCAAAACCTGGCATAGGCACAACTAAAAAGGAAAATTTCAGAACAATATCCATGATGAACATTGATGCAAACATCCTCAATAAAATACTGGCAAACTGAATCCAACAGCATATCAAAAAGCTTATCCATCACAATCAAGTAGGCTTCATCCTGGGGATGCAAGCCTGGTTCAACATACGCAAATCCATAGTTGTGTAATCCATCACATAAACAGAACCAAAGGCCAAATCCACATGATTATCTCAATAAGTGCAGAGAAGGCCTTTGACAAAATTCAATGGCCCTTTATGCTAAAAACTCTCAATAAACTAGGTATCAATGGAACATATCTGAAAATAATAAGAGCTATTTATGACAAACCCACAGCCAATATCATACTGAATGGGCAAAAACTGGAAGCATTCCCTTTGAAACCTGGCACAAGACAAGGATGTCCTCTCTCACCACTCCTACTCATCATAGTATTGGAAGTTCTGGCCAGGGAAATCAGGCAAGAAAAAGAAATAAAGCGTATTCAATTAGGAAAAGAGGAAGTTAAATTGTCTCTATTTGCAGACGACATGATTGTATATTTAGAAGACCCCATTGTCTCAGGCCAAAATCTCCTTAAGTTGAAACAACTTCAGCAAAGTTTCAGGATACAAAATCAATGTGTGAAAATCACAAGCATTCCTAAACACCAATAACAGACAGAGAGCCAAATCATGAGCAAACTCCCATTCACAATTGCTACAAAGAGAATAAAATACCTAGGAATACAACTAACAACTAACAAAGGATGTGAAGGACCTCTTCAAGGAGAACTACAAACCACTGCTCAAGGAAATAAGAGAGGACACAAACAGGTGGAAAAATATTCCATGCTCATGGCTAGGAAGAATCAATATCATGAAAATTGCCATATTGTCCAAAGTAATTTATAGATTCAATGCTATTGCCATCAAGCTACCATAGACTTTCTTCAAAGAATTGAGAAAAAACACCATAAACTTCATAGGGAACCAAAAAAGAGCCTGCATACACAATCCTAAGCAAAAAAATAAAGCTGGAGGCATCATGCTACCTGACTTCAAACCATATATATATATAACTATACAGTAATCAAAATATACTATACAATATAGTTTACTATATTGTACTATATTGTAGTTTACTATATTGTATTACTATATTGTAATAGTATCGTTTGAAATATATATTACTATACAGTAATCAAAACAGTATGGTACCAGTCCCAAAACAGAGATATAGGCCAATGGAACAGAACAGAGGCCTTGGAAGTAATGCCACACACCTACAACCATCTGCTCTTTGACAAATCTGACAACAAGCAACAGGGAAAGAATTCCTTGTTTAATAAATAGTGTTAGGGTAACTGGCTAGCCATGTGCAGAAAGCTGAAACTGGACCCATTCCTGACACCTTATACAGAAATTAACTCCAGATGGATTAAAGATTTAAACATAAGACCTAACACCACAAAAACCCTAGAAGAAAACCTAGGCAATATTATTCAGGATATAGGCATGGGCAAGGACTTCATGACTACAATACCAAAAGCAATGGCAACAAAAGCCAAAATAGACCAATGGGAGCTAATTAAACTTAAGAGCTTCTGCACAGCAAAAAAAACTATCATTAGAGTTAACCAGCAACCAACAGAATTAGAAAAAATTTTTTGCAACCTCCCCATCTGACAAAGGGCTAATACCCAGAATCTACAAAGAACTTAAACAAATTTACAAGAAGAAAACAAACAACCCCATTAATAAGTGAGCAAAGGATCTGAACAGACACTTCTCAAAAGAAAACATTTATGCAGCCAACAAGCATGAGAAAAAGCTCATCATCACTGGCCATTAGAGAAATGCAAATTAAAACCACATTAAAATATCATCTCACGCCAGTTAGAATGGCGACCATTAAAAAAATCTCGAAACAACAGATGCTGGAGAGAATGTGGAGAAACAGGAATGTTTTTACACTGTTGGTGGGAGTGTAAATTAGTTTAATCATTGTGGAAGACAGTGTGGCAATTCCTCAAGGGTTTAGATATAGAAATACCATTTGACCCAGCAATCCCATTACTGGGTATATATCCAAAGGATTATAAATCTATTATAAAGACACATGCACACGTATGTTTATTGTAGCACTATTCACAATAGCAAAGACTTCAAATGAACCCAAATGCCCATCAATGATAGACTGAATAAATAAAATGTGGCACATATACACCATGGAATACTACACAGCCATAACAAAGGATGAGTTCGTGTCCTTTGCAGGGACATGGATGAAGCTGGAAACCATCATTCTCAGCAGGCTGACATAAGAACATAAAACAAAATACCACATGTTCTCACTCATAAGTGGGTGTTGAACAATGAGAACACATGGACACAGAGAGGGGAATATCACACAGAAGGGCCTGTCAGGGGGCAGTGGATGGCTAGGGGAGGGATAGCAGGGGATGGGGTGATTTGGGAGGGATAGCATTAGGAGAAATACCTTATGTAGGTGATGGGGTGATGGATGCAGCAAACCACCATGGCACATGTATACATATGTAACAAACCTGTGCATTCGGCACATGTACCCCTGAACTTAAAGTATTATTAATTAATTAATTTTAAAAACACATTTAAAAATCAATAACTATGATACATCCCATCAAAAGAATAAAGGACAAAAACTGTATTATAATTTCTGTAGATGGTGAAAAAGAATTCAATAAAATTTGATGTCCCTTCATGATAAAAACTCTCAACCACTGGGGTATAGAAGGAACATACCTAAACACAATAAAAACCATATACAGCAAACTTACAGCTAGTGATATAGTTTGGATATTTGTTCCCTCTAAATCTCATTTTAAAATATGATCGCCCGTTTTTGAGATGGGGCCTAGTAGAAAGTTTGGCTCATGAAAGGTTTGTTGCTGTCCCAGCAGTGATGAATGAATTCTTACTCTATTTGATCATGTGAGAGCTGGTTGTTTAAATGAGCCTGGCATCTTTTTTGCTCTCTGTTTTCCATGTGATATGCCTGCTCTTCCTTTGCCTTCCACCATGAGTAGAAGCCTCCTGAGGTCTCACCGGAAACAGGTGCTATCACTAGCTTCTTGTACAGCTTGCAGAACCATAAACCTCTTTTCTTTATGAATTACCCAGTTTTAGGTATTCCTTTATAGAAATGCAAAACTGATTAACAAAGCTAGTATCACACTGAACAGGAAAAAGAAACTGACATCCTTTCCTCTAATATTTAAACAAGACGTGGATTACCATTTTTAACACTTTAACTCAACATAGCATGAGAAGTCTTTACTGAAAGATCTACTAAACATCCCTGCTAAGCTCTAAAGGAGCTCTACAATGAAAACTATAAAACACTGATTTTAAAAAAAATCAAAGAAGACATAAAAAATGAAAATATATTTCACATTTATGAATTGTCAATATTGATGAAAGGTCCACACTACCCAAAGCAATTTATAGATTCAATGCAATTTGTATCAAAACATTAATGATTTTCTTCATAGAAATAGAAAAAGAAATCTTAAAATGTATACGAACCAATTAAAAACCCGGAACAGGTAAAGCAATCCTAAGGAAAAAAAAAAAATTGCAAGCATCACATTTTCTAACTTCAAATTATACTACAGAGCTATAGTAACTAAAACAGCATGCTAGAGCAACCAAACCAGATACAAAGACCAAATGAAACATAATAGAAAAGTAAATCCATGCATTTACAGCCAACTGATTTTTGGCAAAGGTGCCAAGAAAACAAAATGGAAGAAAAAACACTCTCTTCAATAAGTGGTGCTGAGAAAACTAGATATCCACATGTATAAGAATGAAATTATCCTTATCTTTCACCATATCAAAAACCAACTGGAAATGAATTAAAGACTTAAATTCAAAACCTGACATAAAACTGTATCTGTTAACTTACACAATTCATGTAAAATAAATAATTTTTTAGTTGATAGTGGGCAGAGGGTGTTAGTGTGCAAAAACAAGAGATATATGGAACATCACTTTCCATTTTTTGTGAACCTACAACTGCCCTTAAAAATCAAATTTTATTAATTTTAAACCAAAAAAGTAATATATATTAAGCTATAAAAAAAAATCTGTCATTTGTGGCACAGATAAACTTGGAAGACATTATATTAGGTGAAATAAGTCAGACACCAAAAGACAATTATCACACATTCTTACTCATATGTAGGAGATAAAAAAATTTAGTCTTATGAAGATAGAAAGTAGAATGATGATTATGACAGGCGAGAAGAATGGTGGTGGAGGATAGAAGGATAAGGAGGGGTTAGTTAATGGGTAAAAAAAAAAAAAAAAAAGTGCACTTAGATAAAAAGCCTAAGATATAGTCACAATAAGGTGAATGTAGCTAACAATAGTTTATTGTATATTTCAAAATAACTGTAAGAGTGAAATTTTCTTAACACAAAGAAATAATTAATGCTCCATATATGACAAACATGTTATATTAATCTTACATTGTTATAGTAAATGTTATATTAAATATTTTAAAACCTTGAAGACCATTCCTTTAAAATGTGAAACAAGACAAAGGTGCCCAATGTCACCACTTTTAACATAGTATTAGAAGTGCTAGCCAGAGCAATTAGAAAAGAGGAAGAGTAAAAGAGGCATCCAAATTGGAAAGGAAGAAGTCTAATTATCCTTGTTTGCAGATGATATAATCTTATATTTTTAAAAACCTAACGACTCTGATGAGCAAATTCAGTAGAGTTGCAAGATACAAAAATTACTTTCAAAATCTGTAGAATTTTGGTATGCTACTACAAACATAGGGGGAAAAAATCAAGAAAGCAATCTTATTTACCATAGATAAATCAAAAAAAAAAAAAAAAAAAAAAACTTCTTCCTTTATAGCAATGCAAAATGGACTAAGACAGGAAACTGGTACCAAGGAGTGTCCTAATAAATATATCTAAAAATGTAATAGACTTTAGAACTGGATAATGGGCAGAGATTGGAAGCATTTACAGAGCTCAGAGGAAAACAGGAAGATGAGTTAAGCTTGGGAACTTATTAGAAACTCGTTAAGTAATTGAAATATGAATGCCAGGTGGACAAGGTCTCAGATGGAAATGAGAAACTTACTGGGAACTGGAGCAAAGTACACCCCTGTCATGATGTATCAAAGAACATGGCTGCATGCCCTAGGGCTTTGTGGAAGGCATAACTTAGGAGTAATGACCTAGGGTATCTGGAGGAAGATATTTCTAAGCAATAAAGCCTTCAAGAAGTGATGTGGCTGCCTTTAACAACTTATAATCATGTAAACCAAAAATAAAATTCTAAGTATGAGTCCATTTTCACACTGCTGATAAAGACATACCTGATCAAACACCGCATGTTCTCACTCATAGGCGGGTGTTGAACAATGAGAACACATGGACACAGGGAGGGGAGCACTACACACTGGGGTCAGTTGGGGGGAAATAGGGGAGGGATGGTGGGGGGTGGGCAGCTGGGGAGAGATATCAAGGAGAGAAATGCCAGATGTAGGTGATGGGGAGGAAGGCAGCAAATCACACTGCCACGTGTGTACCTATGTAACAATTTTGCATGTTCTTCACATGTACCCCAAAACCTAAAATGCAATAAAATAAATAAATGGGAAAAAAAAAAATAAAACATTATTTAAACATTAAAAAAAAAAGACATACCTGAGACTGGGGAGAAAAAGAGGTTGAATTGGACTTATGGTTCCACATGGCTGGGGAGGCCTCAGAATCATGGCAAGAGGTGAAGGGTACTTCTTACGTGGTGGCAGTAAGAGAAAATGAGGAAGATGCAAAAGCGGAAACCCCTAATAAAGCCATAGGATCTTGTGAGACTGATTCACTACCATAAGAACAGTACGGCAGAAACTACCCCTATGATTCAAATTATCTCCCACTGGGTCCCTCCACAACACATGGGAATTATGAAAGTACAAGTCAAGATGAGATTTTGTTGGAGACACAGCCAAACCATAGCATTCCATCCCTGGCTCCTCCCAAATCTTATGTCCTCACATTATAAAACCAATCATGCCTTCCCAACAGTCCCCCAAAGTTTTAATTCTCTACAGCATTAACTCAAAAGTCCACAGTTGAATGTCTCATCTGAGACAGAGCAAGTCTCTTCTGCCTATGAGGCTGTAAATTCAAAAGCAAGTTAGTTACTTCCTAGATACAATGGGGGTACAGTTATTGGGTAAATATGGCTATTCCAAATAAAAGACATTCGCCAAAACAAAGGGGCTACAGGACACATGCAAGTCCAAAGTCCAGTGAGGCAGTCAAATCTTAACACTCCAAAATGATCTCTTTTGACTCCATGTCTCACACTGAAGTCACACTGATGCAAGAGGTAGGTCCCATGGTCTTGGGCAGCTTCACTCCTGTAGATTTGCAGGGTACAGCCTTCCTCCCAGCTGCTTTCATGGGCTGGCATCGAGCATCTGTGGCTTTTCCAGGCAAACAATTCAAGCTGTTGGTGGATCTATTATTTGGGGTCTGGAGGACAGTGGCCCTCTTCTCACAGCTCCACTAGGTGGTGCCCAGCAGGGAATCTGTAGGGGCTCCAACCCCACATTTCCCTTCTATACTGCTCTAGCAGAAGCACCCCACCCCTGCAGCACACTTTTGCCTGGACATCCAGGCATTTCTATACATCCTCTGAAATCTAGGCAGAGGTTTCCAAACCTCCAATTCCTGACTTCTGTGCACCCACAGGCTAAACACCATGTTTAGCTGCCAAGGTTTGGAGCTTGCACCCTCTGAAGCCACAGCTTGAGCTGTACCTTGGACACTTTTAGCTATAGCTAAAGCACTTGGGACACAGAACACCAAATCCCTCAGCTGCATACAGCGGGGGGCGGGCCTCAGCCTGGCCCATAAAACTATTTTTCATTTTAGGCCTCCAAGTCTATGAAGGGAAGGGCTGCTTGAAAGCTCTCTGACATGCCCTGGAGACATTTTCCTCATTGTTTTAAAGGTTAACATTTGGCTCCTTATTACTTATGAAAATTTCAGCAGCAGCCTTGAATTTTCCCCAGAAAATGGAGTTTTCTTTTCTTTCTTTCTTTCTTTCTCTCCCTTTTTTTTTTTTTTTTTTTTTTTTTTTTTTTTTTTTTTTTTTTTTTGTGGAGTTCCACTCTTGTTGCCCCAGCTAAAGTGCAATGGTGCATTCTCAGCTCACTGCAACCTCCACCTCCTGGGTTCAAGTTATTTTCCTGCCTCAGCCTCCCAAGCAGCAGGGATTACAGGTATGTGCCACCACACCTGGCTAATTCTGTATTTTTAATAGAGATGGGGTTTCTCCATGTTGGTCAGGCTGGTCTCAAACTCCCAACCTCTGGTGATTCACCCGCCTTTGCCTCCCAGAGTGCTGGGATTACAGGCATGAGCCACCATGCCCGGCCTTGGAGTTTTCTTTTCTATCACATCATCGGCTACACATTTTCCAAACTTTTATTCTCTGTTTCCCTTTTAAAACTGAATACTTTTAACAGTACGCAAGTCACCTCTTAAATGTTTTGCTACTCAGAAATTTCTTCCGCCAGATACCCTAAATTATCTCCCTCAAGTTCAAAGTTAAACAAACCTTTAGGGCAGGGGCAAAATGCTGCCAGCCTGAAGCATAGCAAAAGTCACCTTTACTACAGTTCCCAACAAGTTTCTTATGTCCCTGAGACCACCTCAACCTGGATTTCATTGTCCATATTATTATCAGCATTTTGGTCAAAGTCATTCAACAAATCTCTAGGAAGTTCTAAACTTTCCCACAACCTCTGCCTGTTACCCAATTCCAAAGTCATTTCCACATTTTAATGTATTTTTACAGCAGCACCCCACTCTACATGTATCAATTTACTGTATTAGTCCATTTTCATGCTGCTTATAAAGACCTACCTGAGACTGGGTAATTTATAAAGAAAAAAAGGTTTAATGGACTCACAGTTCCACATGGCTGGGGAGGCCTCACAATCTTGTCAGAAGGTAACAGTCACATCTTACATGGCAGCTGGCAAAGAGAAAATGAGAGCCAAGCAAAAGGGATTTCCCTTTATAAAACCATCAAATCTTGTGAGACTTATTCACTACCATGAGAATGGGGGGAAATCACACCTATGATTCAATTATCTTTCACTGAGTCCTTCCCACAACATGTGGGAATTATGGAGCTACAATTGAAGATGAGACTTGGGTACGAACATATCATGCAGCATTATTTATAATAGCCAAGATATAGAATCAACCTAAGAGTTCATCAATGGATAAATGGATAAAGAAAATGTGGTACATATACACAATGAAATATTCAACCACACAAAACACTCCTTTTTATATATTGCATGTTTCAAAATAGTGGAGAAGATTTGGAATGCTGCCAACAGAAAGAAATGATACATATTTGAGGAGATGTATATCCCAATTACCCTGATTTGACCATTATACATTGTATACAAGTATTAAAATCACATCTATCCCATAAATATTCACAACTAATACGTATCAATAAAAGAAAAGAAACATGCTGAGATTTAGCTTTTCAACCTGTATATGTCAAACCCACAAAATAGACTAAAAACAAACTGGTAAAGAAAAAAAAATACTGTAGGCAAAATGGACAAAAGAATCACATACAGAATATTTCATTCAACATCAGCAGAATACACATTCATCTCAAGTGCCTAGGGAACATTCTCCAGAACAGAGCATATTCCAGGTCATAAAAGAAGTCTTAACAAATTTAAAGAGAGTGATTTAGCAAATACCTTTCTAACTATGGTATTGAAGCTAAAAATCAATAACAGGAGAACAATTGGAAAAATCATAAATATGTGGAAACTAAACATATTCTGAACAACTGGTAGCTTACAAAGGGTAAAAAGGAAATTTAGAAATTGTCTCTAGAAAAATAATAAATGAAACACAAGCAAAGTTTACAGTATGAAGCAAAAGCAGTATAACACAGAAGTCTGTAGCAATAAACATCTGTGTTTAGAAAAAAAAATGATCTTGAATTAACTTTGCACCTGAAGAAACTAAAGAGAACACCAATCTTCAGGTTAGAAGAAGGAAAGAAATAATAAATATTTGAGCAGAAATAAATAATATCAAAAGTTTAAAGATAGAGATCAGTAAGAGATTTTTTTAAGATAAGAAACATTGAAAACCCTAAGCTAGATTAATTTAAAAAGAAAGAGAAGAATCTAATAACATTACAAATGAAATAGGGGACATTACAACTTATATCAGAAAAATACAAAGAAGTATAAGAAACTACTATGAACAATTATAAGACCCCAAATTGAATAACATTGACATATAGAAAAATTCCTAAAAATATACAAACTACCAATACAGATTTAGGAGGAATTAGAAGATCTGAACACATTAATAATAAATAAGATTAAATCAGTAATCAAAAGCCTTCTAATGAAGAAAAACCCAAGACTTCAGGGTTTCATCTATGAATTCTACCAAACATTTTATAAATAATTACTTTCAATTTTTCTCAACATTTTCCAAAACGCAGAAAGAAAGATGACTTCCAACTTCATTATATAAAACTAGCATTACCCTAATGAAAATTAGACAGACATTACAATAAAATCCAACTTCATTATATAAAACTAGCATTACCCTAATGAAAATTAGACAGACATTACAATAAAATAAAATTGTGGAAAAATATAACTCATGAATATGGATGCCAAAATTACCAATTATGAGGATACCCTAAAAAGATCATACACTATGATCATGTAGTATTTATCCCTCAGATGCAAAGATAGCTCATAATATAAAAATCGATAAAAGTGATATACCACATTAATTGTTGAAGTATAAGATCATCTCAATTCAAACATTTAAAGCATTTGAACAAAATTCAACATCCAATCATAATTTAAAATGCTTGATAAAATAGGTATAGACATGATATACCTCAACATAATAAAGACCATATGTGATGAACACAAGCTAACATCATACTCCATGGAGACAAGTTGAAAGCTTTTCTTTTAAAATCAGGAATAAAGTAAGGACGCTTACCCTTCCTAGTTTTATTGACGATAGCACTGGAAGTTCTAGCCAGAATATTTAGGCAAAAAATAAGAAAGTTAAAAGTCATTAAATTAGAAATTTAAAAAGTAAAATTATCACTGTTTGCAGTGACCATAATAGAATCCCTAAAGGTGCCACCAAAGACTAATAGAATTAATAATCAAATTCAGTAAAGTTGTAGGATACAAAATCAACATACAATAATCAGTTGTGTTTCTACAGATTAACAACAATCTAAAAATGAAATTAAGAAGACAATTTCTTATAACATAGACTCCTAAGAACAAAATACACAGGAATAAACTAAACCAAGAAGTGAAAGATGTATACACTGAAAACTATTTTAAAAAAAGATAAAAGAAATTGAAGAGAAAACAAGTAAATGAAATCATATCACACATTCATAGATCAGAATAACCAATTATTATTAAAATGTCCATACTACTGAAAGAAACCTACATATATAAGTCAATTCCTATCAAGAGTCCAATGGCATCTTTGACTAATAGAAAGAAATCCTAAAGTTCTCATGGAACTACAAAAAGATCCCAAACAGCCAAAGCGATCTTGAACAAAAAGAGCAAAGCTGAAAGTATCACTTTTTCTGATTTCAAATTACAGTACAACCACAGTAATCAAAACTGTATGATACCAGAATAAAAACAGACACATAGACCAACATAACAAAATGAAAAGCCCAGAAATAATCCCATGCACAATGTTTAACAAATCTTCAACAAGGGCACCAAGAATGCAAAACAAGGAAAAGATTATTTGTTTAATAAATGGTGTTGAAAAACTAGATATCCACATGCATAATAATAAAATTTAATCTACATCTTACACTATACACCAAAATCTACTCAAAATTGATTATAAAATTAAACATAAGATTTGAAACCATAGAACTCCTAGTAAAAAAAAATATATAGGGGAATAGCTTCTTGACATTCATCTTCGCAATAATTCTTTGGATATAACACCAAAGACACAGGAAACAAAACCAAAAATGAACAAATGGAATTACATTAAAGTAAAAAGCTTTTGAAAAGCAAAGGAAACAATCAGCAAAAAGAAAATGCATCTGAAAAAATGAGAAAAAAAATATTTGTAAACCATATATCTGAAAAAGGGCTAATATCCAAAATGCCTAAGGAGCACCTAAAATGAAATAGCAAAACAAAAACAACAACAACAAAACAAAAACCAGCAACAACCAATAACACAATTAAAAACTGGGAGAAGGACGTGAATAGGCATTTCTACAAAGATGACACACATATAGCCAACAGTATATCAAAAGGTACTCAATATCACTTATCATTAAGAAAATGCAAACTAAAACCATAATGAGATATTACCACACACATATTAGGATGGCTACAATTAAAGAGAGAAAAAAATAAATGTTAGCAAGAATGTGAAGGAAATGAATCCTGATATACCATTGGTAGTAATGAAAATGAGAACAAACCACTTTAAAAAACAATTAGGAGGTTCTTAAAAAAATTAAAAATAAAGCTACCATATGATCCAGAAATTGCTCTTTGAAGTATAAATCCAAAGAAACTGAAATTAGAATCTTTAAGACATACCTGCATTTCTATGTTCACTGCAGAATTATTCACAATAGCCAAGATATGAAAACAACCTAAACATCCATTAATTTTTTAAAAAATGGGTTACTTATTTTTTAGAGTTGAAAAAAAATTACAACCAAGACTTCTATATTCAGTAAAAATAATATTATAGTATACATGGTTATATACCATATATACTATGTTCATATGTTTTATATATGCCATACATATAGAAACAGAAAAATGAAATATTATTATATTCTTTAGCCTTTAAAAAGAAGAAAATTATCTTATTTGTAACCACATGATGTAGCTGAAGGACATTACGTTAAGTGAATTAAGCTAAATGCAGAAAGACAAATACTGTATTATTTCATTTATATGTAGAATTTAAAATAGTCAAACTCATAGGAGCAGGGTGTAGAATGGTGATTGCCAGGGACTAGGGGAAATGGGGAGGTGATAGTGAAAGGGTAAAATGTTTCAGTTATGCAAGATAAATAATTTCTGGATATCTAGTTTACAGCAGTTATTCCTAACATTTTTGGCACCAGGATTAGTTTTATGAAAGACAATTTTTCCAGGGACAAGGGTGGGAAGGATGGTTTGGGGATAATTCAACTGTATTACATTTATTATGCACTTTATTTTTTTTATTATTACATTGTAATTTATAATGAAATAATTATACAACTCACCACAATGTAGAATCAGTGAGAGCACTAAGCTTATTTTCCTGCAAGTAGACAGTCCCATCTGGGTGTGATGGGAGACAGTGACAGATCATCAGGCATTAGATTCTCATAGGGAGTGCACAACCTGGATCCCTCATATGCACAGTTCATAATATGCACTCCTATGGAAATCTGACGGGAGGGAGAGCTTAGGTGGTAATGGGAGCAATGGAGAGTGACAGTAAATACAGATGAAGCTTTGCTCACTCACCCACCAGTCACCTCCTGCTACACAGCCTGGTCCTAACAGGCCATGGACCAATACTGCTCTGTGGTCCTGGTGTTGAGGACCCCTGGTTTACAGCATAGGGCCTATAGCTAATAATACTTTACTGGATACTTAAAATTTTCTAAGATAAATCTTACATTAAATAATCTTACAATAATAATTTGTATTATGAAAGGAAGTTTTGGGAGATGATCAGTGTATCTATGGCCTTGGTGTGATGATGGTTTCATGGATGTATACTTATCACCAAACTCATTGAGTTATATACATTAAATATGTACAGCTTTTTATGCATCAATCATACCTCAATAAAGTCGTTTAAGAAAGACAAATTGGAGAACAAAGATAAAAATCAACACTAGGTTTTTAAGAGCAACATTAAAAATAGAACAACTTTAGTGTTTAAAAAAATTACAACCAAGACTTCTATATCAAGGAAAAATAATGTTTATACTGAAGGCAAAATAAAGAAATGTTTGAACAAAAAAAATACATGTAGCTAATAGAATTTGTTATCAACAAAACTGCATGTAAATAATTTTTAAAGAAAATTCTTCAGACTAAAGCAAATAGATTTCAGATGGAAATACCAATCCTTAGAAATAAATGAAGAGCACCAGAAATGGTAAAATATATCAGTTAATGGCACTAGACAAGGGTGCTCTTTCTCTCACCATTCCTATTCAATACAGTATTGGAAGTTCTAGCCAGAGCACTCAGGCAAGAAAAAGAAATAAAGGGTATTCAATTAGGAAAAGAGGAAGTCAAATTGTCTCTATTTGCAGATGATATGATTGTATATTTAGAAGACCCCATCATCTCAGCCCAAAATCTCAAGCTGATAAGCAACTTCAGCAAAGTCTCAGGATACAAAATCAATGTGCAAAAATCACAAGCATTTCTATACACCAATAACAGACAAACAGAGAGCCAAATTATGAGCGAACTCCTATTCACAATTGCTACACAGAGAATAAAATAACTAGGAATACAACAAATAACTAACAAAGGATGTGAAGGGCCTCTTCAAGGAGAACTAAAAACCACTCCTCTAGGAAATAAGAGAGGACACAAACAGATAGAAAAACATTCCATGTTCATGGTTAGGAAGAATCAATACCATGAAAATGGCCATACTGCCCAAAGTAATTTATAGATTCAATGCTATCCCCATCAAGCTACCATTGACCGTCATAGAAGTGGAAAAAAAAAAAAAAAAAAACATCTTAAACTCCATATGGAACCAAAAAAAGAGCCCACATGGCTGAGACAATCCTAAGCAAAAAGAACAAAGCTGGCTGAAGGCATCACGCTACTTGACTTAAAACTATACTACAAGGCTACAGAAATCAAAACAACATGGTACTGTTGCCAAAACAGAGACCGATGGAACAGAACAGAGGCCTCAGAGGTAATGCCACACAACTACAACCATCTGATCTTTGACAAACCTGACAAAAACAAGCAATGGGGAAAGAATTCTCTAATTAATAAATGGTGGGAAAACTAGCTAGTCATGTGCAGAAAGCTGAAACTGGACCCCTTCCTTACACCTTATACAAAAATTAACTCCCAACAGATTAAAGACGTAAACATAAGACCTAACACTATAAAAACCCTAGAAGAAAACCTAGGCAATACCATTCAAGACATAGGCATAGGCAAGGACTTCATGACTAAAACACCAAAAGCAATGGCAACTAAAGCCAAAATAGACAAGTCGTATCTAATTAAATTTAAGAGCTTCTGCGCAGCAAAAGAAACAATCATTAGAGTGAACCAGCAACCAACAGAATAAGAAAAATTTTTTGCAATCTGCCCACCTGACAAAGGGCTAATACCCAGAATCTATAAAGAACTAAAACAAATTTACAGGAAAAAAAAAAAAAAACAAATGCAACCCCATCAAAAAGTGGGCAAAAGATACGAACAGGCACTTTTCAAAAGAAAAGATATTTATGCAGCCAACAAACACATGAACAAAATGCTCATCATCACTGGTCATTAGAGAAATGCAAATCAAAATCACATTGAGATACCATCTCACGCCAGTTAGAATGGCAATCATTAATAAATCTGGAGACAACAGATGCTGGAGAGGATGTGGAGAAATAGGAACACTTTTACACTGTTGGTGGGAGTGTAAATTAGTTCAATCATTGTGGAAAACAGTGTGTCAATTCCTCAAGAGTTTAGAAATAGAAATACCATTTGACCCAGCAATCCCATTACTGAGTATATACTCAAAGGATAATAAATCATTCTAGTATAAAGATACAAGCACATGTATGTTCACTGTGGCACTGTTTACAATAACAAAGACCTGTAACCAACCCAAATGCCCGTCAAAGATAGACTGGATAAATAAAATGTGGCACATATACACCATGAAATACTACACAGCCACAAAAAAGGATGAGTTCATTTCCTTTGCAGGGACATGAATGAATCAGGAAACCATCATCCTCAGCAAACTGATACAAGAACAGAAAAAGAAACACCACATGTTCTCACTCATAAGTGAGTGTTGAACAATGAGAACACATGGACACAGGGAAAAGAACATTACACACTGGGGTCTGTTGGGGGGTGAGGAACCAGGGGAGGAATAGCAGGGGGTGGGGAGGTTGGGGAGGAATAACATTAGAAGAAATACCTAATGTAGGTGACTGGGGATGGAGGCAGAAAACCACCATGGCATGTGTATACCTACACAACAATCCTGCAAGATCTGCACACGTATCCCAGAGCTTAAAGTACAATATAAATAAATAAATAAAATATCTTAGTTAATATGAAACAGTTTTTCTTCCTTTACATTTCTTTAAAAATGTGACCCTGTGTGGCAAAAAATAATAAAAATGTATTGGTACTTAATAACATGTAGTGATAAAAGAATAAAAAAATGAAGAATATATATATATTGATTCTCCACTTGGTTGCTATTAGTGTATAGAAGAGCTACAGATTTGCGTACATTAATCTTGTGTCTGGAAACTTTGCTGAATTATCTTATTAGTTATAGGAGATTTCTGGAGGACGCTGGGGTTTTCAAGATAAATAATCATATTGTCAGCAAACAGTGACAGTTTGACTTCCTCTTTACCAATTTGGATGCCCTTTATTTCTTTCTCTTGTCTGATTGCTCTGGCTAGGACTTCCAGTACTATGTTGAAGAGGAGTGGTGAGAGTGGGCATCCTTGTATTGTTCCAGTTCTCAGAGGGAATGCTTTCAACATTTCCCCATTCAATTGGCTCTGGGTTTGTCATAGATGGCTTTTATTACATTAAGTTATGTCCCTTGCATGACAATTTTGCTGAGAGTTTCAATCATAAAGTCATGCTGGATTTTGTTGAATGCTTTTTCTGCATCTATTGAGATAAGCATGTAATTTTTGTTTTTAATTCTGTTTATGTGGTGTATCACATTTAAAGACTTGCATATGTTAAACTGTCCCTGCACATCCCTGGTATGAAACTCACTTCATCATGATGGATTATCTTCTTGATATGTTTTTGGATTTGGTTAGCTAGTATTTTGTTAAGGATTTTAGCTCTATGTTCATCAAGGACATTGGTCTTTTGGGGGTTATGTCCTTTCCTGGTTTTGGTATTAGGGTGATGCTGGCTACATAGAATGAATTAGGAATGGTTTCTTCTTTCTCTATCTTGTGGAATACTGTCAAAAAGATTGGTACCAATTCTTCTTTGAATGTCTAGTAGAATTCTGCTGTGAATCCATCTGGCTCTGGCCTTTTGTTGTTGTTGTTGGTAATTTTTTCACTACCATTTCAATCTCACTGCTTGTTATTGGTCTCTTCAGGATATCTAATTCTTCCTGATTTAAGCTAGGAGAGGTGTATTTTTCCAGGAATTTATCTATTTCTTCTAGGTTTTCTTGCTTATGTGTGTAAAGGTGTTCATAGCAGCCTGGAATGATCTTTTGTATTTCAGTGATGTCAGTTGTAGTATCTCCTGTTTCATTCCTTAGTGAGGTTATTTGGGTTTTCTCTCTTCTTTTCTTGGTTAATCTTGCTAATGGTCTATCAATTTTATTTATCTTTTCAAAAAACCAGATTTTTGTTTCGTTTATCTTTCATATTGTTTTGTTGTTGCTGTTGTTGTTTCCATTTCATTTAGTTCTGCTCTTGGTTATTTCCTTTCCTCTGTTGGGTTTGGGTTTGGTTTGTCCTTGTTTCTCTAGTTCCTTGAGGTGTGACCTTAGAGTGTCAGTTTGTGCCCTTTCAGTCTTCTTGATGGAGGTATTTAGGGCTATGAACTTTCCTCTTAGCACCACTTTTGCTGTGTCCCAGAGGCTTTGAAATGTTGTGTCATTATTGTCATTCGGTTCAAAAAATGTTTTAATTTCCATCTTGATTTCACTTTTGACCCAATGCTCACTCAGGAGCAGGTTACTTAATTTCCATGTATTTGTATGGTTTTGAGGGTTCCTTTTGGAGTTGATTTCCAGTTTTATTTCACCGTGGTCTGAGAGAATGCTTGACATAATTTCAATTTTCTTAAATTTATTGAGGCTCATTTGATGACCTGTCATACGGTCTATCTTAGAAAAAGTTCCATGAGCTGTTGAATAGAATGTGTATTCTGCAGTTGTTGGATGAAATGTTCTGTATATATCTGTTAAGTCCATTTTTTCCCAGGTATAGCTTAAATCCACTTTTTCTTTGTTGACTTTCTATCTCGATGACTGTCTAGTGCTGTGAGTGGAGCACTGAAGTCCCCCACTATTATTATGTTGTTTTCTATTTCATTTCTTATGTCTATTAGTAATTGTTTTACACATTTGGGAGCTCATGTTAGATGCATAGGTGTTTAGGATGGTAATATTTTTCTGTTGGACAAGGCTCTTTACCACTACATAATGTCCCTCTTTGTCTCTTTTAACTGCTGTTGCTTTAAAGTTTGTTTTGTCTGATATAAAAATAGCTACCCCTGCTCACTTTTGGTGTCCTTTGGCATGAAATGCCTTTTACCACCCTTTTACTTTAAGTGTATGTGAGTCCTTATGTATTAGGTGAGTCTCCTAAAGGCAGTGAATGGTTGATGAGTTCTTACACATGCTGTAAGATAGATCTAATGGCAATGAACTCCCTGAGGTTTTGTCTTGGAAAGTTTTATCTTTCCTTTATTTCTGAAGAACAGCTTTGCCAGATAAAGTATTCTTGATTGCCTTTTTTTCTTTTTTTCTTTTATCACTATATCATTCCACTCTCCTCACTGGCAAAGTATCGGCTGAGAAAATTCAACTTATATGTGGTCTTATGTTACCTAATCTTTTCTTTTATCTTTCTTTTTTCAAAATTTCATTATCTTTATTGATAGTTTTATTGTAACATGTCTTTGTGCAGTCTTGTTTGGAATAAATCTAATTGAAGAATTTTGAGCTTGGTGTAGTCTTGTTTGAATTAAAACTGATTGAAGGATTTTGAGCTTCCTAAACCTTCATATTTATCTCTTTCCCAAGATTTTGGAAGTTTTGAGTTATTATTTCTTTACATAAGCTTTCTGTCCTTGTTTCTCTTCTCTTTTCATACCTCTTATAATGAGAATCTTAGCTCTCTTGATGCTGTTTCCTAAGTCCCATAGTCTTTCTTCTTTCCTTTTCATTCTTTTTTCTTATTTCTACTCTCATTGTATACATAAAAGTAATCTGTCTACAAATTCACTGATCTTCCTTTCCCTTCATTAATTCTGTTACAGATGTTATCTATTGCATCTTAATGTCATTCATTGTGTTCTTCAGCCAATAATTTGGTTATTTTTTATTTAAAAAAATATGTTATTTCTCTGTGTTCTTTTGGAGTTTGCTGAGTATGCTTGGAATAATTATTTTGAATCCTGTTCAAGCAATTTGAAGATCTTTATTGCTTTGGGGTCAGTTATTAGAAAATTATTGCATCATTTGGTGGTGACAAGTTTCCTCAGTTTTTCACGTTTCTTATTGTATTGCATTGATAGCTTCAAATTTGATGAAGCAGTCACCATTTTGAAACTTTACGGAATGCTTTCACTGATTAAAAAAAAATCTTACTCTATGGGTGAGCAAACGGATGTTAGAAGGGTGGGATTGGATTGTTCTGGCTTTGGGGGAAACACAGCAGTGTACCCTTCAGAGCAGGGGGTCTGGAGCAGCTAAAGCTGTGTATCTGCAGGAGCAATCAGACTGTTGGGTTTTCAATGGTAAAGGATCCTGAGGTCCTGGTGCTCTTTTTCTCCGACCAGGGAAGTCATGGCCCTAGGCAATTTCATTTGCCACAAGGTCTGGTTTGAGGGCATTCTCTTACTGGTATCTGATACACAGTGCCCATGCAGTAGCCACAAAGCCAGCATCTGAATCACAAACACACATGAAGGGACTAAAGGGTACAGGGCAGCAGTGACACTGGTGCTTCGGGTGAAGACAATCCTGCTTCCACGTAAGTAGCGATGTAGGAAGTAGAGTGGGTATTTGTGGAGCACATGGAGAGTCAGGGTCTTAAGCATACGTGGGTATAGAGCAACAGAAGCTCCCAGGTTCAGTGTGAAGACTCACACATAGCTGCACTATCTCTTAGCCTGAGGTGTGAGTGCAAACAATCCAGACAGGAGCCATAGCTCCAGGGTCAGGAGTGTGCACAGGATTGGGAGAGGTAGTTGTTCAAGTCTCGGAGCTATAAAAGAGTAGCTGCTTCTTGGAGGAAAGGCATAGTTGGATCTCATTTTCCATGCAAAGGCAGGGATGACTGTTGGTTACCTCAGTGATAAAAGATGCCACTGTTCTCTACAGAGCAGACTACTGGAGATGACGGGCACATGCTGAGTGGCTAATACTAATAGCCCTCTCCCTTCTTTGTTCATAACCATCTCCATATATCTCAGATGTGCTGCTCTAATCAGCAATCCTTCTTTACAGTTTTTCTCCATTTTTTCCTCTGCTGTGCTGCTAGAGGGTTCTTAGGTGGACCTTGGAGCCTTCACAAGACTATTAAAACCATTATTATTCATACATAATTGCCTATTTTTGTTTTTTGTGAGGGGATGAAGACAGGCATCTCCTAAAAATCTTCTGCACAACAAGGGAAAAAATCAACAGAGTGAAAAGCCAACTTATAAAATAAGATAAAGTATTTGCAGATCATATATATATATATATATATATATAAAAAAAATATTTTTTTCAAAATTTATTACATTAACTAATAAAACTCAGAAGAAAAAAAAAAAAAAAAACCTGATTAAAAATGGAGAAAAGATTGAATAAACATTTCTCCAAAGAATACACACAATTCATCAAGACATATATGAAAAGATGCTCACCGCTAATCACAAAGCCACAATGAGACACCACTTCACAACTGTTAGACTGATCATTATCAAAGAGATCAAAGACAACAAATGTTGGTGAAGATATGGAGAAAAAAACCTTCCTACACTGTCAGTGGGAATGTAAACTGGTACAGCTGCTATGGAAAACAGTATGGAGCATCCTTAGAAATTAAAAGTAGAACTACCTTATGATTAACAAACTCCAACTGGGTATAGATTCAAAGGAACTGAATCAATATTGCAAAAGAGGCATCTGCACCCCGTGTTTATTGCTACATTATTCACAATAGCCAAGATATGGAAACAACCAGGGTCTATTTGGTTGAAAAAGTGTAACACAAATCTTGATGTGATGAAAGTCAGAGTTTTATTTGTGTTCTGAGTGTAAGAGAGGAAAGTTCACTTTTAGCTTAGGTAAACAAATAAATGGAATAAAATGTGATATATATAATGTATATGTTTATACAGATATAACATGTATGCAAACACACAAAATGCAATATTATTCAGTCATAGTAATGAGGAAAATCCTGCCATTTGCAATAACATAGATGAACCTAGAGGCCATTATGCTAACTGAAATAAGCTAAATACAGAGAGATACATACTGCATGATCTCACTTATATATGCAATCTAAAATTGTCAAACTCAAAAACGCAGAGAGTAGAATGTTGGTTGCAAGAGGCTGAGGTAAGAGGAGAAATGGGGAAATGCTAGAAAAGGGTACAAAGTTTCAGTTACACAAAATAAATAAGTTCAAGAGATATAATGTGCAACGATGTGACTTTAGTAAACAATATTGTATCATATGCTTGAAATCTGCAAAAAGGATAGATATAAAAATCATTTTAAAGGATTAAAAAAGAAAAGGTAATATATGAGATGATGGATATGTTAATCAGCTTAATTGTGACCAACATTTCACAACATATACAGCTATCAAAACAAAATCATACACCTAAAAACATACCATTTTTATTTGACAATTATACTTCAATAAAGATGGAAAAATGTAAACATAAGAATTAAACAGAAGAATTAGCATGTATCTGTTTACTTATGCATATAATAAATTATATATATAAATAGTCCACATTTTATACTATATAAAACGTTCTACATTTTATATATATGAAAAACATTCCCCATTGCCTTGGTACAGTTAATAAAAATGTTAAGGACTGGCTATTTAGATCTACCAAAAAGATATTACCTTTTCCAAATACAGACTCACAACGTGCATCAAGATCATGGCAGTCTCCATCATAACAAATAAATTTATTTTTTTTGCATAAATGTCCATTGATTATAGTTATGTCAGGACCACATTCTGGTGAGCTTCCATTACAATTTTCAGGGATGTCACATTCAGGATGTGCTTTTGGCCTACATTCAACACCTGATTGTAAAATCTAAGAGAAATTAGAATATAAAAAATAAAGCATTACAAATAGGATTACTGTGTTTATCAGTATCTACTTCAAAACTGTGTTAATCATTTTCTATTTAGTCTAATTAATGTATATTAATACTTTTTATACAAATCATAATGCTAACATTAAAATATAAATGGAATGTTACTGACTAAAATAAAAGACTATGTACAAGAAAAACACAAATCTGATGTGATGAAAGTCAAATTTTTATTTGTGTTTTCAATGTAAGAGAAGAAAATTCACTTTTAGCTTAGAAAATTTATTTCTTTTCAGTGAAAATACCATAATTTAGTCAATTTCCAAATTAAAAATACTTTTTCAAGCCATAGTTTCTAAGTGTGGAATACTTTAAGATTCTGTGACAAATTGAAACACAAATAACCGCAGATGGAAAAGAAGTGTGATTAAAAATGCAGTTCAACTATGAGAGTCTTTGCAGAGGAAGGAATCCAACTATAATCTTTCTCTCAAATCATGGAAATATGTACTCTTTCATACACAGAATTGTGGAAATTTGCAAAAAGAATCTTAAATAAAACATCATCTTATAATTCTTAATTGATAACTTTCAGCTGAAACTAAAAAGATTACAGAAATAAGAATGAATCAGATAATAACAGCCTAAGAAAATAACATATAAAACTGTGTCAGTCCAGGACAGTCATGAAGGTAGAATGCATTACAGATAATTGAACAGAGATATTCTCATATGAGAAACTTGTTAATAATATTTTAGGAGAACTGAAAAGAAAAACAGAAAACAGGAGTCAATGTCTTCACTGTATAAACTAAAACACAGTCTTTAAGTCAAATGATCTTTGAATAATAAGTGCAAAGTTTAAATGTTATGCTACATGTCCCATTTGGAAAATATTACTTCTAGTGAGTTTCATTCCTTATACAGTTAGGGAAATCTGCTGCATCTTTCAATTACTTATAAATAGATAGTTATTCACAACCCATAAAACATTTTTATTTATAATAATATAAATATTATATCATGCAAATAAATAATTGCCCCATTCAATGGAGATCTCCTGTATTGAAGAATCCTATAATATCTCTAAATCAAGGCTTAAAAAACAACAGCATCAACTTAGTGAAAATATTGGCATATAGAACCCCTAAGAAAAGTTAACAAAAATCAGAAATCTGGTTCTGAATTTATTATCTTTCTCTTTATCTAAAAAGTAATTTAATTGATTTACAGCTGTAGGTCTAAGTGTTGTAAAGTCCCCTGCACATGATTTGATACATATCTGAAAGATGTTCAACAACTTAAACCTTACTTGGCAGTCTCTGCAGCATAATCCTTTATAACATGTTGCTCCAGCTTTCAGCACACAAGTTCGAAAATCACAACAGCTTGCAGGTCCACATTGCTATGAATTAGTGAAATGTACAAGTAAAAATACATCATGACAATAGTAAAACCTTTACTAGGAGATATATTTTGATAGGCTTACTTTTTGAATTTGGAAAAGAACACAAATGTTGCTGATAGTTATAGGTTTTAACATCTCTAAACATTTAAAAGACTAATGTAGGACTTTTATTACAGGTTATAAGAGAATAACTAGTAACCTACTTACCTTCCTCTGGACAATATTCTCTACTTAAAAAACAAGGAGAATGTCAGAATGGATAAAAAGCAAGATTCTACTATATGCTGCCTATAAAAATATTCATGTATAAAGATACATATAGACTGAAAATGAAGGCATAAAAAATATGGTATGTGCACATGGAAACACAAAAGAGCAGGAATAGCTATATTTATATTAGATAAAATTGACTTCAAGTCAAACACTGTAAAAAGAACAAAGGTGGTCCCTGTATCATACTAAAGTAGTCCATTTAGCAAGAGAACATAATAATTCTAAATACAGTGCACCCAACACCGGTGAATCCAAATATACAAAGCAAACATTAATAGACATAAAGAGAAAGATAGAATACATTGCAATAATACTTGGATAATTCAACACCTCACTCAGTAATGGAAAGATTACCCAGACCGAACAAAGAAATCAACAGAGACTTCAGAGTTAAACCACACTCTAGACCAAAGGAACCTAATACAACATTTCATCAAACAGCTATAGAATATTCTTTTCATTAGCAAGTGAAACATTCTTCAGAATAGACCAAATGCTAAGCTAAAAAACAGATCTCAACAAATTCAAAAAACAATTAAAATAATATGAAGTATATTTTCTAACCATAATAAAATAAAACTAGAAATCAACAACAAGAACTTAGAAAACTACACAAACACATAGAAATTAAACAACATGCTCCTGAATGATCAATAGTCAATGAAGAAATAAATAAAAATGAAAAGTTATTTGAAACAAATGAAAATAGCAACACAGCATAACAAAGCCTATGGGATACAGCAAAGCAATACTAAGATGATAGTTTATAAGAATAAATGCCTACATCAAAAAAGAAAAAAATTTCAAATTAGCAACCTAATGGTGCATCTCAAGGAACTAGAAAAGCAAGAACAAACCAAACCTAAAATTAGTGGAATAAAAGAAATAATATAGATCAGAGAAGAAATAAGTAGAAGGGACTCTAAGTGCATGTTGAATAAAAAAACAAAACCCATCCATCTGCTGTCTTCAAGAGATCCATCTTATATGTAGCAAAATTAATAGGCTCATACTAAAGGGTTGGAGAAAGATCTATCATGCAAATGGAAAATAAAAAGAGCCGAAGTCAATGTTTTTATGTCAGATAATACAAACTTTGGATCAACAACAGTAATAACAGATAAATAATGACATTACATAATGATAGAGTTCAATTCAACAAGAAGAGTTAATGGTACCAAATATAAATGTACTGAACACTGTAGAACCTAGATTCTAAGTACTTCCAGACCTACAAAAACACCTAGTCACATAATAATAGTGGAGGACTTTAATACCCCACTGACAGTGTTAGACCACCCAAAGCAGAAAACCAAAAAAGAAATTCTGAACGTAGTTCAACACTTGACCAAATGAACCTAATACACACAGAGTACTCCACATGTTCAACAACAGAATACACATATTTCTTATCCATGCACAGAACATACTCTAAGATCAACCATATGCTTGGCCATAAGGCAAGCCTAAATAACAAAAAAATTGAAATTATACCAACCATACACTCAGATCATAGTGAAATAAAATAGAAATCAATACCAAGTAGATATCTCAAAACCACACAATTCCATGGAAGTTAAACAACTTGCTCTTTAACGACTTCATATTGTTGAAAGAGGCACCAAAGACGGTGGGAAAGAAAGTCTTGAATTGCCAGCACCAACTATCCCCCATCCCTCAGCAGCAGCTTCACAGTGCAGAGAATCTGTATGATTAAGGGAGGAGAGCACTGTGATTGTGAGGCTTTGCATTGAATTCAGTGTTGTGCTGTCACAGTAAAGTAGAACCAGGCTATACTCAGCTGACCCCCGTCCATAGAAGCAGCATACAAGCCAGCCCTAGCCAGAGGGGAATCATCCATCTGATCAGTCAGAGCTTGAGTTCCAGCAAGCCTCACCACCATGGGCTGGAGTACTCTGGGGCCCTAAGTGAACTTGAGGGGCAATATATGACACAAGGACTGCAATGCCTAGAAAAGTCCTAGTAGTGATCTGGGCTCTAAGCCAGTGGACTGTAGGGGAAAGTGACCTGTAGAGATACCAGCCAGGGATGCTAAGGGAGTGCTTGTGTCATTCTTCCCCCAACCTGAGGCAGCAGAGTGCACAGTTCCAAAAAGATCCCCTCCTTCAGGTTGAGAGGAAAGAGAAGAGTAAAGAAGACTCTGTCTTGCATCTTAGATACCAGCTTAGCCACAATAAGATAGGGCACTGATCAGGGTTGTGAAGTCCCCATTCCAAGTCCTAGTTCCCAGACATTTCTAGACACACCCTGGGTGAGAATGGAAACTGCTTCCTTGAATGGAACAACCTAGTCCAGGAAGGATCAATCATATATTGACTAAGCAGACCTTCAGCCCTAAAGAATGAACAGTGATACCCAGGTACTATGCTGTAGGCCTTGAGTAAAACTTAGTCATGGTGGCTTCAGGTACAAGCTCAATCACAGTGAGGTAGAGTACAAAGAGGGCTCCTGGCTTCCCTGATTCCAGGCTTTAGCTGTTAGATAGCATTTCTGGACATGCCCTGGGACAGAGGAGAGCCCACACCCTAAAGAGTGAGTCCGAGGCCTTGCATACCCACAACAAGATGACTAAGGAGTCATTGGGCCTAAACTGAACATCGGCAGTGGCCTGGCATTACTCCCTGTGGGCCTGTGGTGGTAGAGGCCACAGAGTGAGGCTTCTCAGCCTATGGAAAGGAGAGGAAGAGTGGGAAGGACTGTGTCAAGTGGTCTGAATGCCAGACCAGCCACAGTAGAATAGAACACGAGGTATATTTCTAACATTTCTGACTCTAATCCCTAGCTCCAGGATGGCATCTCTGCACCTGCCCAGGGGCTGTGATAACTTGCACCCTAAAGGGAAGGACACAATCCTGCTTGGCTTTGCCACTTGCTGACTGCAGAGCACAAGGGCCTTGAATGAACACAGGCAGTAGTCAGGTAGTGGTTACAGCAAGCCTTTGGGTGAGACCCAGTGCCATGCTAACTTCAGGTTTGATCCAGCACAATCTAAGTGGTGGTGGCCACAGGAGTGTGTCTCTCCAATCCCAGCTCCAGACAACACAGAGAAAAAGAGAGATTCCATTTGTTTGGGAGAAAGGAAAGAAAACAAGTGTCTCTGTCTGGTAATTCAGACAATTCTTCCAGATAGTATCCAAGCCCACCAAGACAGTACCTCTAAGAGTCTGCAAAAAAAAATTAAAAAATAAAAAAACATTACAGAGGTTGGGCTAACCCCTAATGCAACTATGGCTTAAATCACACACCTAAGTTCTCTGGAAAGCCTTCTGAAGGAGGATGGATACAAATAAGCCAAGATGGCAAAGACTATAATAAATACCTAACTCTTAAATGCCCAGAAACCAAAGAGCATTCACAAGCATCAAGACCATACAAGAATATATGATTTCATCAAATGAACTAAATAAGACATCAAGGACCAATCCTGGAGAAACAGATATGTGACCTTTCGGACAGATAATTCAACTTAGCTATTTTGAGGAAACTCAAAGAAATTCAAGAGAATACAGAGAAGGAATTCAAAATTCTATTAGATAAACTTTTAAAGTAAATTGAAATTATTTTAAAAATCGAGCAGAAATTATGCAGTTGAAGGATGCAACTGACATACTGAAGAATGCATCAGAGTCTCTTAATAGCAGAATTGATCAAACAGAAGAAAGAATTGGTTAGCTTGAAGACAGGCTATTTGAAAATCCACAGAGGAGACAAATGAAAAAATAAAAAAGAATGAAGCATAACTACAAGATCTACAAAACAGCCTCAAAGGGCCAATCTAGGAGTTATTGGCCTTAAAGAGGAGGAAGAGAAAGAGATGGGGGTAGAAAGTTTTTTTCAAAAAGATAACAGAGAACTACCCAAAGCTAGAGAAAGGTATCAATATCTGAGTACAAGAAGCTTATGGAACACCAAGCAGATTTAACCCAAAGAAAACTACCTCAAAGCATTTAATAATCAAACTCCTAAAGGTTTAACATAAAGGATCCTAAAAGCATCAAGAGAAAAGAAACAAATGATATACAATGGAGATTCAATATATCTGGCAGCAGACTTTTCAGAGGAAACCTTACAGATCAGGAGAGAGTGGCATGACATATTTAAAAGTGCTGGGAAAAAAATTTCCTTAAGATAACATTCCTGGTAAAAAATATTCTTTAAACACAATGGAAAAATAAAGACTTTCCCAGAGAAACAAATGATGAGGGGTTTCATTAACACTGGACCTGTCCTATAAGAAATGCAAAAGACAATTATTTAATCAGAAAGAAGAGGATATTAATGAGCAATAATAAATCAACTTAAGGTAGAAAACTCACTGCTAAGAGTATCTACAAAGAAAAACACAGGATGGCGGAATACCAACAGCTCTGGAGTGCAGTTCCCAGTGAGAAAAATGCAGAGGGTGAGTGAACACCACATTTCCAAATGAATTATTACTGCCCACAGACCAGGAGATTCCCAAGCTGAAAAGCACCATGAGTTCCCAGCATGGCTGTTTCAGCCAGCACAGCAGGTCTCCACACAAAAACTCACAGAAATCTGGGCGGCAGTTTCAACTAGCGCCTGGAATGTCCGGGAGACAGATCTGCCCATTCAACTGGAAAAAAGGGGGCTGAAACAGGGAGCGAGGTGGTTTAGCTCAGCAGGACCCACCGCCACAAAGACTGGCAATCTGAAATGCTCTGGATTGAGAGATTCGCAGCAAGTGCAGCTAGACCCGGGACAGACCAGCTCTGTTGGAGGAAGGGCATCCACCTTTACTGAGGCAGTCTGCCACTACCAAGACAGTCTGCCATTACAGAGGTGGTCCGCCATTACTAAGGCAGACTGCCATTACCAAGGCAGTTCTAACTATACCTCTATAAACAAAACCCAAGGAAGTTCACACAGCAGCTGGGCAGAACCCATGGCAGCTCAGCAACGCCTCTGCTGGTGGACTTTGACTAGGCTACCTCCTTGCTGGGCAGGGCAGCTCTGAAAAAAGGCAGCAGCATGTCAGAACTTATAAATAAAGCCCCACCGTCCCAGGACAGAGCACGGGGAAAAAAGCAGTTATGAGTTCCAATACAGCAGACTTAAACGTACCTGCCCAGCAGCTCTAAACAGAAAACAGAAGCTCACAGCTCAGCACTTGAGCTCCTTTAAGAAACAGACTGGCTCCTCAAGCAGCTCCCTGACCCCTGTATATCCAAAGAGTCACCTCATAAAGGAGAGCTCAGGCTGACATCTGACAGCTATCCTTCTGGGACAAAGATAACAGGAGAAGAAACTGGCAGCAACCCTTACTGTTCAGCAGCCACTGCAGGTGAACCCCAGGCAAGCAGGGTCTGGAGTGGACCTCCAGCAGTCCTACAGCAGAGGGGCCTGCCTGTTAGAAGGAAAACTAAAATACAGAAAGAAATAACATCAACAAAAAGAACGTCCACTCAGAGACCCCATCCGAAATTCACCAATTGCAAAGACCACAGGTAGATAAATCCACAAAGATGTGAAGAAACCAGCACAAAAAAGGATGAAAACACCCAAAATCAGAACACCTCTCCTCCTCCAAGGGATCACAACTCATCATCACCAAAAAAACAAAGGTGGATGGAGAATCAATCTGTTCAATTGACAGAAACAGGCTTCAGAAGGTGGGCAATAACAAACATCTATGAGCTAAAAGGACATGTTCTAACCCAATGCAAAGAAACTAAGAACCTTGAAAAAAGGTTTGATGAAATGCTAATGAGAATAAACAACTTAGAGAAGAATATAAATGATTTAATGGAGCTGAAAAACACAACAAGAGAACTTTGTGAAGCACATGCAAGTTTCAATAGCCAAATCAACCAAGCAGAAGAAACAATATCAGAAATTGAAGATCAACTCAATGAAATAAAATGAGAAAGCAAGATTGGAGAAAAAGAGTGAAAAGAAATAAACAAAGCTCCAAGAAATATGGGATTATGTGAAAAGACCTAATCTACATTTGATGGGCAAACCTAAATGTGACAGAGAGAATGAATCCAAGCTAGAAAACACTCTTCAGGATATTATCCAGGAGAACTTCCCCAACCTAGCAAGCCAGGCCAATATTCAAGTCCAGGAAATACAGAGAACAACACAAAGATATTCCTCAAGAAGAGCAGCCCCAAGGCATATAATCGTCAGATTCACCAGGGCTGAAATGAAGGAAAAAATGCTAAGGGCAGCCAGAGACAAAGGTCAGGTTACCCACAAAGGAAAGCCCATCAGGCTAACAGCAGATCTCTCAGCAGAAAACCTACAAGCCAAAACAGAGTGGAGGCCAATATTTAACCTCCTTAAAGAAAAGAACTTTCAACCTAGAATTTCATAGCCAGCCAAACTAAGCTTCATAAATGAAGGAGAAATAAAAATCTTTATGAATAAGCAATTACTGAGAGATTTTGTCACCACCAGGCCTGACTTACAAGAGCTCCTGAAAAAAAGCACTAAACATAGAAAGAAACAACCAGTACCAGCCACTCCAAAAATGGTAACGAGAATTGACACAATGAGAAACTGCATCAACTAATGGGCAAAACAACCAGCTAGCATTAAAATGGCAGGATCAAATTCACACATAACAATATTAACCTTAAAAGTAAATGGGCTAAATGCCCCAATCAAAAAACATAGACTAGCAAATTGGATAAAAAGTCAAAACTAATCGGTGTGCTGTAACCAGAAACCCATCTCACATGCAAGGGCACACATAGGCTCAAAATAAAGGATGGAGGAAGATTTACCAAGCAAATGGAGAGCAAGATAAAGCAGGAGATGCAATCCTAGTCTCTGATAAAATAGACTTTAAACCAACAAAGATCAAAAGAGACAAAAAAGGGCATTACATAATTGTAAAAGGATCACTGCAACAAGAAGAGCTAATGATCCCAAATATATATGCACCCAATACAGGAGAATCCAGATACATAAAGCAAGTTCTTAATAACTTACTAAGAGACTTAGACTCCCACACAATAATAGTGGGAGATTTTCACACTCCATTGTCAATATTAGGCAGATCAACAAGACAGAAAATTAACAAGGATATCCAGGACTTGAACTCAGATCTGAACCAAGCAAGCCTAATAGACATTTACAGAACTCTCTCCACCCCAAATCCACAGAATATACATTCTTCTCAGCACCACATTACACCTATTCTAAAACTGAGCACATAGTTGGAAGAAAATCACTCCTCAGCAAATGCAAAAGAATGGAAATCATAACAACCAATCTCTCAGACCACAGTGCAATCAAATTAGAACTCAGGATTAAGAAACTCACTCAGAACTGTACAACTTCACAGAAACTGAACAACTGGCTCTTGAATGTTGACTGGATAAACAATGAAATGAAGGCAGAAATAAAGATGTTCTTTGAAACCAATGAGAATGAAGACACAACATACCAGAATCTCTGGGACACATTAAAAGTAGTGTCTAGAGGAAAATTTATAGCAATAAATGCCCACATGAGAAGCAAGGAAAGATCTAAAATTGACACCCTATCATCAAAATTGAAAGAGATAAAGGAGATAGATTAAAAAAAAACTCAAAAGCTAGAAGAGGACAAGAAATAACTAAGATCAGAGCAGAACTTAAGGCAATAGAGATACAAAAAGACCCTTCAAAAAAATCAATAAATCCAGGAGCTGGTTTTTTGAAAGGATCAACAAAAAAGACAGAGCTGCTAGCCGGATTAATAAAGAAAAAAAGAGAGAAGAATCAAATAGATGCAATAAAAAATGATAAAGGGGATATCACCACAGATTCCACAGAGATACTAACTACCATCAGATGACTACAAAGCACTCTATGCACACAAAACAGTAAACCTGGAAGAAATGGATAAATTACTGAATAGACCAATAACAAGGGCTTAAGTTGAGGCAGCAATTAATAGCCTAGCAACCAAAAAAAGCCCAGGTCCAGATGGGTTCATAACTGAATTCTACCAGACATCCAAAGGGGAGCTGGTACCACTCCTTCTGAAACTATTCCAAACAATCCAAAAAGAGGGAAACCTTCCCAAATCATTTTATGAGACCAATATTATCCTGATACCAAAACCCGGCAGAGATTCAACAAAAAAAGAAAACTTCAGGCCAATATCCATGATGAATACAGATGTAAAAATCTTCAATAAAATACTATCAAAACAATTGCAACAGCACATCAGAAAGCTTATCCATCATGATCAAGTTGGCTTCATCTCAGGGATGCAAGGCTGGTTCAACATATGCAAGTCTATAAACATAATCCACCACTTAAACAAAACCAAAACAAAAACCACATGATTATCTCAATAGATGCAGAGAAGGCCTTCAACAAAATTCAACAGCCCTTTATACTAACAACTCTCAATAAACTAGGTATCAACAGAACATATCTTAAAATAATAAAAGCTATTTATGACAAACCCACAGCCAATATCATACTGAATGGGCAAAAACTGGAAGCATTCCCTTTGAAATCTGGCACTAGACAAGGATGCCCTCTTTCACCACTCCTATTTAATATAGTATTGGAAGTTCTAGCCAGAGCAATCAGGCAAGAAAAAGAAATAAAGGGTATTCAATTAGGAAAGGAGGAAGTCAAATTGTCTGTATTTGCAGATGACATGATTGTATATTTAGAAGACCCCATCGTCTCAACCTAAAATCTCCTTAAACTGATAAGCAACTTTAGCAAAGTCTCAGGATACAAAATCAATGTGCAGAAATCACAAGCATTCCTATACACCAATAACAGACTAACAGAGAGCCAAATCAAGAATGAACTGCCATTCACAACTGCTACAAAGAGAATAAAATACCTAGGAATACAACTAACAAAGGATGTAAAGGAACTCTTCAAGGAGAACTACAAACCACTGCTCAAGGAAATAAGAAAGGACACAACAAATGCAAAAACATTCCATGCTCATGGTTCGGAAGAATCAATATCATGAAAATGGCCATAGTGCCCAAAGTAATTTATATATTCAATGCTATCCCCACCAAGCTACCAATGACCTTCTTCTTCCTCCCCATCACCTACATCTGGCATTTCTCCCCTTGCTATCTCTCCCCAGCTCGCCACCCCCCACTGTCCCTCCCCTACTTCCCCCCAACTGACCCCAGTGTGTAGTGCTCCCCTCCCTGTGTCCATGTGCTCTCATTGTTCAACACCTGCCTATGAGTGAGAACAATGCGCTGTTTGATCTTTTGCTCTTCTGTCAGTTTGCTGAGAATGATGGTTTCCAGGTTCATCCATGTCCCTACAAAGGACACGAACTCATCGTTTTTGATGGCTGCATAATAATCCATGGTGTATATGTACCACATTTTCCCTGTCCAGTCTATCATCGATGGGCATTTGGGTTGGTTCCAGGTCTTTGCTATTGCAAACAGTTCTGCAATGAACATTCGTGTGCATGTGTCCTTATAATAGAAAGATTTATAATCCTTTGGATATATACCCAGTAATGGGATTGCTGGATCAAACGGAATTTCTATTTCTAGGTTCTTGAGGAATTGCCACACTGTCTTCCACAATGGTTGAACTAATTTACACTCCCACCAACAGTGTAAAAGTGTTCCTATTTCTCCACATCCTCTCCAGCATCTGTTGTCTCCAGATTTTTTAATGATCGCCATTCTAACGGGCGTGAGATGGTATCTCAATGTAGTTTTGATTTGCATTTCTCTAATGACCTGTGATGATGAGCATTTCTTCATATGTTTGTTGGCCTCATGTATGTCTTCTTGAGTAATGACCCACAAGCACACAAAACAAAACCAAACATGGACAAATGAGACCACATCAAGTTAAAAAGATTCTGCACAGCAAAGAAAGCAATCAACAAAGTGAAAAGACAACTCAGAAAATTAAAGAAAATATTTGCAAACTACCCATCTGACAAGGGATTAATATCCAGACCATATAAGGAGCTCAAACAAGTTTATAGGAAAAAAATCTAATAATCTGATTTGAAAGTGGGGAAAAAGATCTGAATAGACATTTCTCAAAAGCAGACATACAAATGGTACACAGGTATATGAAAAGGGGTTCAACATCAATCAGCATCAGAGAATTACAAATCAAAACTACAATGAGATATCATCTCACCCCCTTTAAAATGGCTTTTATCCAAAGGCAGGCAATAACAAATGCTGGGAAAGATGTGGAGAAAAGGGAATCCTTGTACACTGTTTGTGGGAGTCTAAATCAATACAACCACTATATAAAACAGTTTGGAGGCTCCTCAAAAAACTAAAAATAGAGCTACCATATGATCCAGCAATCCCACTCTTAGGTATATACCCAAAAGAAAGGAAATCAGTATGTCGAAGAGATATTTGCATGCCCATGTTTACTGCAGCGCTATTCACAATAGCCAAGATTTAGAAACAGTCTAAATGTCCATCTACAGATGAATGGATAAAGAAAATGTGGTATATATACACAATACAGTACTATTCAGCCATAAAATAGAATGAGATTTCAGTCATTTGCAACAACATGGATGGAACTGGAGGTCATTATATTAAGTGAAATAAGCCAAGCAGAAAAAGACAACATTGCATTTTCCCACTTATTTGTGGAAGCTAAAAATTAAAACAATTGAACTCATGGAGATAGACAGTAAAAGGATGGTTACAGGAGGCTGGGAAGGGTAGCTGGGTGGGTGGGGAGGCAGCAGGGGAGCAAGGATGGTTAATGGGTATGAAAAAATAGTTTGAAAGAATAAATAAGAGATAGGATTTAATAGCACAACAAAGTCTCTGCAGTCAGAAATAATCTAGTTGTACATGGATTGTTTGTAACACAAAAAATAAATGTTTGAGGGGATGAATACTCCATTTACCTTCATGTGATTATTATGCATAGCATGCCTGTATCAAAATATCTCTTATAACCCATAAATATATGGTAGATGTATGTACAACAACTTATGTATAAATATATACATCTACTAACCACAAAACTTAGAAAGTTTTTTAAAAGATAGAATATAGACAAAAAAAGAGAAATTGGTTAAGGGATCTAAAATACAAGTAAATGGAAGGAATTAGTTTAGCACTCCAAAGTACAGTAGGGAAATTATAGTTAATAATTTATTGTATATTTCAAAATAGCTAGATGGCAAGAACTGTAGTATTCCAGCACAAAGAAAATATAAATATATGAGGTGGCAGATATCCAAATTACCCTGATTTGATCATTATACATTCTATAAGGTATCAAAATATAACATGTACCCCCAAAATATGTGCAACTATTATATAACAAAAAATTACTTAAAAAGTAAATTTTAAATGTTTCCTCCACAAAAAAAGTTATGTGACATGATAGATTTGTCAATAACCTTGTCCTAATCATTGCAGAATGTAAACATATATCCAAACTGCACTGTATCACAGAAATATTTAAAACTATTATTTGTCGATTGAAAGCAATTGCTTTAAAAAAAAAAAAAGTCACTGGTAAGAGCATGCTCTACATCATTAGAGCAATCAAGAAAATGCACATTTAATCCACTATAAAACCACTGGAATAGCTAAAATTTAAGAAGTGGATAATAACAAATTCTAATGTAGATATAAAGGAACTCAAAGTTTCATATGCTGCTGACAGGAGTGTAACAGGATACAACCATTTTGAAAAATATTTTGGCAATTTCTTATAAACATACACTGATCATACACACAAGCAGTTGTACTTTTACAGATTAAGAATAATGGATCAATAGTGTTAACAACTTAAATGTCCATTAGCAAGTGAATGGTTAAAACAGATTGTGGTATATCCATACAATTAAATATTACTCAAAGTTAAAAGGAGGAAACTATTGTGATATGAAATAAGTGGATGAATCTCAACAACACTATATTGAAAGGAAGAAGCCAGACACAAAAAACATGTGCTGTCTCATTTCATTTACATGACTTTCCAGACCAGGCAACGGTAACAGAATCAGAAATTGTCTGGAGACAAGTGGAGGTGGAAAGGACTGCAAAAGGGTATGAATACACTTTTGGGGATAAGGAAAATGTATATCTTAATTATACCAATAGTTATGTACATTTGTTTAAACTCATCAATCTGTGCACTTAAAATGGGTGCAGTTTTTTGTATATGGATTATACCCCAATAAAATTGATTTAAAAAAACAAAATCAAGAAGAAAGCTAGGCACAGTAGCTCATGCCTGCAATCCCAGCACTTTGGGAGGCCGAGGCAGGTGGATCACCTGAGGTCAGGAGTTTGAGATCAGCCTGACCAACATAATGAAATCCCATGTCTACTAAAAATATAAAATTTCACAGGCATGGTGGCTGGCGCCTGTAATCCCAGCTACTTGAGAGGCTGCGGCAGAAGAATAACTTGAACCCGAGAAGTGGAGGTTGAAGTGAGCTGAGATGGTGGCATTGCACTCCAGCCTGGGCAACAAGAGCAAAAGTCTGTCTCAAAAAAAAATGAATAAAAATAAAATAAAATAAAAAATGAAGAGGACTTGTTCTACCAAATTGTTAAACATAATACAAAAACATAGTAATTAAAATAATGTGATATGGGACAAGTATTCAGACCTATGGCTGTAACAAGCCCTAATAAATTTCTGTCTACCTTGTAATCAAGGAAAATTATAACATCTGTGGTACTGCGGCAAATATTGAATTACATGAAAGCATTACACCCTAGGCCTTTGAATTTATTATATTTTCTAGATTTCCCTATCAAATGAATAATCAAAATTATCTAGTGTTCATATTACAATATTGATACAGATTCCTGTATTACTGATTCCACTGTGAAGTCATACCCTAATGGACACATTGGGCTGCTTAATCAGTCTTCATTAAGAGATTTGTAAATGTCCAAAGATTAAGCAGAGATTTGTAAAGAACCTTATATAGTTACTCTGAAGCTCAAAAGCTTATTGTAGACTCTCCTCTTTCCCATTTCCAATAATTTTTTTGCAGTACATTTTAAACTTGTTCAAAATTCTTCAACCTACAAAACCTAGACAATATTGTCTTTTATGTATTTCAACCCAACTTCACTTACTGTCAACATTCTGCATGATACTCATTCACATTTTAGATATATGACATTTATGAAAAAGATAAACTAAAACAATAAATTTATTAATCAATTTTCCTAGTTATCAGACTTACTGCCTCAGTACCACAATCACAGGCTTCATTTCCCTCTAATCTGCCATTGCCACAGACTGGTCTCTGAGCTTGCATTTGTGGCTTGTTCTGAAGACATTTGGCACCCATATTTGAAATGAAATTTTGAAAGTTCCTCAAACTGCAATTGCTAAAAGTCTTCACACCATTAGATTGCCTAAAAATGAATCCATATAATGTCATTGGCAATATACTTCTGAAAACACATTCCTATATGATATAAATTAATTTTGAAATTTTAAATTCAATTGGCAATTACAAATGTTTACTGATAAGTGCATAGAGGCTAAAATCATACTTGAGGATGTCATGTGATTTTATTCACTGGAAAATATGTTCTTATTAAAACAAAATTAAGTACAATTCAATAGCAAAATATACACATAGTAATCCTATTTTAAAACAGGCAAAGGATTTGAACAGATACTATTCCAAATAAAAGTCAGCACCCAGATTTGGACAGACAGTTACTTCAAATAAAAATTAACACCCAATTAACAACAAAATTTTATTAAACAAATGATACTGTGCTTAGTCCTAAACTTCCTCAAAGATCTCAAAAAAATTATTTATTTATCAAATTCATATATTATTATGTCCATATACCAATAATAAAGAGAATTCAGAGAATGGTTCCATAGGATGAGTCAGTCCATTTTCACTACATTTTAAGTGATAAACATCTGTAAGGCAAGGAAGAAACTGAGATTTATTGAGTACCTATTATGTACTAGATTTCATTACCTAATCCTTACCACAAACCAAAAGGTTGGTATTGTCATCATTTTATATAAATTGAACTAAAGTTCAGAGAAGCTAAAATCCTTAAAAGTCAGCTTGTAAATTGGCAGAATGAGCATTCACACACAGGTTTTTTTAATTGTATACATTTATGGTGTACAACATGATGTTTCAATATAGGCATACACTGTGTAATAATTAAATCAAGCTAATTAACAAATTATCTTCGTACTTATCCTTTTTATGTTAAAAGAACATTTAAAACCTATTGTCTTAGCAATTTTCAAATTCAGTGTATCATTTTTAACCATTGTCGCTATGCTGTACAAATTCACAACAGCCTTGATATGGAATCAACATGTCTGTCAATATACAAGTGGACCCACAAAAATCAAAGTAAATATTTTTTAAAATAATAATTAAATGAACTTGGACAAGAAAAAAAAGAAATGTGTTATATATACACAACAGAATACTATTCAACCATTAAAAAAAAGAAGAAGAAAATCCTGTCATTTGCAACAATATAGATGAAGCTACAGAATATTACACTCAGTAATATAAGCCAGGCACAGAGAGAAAAATACTATATAATCTAACCATGAGTTTGTCCTAGGTTCCTCCATTCATAGTTATTCCCATTTCATGTGCCCCTTCCCTTTTTTCACTTCTGAACTTGTTTTTCTGTGTATATTATCTTGAAAGTGAGGATTTAAGATGTGAGATATGGAAGAGGAGGCAGAGCAAGATCATGGAATAGAATCCTCCATCATTCCTCTGTAGGGACACTGAAGTGAACAATTATCCATGCAAGAAAACACCTTCACAAGAGATAAAAGAATGAGGTAAAAGATCACAGTAACTAGTTTTGGCATAGTAACAAGAAAAGACACATTGAAGAGAGTAGAAATGACAGTTTTGCAATGCTATACCATCCCTTCCCCAATCTGAAGCAGTGCAACATAGTGAATTGGTCAGAAAAGATCGGGCATGTTCAGGGTGGAATGTGTCTTTTAGGAGGAGAAGGAAGTATGCATGTGACTTTGCCTGAGAAACCTATACCTGCCCCACTACAGTAAAACATAGCACCAGGCTGAATCCCATGGTCTTATCCCAGACTGGTGCCCACAGACTTCTAGACCTTCCCCAGCTCAGAAGGAAATCCACCACCCCAGCAGGATGGAGCCAAGCCCTGGCCAGCTTCAACACTGGCTGATGAAAGGAGCTTTAGGCCATGTACAATCATTAGTGGCAGTCAGGTAATAGTGACTGTGGGTGTTAAGTGAGCAAATCCCCTTAACCATTACTCTGCTGGTCTACGAGGACATGAGCTTCAGGTGTAATCCAGTATGCTGCCAGTTGCAGGGGCCATAAAAGTGCATGCATCACCTCTCCTGCAACTCCGGACAGTGCAGTGTAGAAAGCAACTCCTTCTGCTAGGGGAAAAGAAAGGAAGTGAACGAGAGACTTTGGGCTTGGAAACCCAATTCCATCAAGGTTGGATACATAGGGAGTCACAGCATAATTGAGTTTAAGGTGCTATCTAGTGCTGAAATGGCAGCAGCGACCACAGTCAACTCATCAGTCAGTACTCTTGGAATTTCTGTAAGGTCCTCTGAAGAAGAACCAGTACAAACAAGACCAGACCATGAAGACTTGAAGAACTACTTAATTCTTTAAAGCCCAGATATATCCATAAGCATTAATAACATTCAGGAAAATATGATCACATCAAACATAATAAATAAGGCACCAGTAACCAAACCTGGAGAAAGATGTATACTCTTACACAGACAATGCAAAATAGATATTTTGAGGGAGCTCAAATAACATTAAGAAAACACAGAGAAACAATTCAGAAAATTATCAGAGATAGTTAACTAAGAGATTGAAATAATTTTTAAAATCAAGCAGAATTCCTGGAGCAATAATAGATAAACTGAAAAATGTATTAGAGGGTCTCGAAAGCAGAAGTGATCAAACAAAAGGAAGAATTCATGAGCTCAAACACAGGCTATTTGAAAATACATCAAGAAGGAAAAAAAAGAATTGAACAATGAGCACTTAGTGGATCAATTAGATAGTATCAAAAAGCAAATGTAATGTAACAGTCATTGATCTTCAAAGGGAGTAGAGGAAGAGAAAGCGGTTAGAAAGGTTATTCAAATAAATGATAACGGAAAATTATCTGAACCTAAATATAAATATCCAGTTACAAGAAGGTCAAAATCACCAAGAAGATTCAACCCAAATAAAACTGCCTCAAGGCATGTAATAATCAAACCCTCATAGGTTAAGGACAAGAGAGACCCCTAAAAGCAACAAGAGAAAAAAAGAAAATAACCTGTTAAGGAGTACCAATACATCTGGCAGCAGAATTCTCTATGGAAACCTTAAAGACTAGGAGAGAATGGGATGACATATTTCAAGTCCCCAAGGAAAAAAACTTTCAACCAAGAATATTGTACCCAGAAAAAGTATCCTTCGAAATGAAGGAGTGATTCAAAAGTCCTAAGCCAACAAAAGTGGAGGGAATTCATCACCACCAAACCATAAGAAATGTTAAAATAAATTTTTCAGTCTGACAGAAAAGGATGCTAATGTGCAACAAGAAAACATGTGAAGGAATAAAAGTAAGTAAACAAACAAATTTAGCACACTCTACCACTGTAACTATGGTGTGTAAATCATTCATATCTTTGGTATGAAGATTAAAAGCCAAAGTTATTGAAAACAGTAACTGTAACAATTTTTAAGAGCTAGGTGATATAAAAATACATAAATTTAGAGATTAAAAAGTCAAAATTGGGGAGAACAGAATTAAAGTGTAGAGGTTTTTAGGTTGCATTTGTTTCATTCTTTGTGATCAAAAAATGGTTATCAAAAAGAGAAAAAATTACACACTATAAAAGATGGAGATAAAGGCAATATCTTGAACATTCTTAGTGAAAATGTAAGTTACACAGCCATTATGAAAAATAGTATGAATCTTCCTCAAAAACCTAAAAATGGGACTACAATATGATCTAGCAATCCACTACTGAGTATATATCTACAAAAAATAAATCAGAATGTCAAAGAGATAACTGCACTCCCATGTTTACTGCAGCACTATTCACAATAGCGAAGACATGAAATTATTCTAAATGCCCATTTACAGATAAACTAATTTTTTAAATGTGGTATACATGTATATATATAAAAAAAAGAATGTTATTTCACCATAAAAAAATGAAATCCTATCATTTCTGACAACATGAATGGAGCCGGAGGACATTATGTTAAGTGAAATAAGCCAGATACAGAGACAAACACTACATGATCACACTTGTATGAAATTTCAATGAAGTTGATATCATAAAAATAGAGACTAGAATAGTGGTTACCAGAGGCTGGTGAGGGAAAGAGAGAGAGGAAGACTGGGAGAGGCTGGTTAGTGTGTACAATGTTAGTTAAATGGGAAGAATAAGTTCTGGAATTTTATTATACAGGAGGGTGACTATATCAAATAACAATGTAGTGCATATTCCAAGGTAGCTAAAAGAGCAGATTTTGAATGTTATCACCCTGCTGAAATTATGTTTAAAGTGATGGATATGGAAATTACCCTAATTTGATTATTATGCAATGAATGCATATGTTGAAACGTTACCCTGTACCCCATATGCATGTAAACATTTTGATCAATTATAAATTTTAAAAATGTATGAATAAAAAAGGTATGGGTTGCCCACTTTTAAAAAGTATATATAAATTAAATTATCAAAATAATGTATCAGGAATAGGAGGGGGCTCCAAAATGGCAGACTATGGGAGTCTGGCACTTTTGTCATACACACAAAAAAAACAAAAGAGCAAGTAGATAACCAGACATTAAATAGAGGTTCTAAGATAAAACACTGGAATTTACTGGAGAGTGACAAAAAACTTCTGAGGCATAGAAAGAGAGAGAGGCAAAACAGCCAGCCTGGCCACAATCAGCTCAAATCCCAAAGCAACTCCTCATTGCAAGAAAAAGTAAACGAGATCCCCAGACATCCACATTTCTATTGTGGACTCCTGCAATCCTAGTGATGGAACAGTCCCTCAGCCCATACAGGCTCTGAGATTAGTGTAGGCAGGTGCCTCAAATCCACAAGTTGGTATTGTTCCACAGAGGGTGTTTGTGCTGGGTCCCAAATACCCCCATCCCCTTCCCACCAAGACCCAAGCTGACTCAGTACTACACCATTTTGAGAGCCCAGCCCCACCAAACCACCAGATTCAGGTTCAGATCCTGAACTGAATCCCAACAGTTCTGGCATCTCCATATCCCTATCGCCCTACTGACATAACCCTACATCCACCCAGAGGGCTGCAGTATCACGCAAGAGGATTGTCCTAGGAATAATTGTGTCTCCAGCACTCTAGCTGACTTAGTGTCCTATAACCCAGGAAGCACTTTGGCACAACCCATTGGAGTTTTGTGGCCAGCAGTCTAAGAGCATCTTGGTTCTGCCATGGCAGCAGTTTCCTAATCTCAAGGAGCCAGAGAACAAAGCTGGGGCCTGATACTAGTTCCACATAATTAGGGCATGCAGTCCAGGAATCCTAAGCTCCAGAGAGCAGCACTACCAGGAAAGAAAAGACCATTACCAGCCACTACAAAAACATGCTGAAATACACAGAGCGGTGACACTATAAAGCAACCACACAAACAAGTCTGCAAAATAACCAACTAACAACATGATGACAGTATCAAATTCACACATATTAATGCTAACCTTTAATGTAAACAGGCTACATGCCCGGAATGGCAAGCTAGAAAAAGAAATAAGACCCAATGATATGCTATCTTCAAGAGAACCATCTCACATATAGTAACATCCATAGGCTCAAAATAAAAGAATGGAGAAAAATCTACTAATCAAATGGAGAACAGAAAAAAGCAGATGTTGCAGTCTTAATTTCAGACAAAACAGACTTTAAACAGATGAAGATAAAAAAAAAGACAAAGAAGGGCACTACATAATGGTAAACGTTAGAAACGACAAAGGCAATGTTACCACTGACCCCACAGAAATGCAAATAACCATCAGAGACTACTACAAACACCTCTATGCACACAAGCTAGGAAATCTAGAAGAAATGAATTATTTCTGGGACATATACAATCTCCCAGTACTAAACCAGCAAGAAATTAAACCCTGGAACAGACTAATAACAAGTTCTGAAATTGAATCAATAAAAAATAGGCAACTAACCAAGAGAGAAAGCCCAAGACCAGACAGAGTCACAGCCAAATTCTACCAGATGTACAAAGAAGAGCTGGTGCCATTCCTGCTGAAACTCCTTCTTTACACCATATACATAAATCAATTCAAGATTGATTAACGACTTAAATGTGAAGCCCGAAATGTAAAAACCCTGGAAGACAACCTAGGTAATAATCATGCTGTACATAGGAACTGGCAAACATTTCATGATGAAGACTACAAAAGCAATTACAACAAAAATAAAAATTAGGATTTGATTAAAGAGCTTCTGCACAGCAAAACAAATTATCAACAGAGTAACAAACACCTTACAAAACAGGAGAAAATATTTTCAAACTATGCATCTGACAAAGGTCTAATATTCAGCTTCTATAAGGAACCTAAAAATTTTTACAAGAGAAAAACAAACAACCCTATTAAAAAGTGGGAAAGGACACGAATAGGTACTTTTTGAAAGAAGACACACATGCAGCCAACAAGCATATGAAAAAAAAAGCTCAAAACCACTGATTATTAGAGAAATGCACATCAAAACCACAGTGAGATACCATCTCAAACCAATCAGAATGGCTATTATTAAAAAGACCAAAAACAGATTCTGGTGAGGTTGTGGAGAAAAAGGAACACTTATAAACTGTTGGTGGGAGTGTAAATTAGTTCAACCATTGTAGAAAACAGTGTGGTGATTCCTCAAAAAACTAATAATAGAATTACCATTCAACCCAACAATGTGATTACTAGGTATATACCAAAAGAAATATAAATCATTCTATCATAAAGACTCATGCACATATGTGTCTATTGCAGCACTATTCGAAATAGCAAAGACATGAAATCAACCTCAATGCCCACCATTGGTAGACTGGATAAAGAGAATGTGGTGCATACACACCATGGAGTATTATGCAACCATAAAAATAATGAGATCATGTCCTTTGCAGAACCATGGATAAAGATGAAGGCCATTATCCTTAGCAAACTAACAGGAACAGAAAACTAAATACCACATGTTTAGGCACCAAAGGAGAACACATAGATACATACAGAGGAACAACAACACTGGGTACTACTTGAGGGTGGAAAGTGGGAGGAGGGAGAGGATCAGAAGAAAACAACTATTGGGCACTAGGCTAATACCTGGGTGGCAAAATAATTTGTACAACAAACCCCCATGACACAAGCTTACCTATATAACAAACCTGCACATGTACACCTGAACCTAATATAAAAGTTTAAAAACACACACACGAATAGAATAATTCCATTTAAAAGTGGGCAAAGGATTTAAATAGACATTTCTCAAAGGAAGACATACAAATTGCCAAGCTGCTCTCTTCTGACATGAAAAAATACTCAGCATCAATAATCATTGGAAATTTTTAAATCAAAACCACTATGAGATACCATCTCACCCCAGTTAGAATGGCTATTATCAAAAAAGATCTAAACAAACAAATACTGGCGATAATGTTGAGAAAAGGCAGCTCATGCACTATTAGTGGGAATGTAAATTCATACATCCATAATAGGAAGTATTGTGGAGGTTTCTCAAAAAAATTGAACTAAAACTACAATACAAACCAGCAATCTTTTTAGTTGGTATTTATCTAAATGAAAGGAAATCAGTATATTAGAAAGATACCTGAAACTTCATGTTTGTTGCAGCACTATTCACAATAGCCAAAACATAGAATCAATGTAAGTGTGAATCAACGGATGAATGGATAAAGAAAATGTGGTATATATATCACAATGGAATACTATTCAGCCATAAAAAAAAAGAATGAAATTTTTTCATTTGTAACAACATGAATGGAACAGGAGGTCATTATATTAAGTGAAAAAAAGCCAGGCACAGAAAGGCAAATATCACAATTTTCTTTTTTTTTTTTTTTTTTTTTGAGATGGAGTTTCACTCATGTTACCCAGGCTGGAGTGCAATGGCGCGATCTCGGCTCACCGCAACCTCCACCTCCTGGGTTCAGGCAATTCTCCTGCCTCAGCCTCCTGAGTAGCTGGGACTACAGGCACGCGCCACCATGCCCAGCTGATTTTTTTGTATTTTTAGTAGAGACGGGGTTTCACTATGTTGACCAGGATGGTCTCGATCTCTTGACCTCGTGATCCACCCGCCTCGGCCTCCCAAAGTGCTGGGATTACAGGCTTGAGCCACCGCACCCGGCCAAATATCACAATTTTCAATCAGGTGCAGGAGTTAAAAAGTTTAACTCATAAAGATATAAAGTAGAATGATGCTTTCCAAAGACTGGGAAGAGTGGGTAGGGGAATGAAGAGAGGTTAGTTTAAAAAAAAAAAAAAAAAAAAGAATGAAACAAGGCTTTGAAATTAGATAAACTTGTGACTAACACCAACCCTATGACTTATGAGGCCTTAGGCAAAGTGATTAAATTATCTAAGTCCTACTTAATTTTCTCATCTGCATAATAGGGATAATGCTCATCTACCTCATAAATAGGTGAAGCTGTGAGAATTAAATATAATTAATAAGTGAGTGTGTAATTCAATTATCTAGCTTTTAATAGGTACCCAATAAATCACTGCTAGTATTACTGACACCTGCTAAAGTTTGTCCATTAATTAACTGTGTATCTAGTAAAAATAGATCACTTTGGCAACCTATAATCCAGGGACTTTTTAATAATCACATTAAATTTAAATATGTAATTAATGACATGCTTTCTTTGAGAATTAACATAAAATAATGTGTGAGATGTACTGTGGATATGCAAAAGAGTTACACATGTGCTATTATTAGATTTTGTAAAAATTAATATAATACTTTAATCATACACAAGAGATTTGTAAGAAATTGGAGATTATATATGAAAGCATTTTAAACATAAAGTACCATACAAACCTAAAGGTTTACTAAACAGATTTAAAACCCAAGTCTGCCACGAACTAACCATCTGACCATGGGTAATTATCCTTTTTATAACTTAGCCTCTCATCTGTAAAAATGGGAATCGTAGGAACTGCCCTATAGAGATATTGTGAGAATCAAGTAAGTTAATATATGTAAAGTGCTTGGAATGGTCTCTAAAACGTAGTAAGTACAATGTAAATATTTGTTCATCTTATTATCATTAATCTTAGGCTCTGGGTGACCTACACAAAACATGTTGTCCTAGCATACTTGGGAGTAGCTGACCATGTGAACAATTAGCTCAAAATAATTATTCTCATATTGTTGTGATATAGATAGATAGATAGATAGATTCCATTTATCCATCTATATGGATATATGCATATCATATATATATTGATATGTGGACATGTGTATATATATGCATATCATATATATCCACATATATGTGTATATGCATATTATATATATCCACATATATGACATATGTATATATGATATGGCATATATATATGCATATATATGTGGATATATATATGATATGCACATATATATACACACACATACCTTTTAGAGCTAATTTGTGATATAATTGCGTGTGTGTGTGTATATGTATATGAAATATGTTGAGTTCAAGCTATTTTTATGGGTACCGATATTGAGTTTTAGTTATTTAGAACATAAGAGTTAACTTTAAAAGGTGCTTAGGAATACCCATAAAAATAATATGTTTTCAAAATTTAATGTCTTATTTTCACTTCTGACCTTTGACTGTTCTTCAGTAATGAATAGGTTATGCATACCATAGGCCATTTTACAAACAGAAAAACTACAAAATACTAATGACAGCTGCTGTAGTTCTTGTTTGATATACCATTTTCAGGAAGATTGATGAGTTTAGAAACCACTCTAGCTAATCAATCACATACTTATAGAATTCTACAATTTAGAAAACCCTTTCCTATTTCTCTTTCTTCTTTTATTCTTACATTACCCTGTGAAATAAAAGAATAGGCATAATTATTCCCATTTAAAGATGAGAAAAATAAATCTAGGCAAAGTCAAGTAATTTATCCAAAGTCACACAAATATATATATATATATAAAATGTTGGTCTCCAATTAGGACTTCTTACTCTTTTAGATAACAAGGTTTTTTCATAACACCAAACTATTCTAAAAGTAAAACCAAAAGAACCTTGTCTAAAACAAAGGCCACTTATTGTGGTCTGCTGACATATTTTTAAAGATCCTTACTATGTGCTTTCATATTCTTTTGCTAATATATCTTGCAGATTGGATTTGTTATCCTTGATTGTCTTTAATGTACGCTTCATACTACTTTTACACTTAAAATTACATGTTTATATTTTGTAGTGAACTTGGTCCATTGATAGCTAATTTGTGCTTTAAGTAAATACTAAATTTTCAGACTCTGAATATTTAAAATGAAATAAACATAGGCAATAAATAAACATTTCGTTAAAACTTACATAGCTTCTGGATTCATTATACAGATGGATTCTGAACATTGACATTTCTTTGGGTCATCGTATGATATTCCCAGATTGAGTGCCAGCATCTGGGTGACAATAACTGAAAATGTTTCCAGAGTTATCTCCCTGGGGTACTATAATAACAACAAAAATATTATAAGGAAAGATAATTCTTTAAAGGATGGCTTAAAACATTTCTAATTATGCACATTTTATTGGTTTATCAAATGCTAAATAATTAGGGAGATATGGATCCTTGAATAGGTGAAAAGATGAAGCTCTTCTTATGAAGTTATACTGAGATAGAAGCATGTTGAGTTTATGCCAAGTTTTGTGATAATTTAGCAATTGAACACAACATAATTCTTAGGTAGTTACTATCAATATATAAAAGAATTGTTTCAATGAAGAAAATCTACATTATGGTGTTGGTGATATGGAACATAATCTTCAACTCACCTAATTTTTTACAATGGCTCTAATACTAATTTTGGATAATCCATCTCATCTCCCCACCGCCAGCTCATGAAATGGCCACATAATCAAATTACCCAATTTAAGTGCTCACCCTGCTGCCTGCTAGAAACCTCATTGACACAGTGATCGATATGAAAAGAAGCCACAGAAAACAGATCCTTGAGATGGCACTATTGGATTACACTGTTCATATATTTAACACAGATAACTTCCTTGTGAAAAAGAAATGGGGCACTAGTAATTCATGGTATACAATGGCATCATGATTTCTCAAATTATCACCAAAGCTGGCATAGGATATGATGCAGGAGGCCAAGTTGTGAGCTATGGTGACAACAGGGATAATAAAGATTTTAGAGTCAACCAATTTCTTATGACAGCCCTAAAGGATGCACATAATGAAGAATAGAAAGGGAACGCTGCAAATGAGCAATGGAAAATGTAAACAGGAATCAGAAATCCTCTGCAGCAACAATCAAGTAACTCATCTGTAGTCATGGATTGACACAGCTAAGAGCCAAGCTGGAACCCACCAGATTTGGTGGGAAAAGCATTAGAATCTAAAACTTGGGAGGCGAACAATCGGAATAACATCTCTTTACTTCCTTTGCCATCAGAGAAAGCCCTCTCCAAACAACGAGAGAGCCCCTACATTTGAAAAAAAAGAAAGAGAGAGAGAGAGAGAGAGAAGGAAGGAAGGAAGGAAGGAAGGAAGGAAGGAAGGAAGGAAGGAAAAGAAAAAAAAAGTTTTCACGATGATAGCTGAAACATTAGTCTCACTACCCCACAGTGCCTCTAGGTCCACATCAAGAATTAATTCCCAACATGGTCTTGAAGGAAAAGTATAAATGTACTGCTCTGGAAGGGGATAATTTATACTTTGAAAGAGGTTGATCAGACATACGAAAGAGAAGGCTAGACTGGAACAAATTTATTGTAATTCATGACTCACCTTGGATTTTGTATTTCATGTGCCAAGTAAAAGCAGGAGGCATGTTAACTGAAGTTAGATTTAATGGGAGCCTACTGTCATTAAGGTCAAAATACTGGAGCTTTCCTGGCACACTGTAGGTGAAGAAGTGCTGAGTTTCAGGAATCTGGTAATATTGAATGAATCTACTGTGTGAAACCTGTTGGGTAACTACCCTTGATCAAACTTTCAAAGAGGGCTGGAAAGATATTTCCTTCAAGACACTAGGAAATGCTTTGTGAAAGACACACAGTATCATCAAAAATCTCTGCTAGTTGTTTTTTGTAGAGTGGAGATGATGGCAGCACATAGTGCAATGGAACTTGGTTCTCTGAAACCAATGGAGTTTTGTGGGAGTGAGGGGTTTTGTTTTTTGTTTTTTGGGGGTTTTTTGAGACAGGGTTTCACTCTTGTTGCCCAGGGTGCAGTGCAATGGCGTGATTTTGGCTCATTGCAACCTCCACCACCTGAGTTCAAGCGATTCTCCTGCCTCAGCCTCCTCAGTAGCTGAGACTACAGGCACCCACCACTATGCCTGGATAATTTTTATATTTTTAGTAGAGATGGGGTTTCACCATGTTGTCCAGGCTGGTCTTGAACTCCTGACCTCAGGTGATCTGTCCTCTTCAGCCTCCCAAAGTGCTGGGATTATAGGCATGAGCCACTGTGCCTGGTCTGAAACACCTTAAGGAATCCTTAATGTAGTTTTTGTTTGTTCTTATTTTGAATCTATTTTATCTACAGGAATATTTCTCCAATTTTATGTGTGCAAGCAAAAATCTATTGGAGTTACAGAAATTCTATTGCAGATAATTTTTCACAATGTATTACTCTATATATCAAGAAGAGCATGTGTGTCTATGATATTTTTATTCCAACTCCCAAACATAATTGCAACAAGATATTGATCTATAAAATATTCTTCCTTCTACACACTTTAAAATTTTAACAGTAATGGAAAACAAATGCAAATCTGTAAATGAAAACATACACATAAATTGTATAAAGTATATGCTATCACATTAAATAATTTTTAAGTGTGTTAATTTTTAAAAATAAGATTAAATAGTTACATACAAATGCAACTCCCGCAGAATAATGGGTAATACACATCTTTCCAGGAAACGTTGCTCCCACATAATCAGGGTAATCCCTATAACTAAATAAATAAGTTTACATTTATAATTGATTTTAACAGACAATTTAAATGTGAGAATTCCTACTTATAATTTAAGTCTGCAGCTTATAAAATCCAAATCTAAAGCAAACTGAGGTATGATCTTTCCATATGTCCTTAATTGTTTCAAATTTGGAATATCATTTAATATGACATATTAGTATTAATTGAATTAAATACTCTTGATATCTGAAACATATCCAATAGATCCAAGTTTGTAATGCCTTTAGTGTTCTCATCACATCTCATCATGTTTACCAAAGGCTTTGCTCCAATATTCTGATAAAAAATGCTTTATTAAGTGACAATGACAAATCGTTTTAATGTATAGATTAAAATGTTTTGCTCCCTATAGGGGAGTTCAACAGTTCAACAGTTTCCTATAGGAATGCTTTATTGTTTCACACCTACACATTATTATTTAAGTTTTGAGTAAGGGGCCATATAAACTGTCATATAATAATAGTATTATTCTCAGAGCGTTACATTACCTAATGCATTTAATCCTCAAAACAAACTAGTGAAGTAGATATTATTTTTGTCACTATTAAGCAAAACAAATACCAGATGGAAAGAGTGAGTAACTCTCTCAAGGTAGCATGATTAATAAATCCTACTGAAGGATCTGAACTTAGGCAGTCTGAATCCAAGCCATATTCTCAACCACTAAGGTATAGATGCTCCAAGCATCTATACCACTAAGCATCTCAAATGCTTAGTCTTGCTTTGGCTATGCGGGCTCTTTTTAGGTTCCATATGAATTTCAGAATTTTTTTTTCTAATTCTGTGAAGAATGATGGTGGTATTTTGATGGGGAGTGAATTGAATTTATAGATATCTTTTGGCTGTATGGTCATTTTCACAATATTGATTCTACTCATATATGAGCATGGGATGTATTTCCATTTGTTTGTGTCATCTATAATTTATTTTGTTTTGCAGTTTTGTAGTTTTCCTTGTAGAGGTCTTTCTACTCCTTAGTTAAGTATATTACTAAGGTTTTTTTTTTTTTTCAGCTATTGTGAAAGGAGTTGAGTTCTTGATTTGATTCTCTGCTTGGTCACTGTTGGTTTATAGAAGAGCTACTGATTTGTGTACATTAATCTTGTATCCAGAAACTTTGCTGAATTCTTTTATTAGATCTAGGAGCTTTCTGGAGGAGTCCTTAGAGTTTTCAAGGTAAATTATCGTATTGTCAGCAAACAGTGACAGTTTGACTTCCTCTTTACCTATATAGATGCCTGTAAGGGCTTTTTGAATGCTTAGATACTTTTTTTTTATCTCAATGACAAATACTTTTTCATATCTATAATTTTTCTATAAACTTTTTTCTTTGCTACATGAAAACTTTTACATTTCATAGGGCCAAATTCGTTAATCTTTTCTTTCTACTTTTGGGTTTCCTGCATAGTGTAGGAGGTCTCTCCCACCCCCAGATTTTAGTCTGCTAAATTTTTCTTTAGGATTAATATTATTACCTCTTATAGAGTATGGAATTCATAGTTAGAACTGGAGTTGAACCTTTGAAGGAGGAAGGAAAGGAAACAAACATTGACAAAGCAAGACAGTAGATCTTGACATCTGATTTGATGTGGAGTGAGCACGTCAAAAGATGTCAGTATGAAGTAAAATATATATTACTGAGCTCATCAGGAGTATGCATAGAATAGAGAACCCAGAAATAAATCCAAATACTTATAGCCAATTGATCTTCAACAAAGCAAACAAAAACATAAAGTAGGGAAAACACACCCTATTCAACAAATGGTGCTGGAATAATTGACAAGCCACATGTAGGAGAATGAAACTGGATCCTCATCTCTCACCTTATACAAAAATCAACTCAAGATGGATTAAGCACTTAAATGTAAGACTTGAAACTACAAAAATTCTATAAGATAATATTGAAAAACCCCTTCCAGACGTTGACATAGGCAAGAATTTCATAACCAAGAACCCCAAAGAAAATCCAATAAAAACAAAGATAAATAGTTGGGACTTAATTAAACTGAAGAGCTTTCCCACAGCTAAAGGAACAGTCAGCAGAGTAAACATACAATCCACAGAGTGGAAGAAAATCTTCATAATCTATACATCTGACAAAAGCCTAATATTCAGAATCTACAATGAACACAAACAAATCAATAAGAAAAAAACAAACAATCCCATCAAAAAGTGGGCTAAGGACATAAATAGAAAATTCTCAAAAGAAGAGATACAAATGGCCAGCAAACATGAATAAATGCTCAACATCACTAATGATCAGGGAAATGCAAATCAAAACCACAATGCAATATCACCTTATTCCTGCAAGAATGGCCATAATCAAAAAATCAAAAAAAAAAAATGGATGAACCTGGAAACCATCATTCTCAGCAAAATGACACAAGAACAGAAAATCAAACACCACATGTTCTCACTCATATGTGGGTGTTGAATAATGGGAACACAAGGATACAGGGAGGGGAGCATCACACACAGGGGTCTGTAGGGGGGAAATGGGGGAGGGACAGTGGGGGGTGGAGAGTTGGGGAGAGATAGCATGGGGAGAAATACCAGATATAGGTGATGGGGAGGAAGGCAGCACATCACACTGCCATGTGTGTACCTATGCAACAATCTTGCATGTTCTTCACATGTACCCCAAAACCTAAAATGCAATTAAAAAAAAAAAAACAGTGGATGTTGGCATGGATGCAGTGATTGTAGTGATCAGAGAACACTTCTACACTGTTGGTGGGAATGTAAACTAGTACAGCCACTATGGAAAACAGTGTGGAGAATCCTTAAAAATCTAAAAGTAGAACTACCATTTGATCCAGCAATCCCACTACTGGGTATCTACCCCGAGGAAAAGAAGTCATTAGTTGAAAAAGATACTTGTACACGCATGTTTATAGCAGCACAATTCACAATTGCAAAATAGTGGAACCAACCCAAATGCCTATCTATCAACAAGTGGATAAAGAAACTGTGGCATATATATACAATGGAATACTACTCAGCCATAAAAAGGAATGAATTAACAGCATTGGCAGTGACCTGGATGAGATTAGAGACTATTATTCTAAGTGAAGTAACTTCAGGAATGGAAAACCAAACATCGTATGTTCTCACTGATATGTGAGAGCTAAGCTATGAGGATGCAAAGGCATAAGAATGATACAATAGACTGTGAAGACTTAGGGAGAAGAGTGGCAGGGAATGAGTGATAAAAGACTACAAATTGGGTTCAGTATATACTGTTTGGGTGATGGATGCACCAAAATCTCACAAATCACCACTAAAGAACTTATTCATGTACCAAATACCACCTGTACCCCAATAACTTATGGGGAAAAAAATGAACATTAAAGATAATGAAATTATTTTTTAAAACCCTTACGAATTATAAGGAAATAGTCAAATGACAAGAAAAGGTAATTACAGAAGGACAGATACAAATGACCAACAAGCATTTGAAAAGATGCTCAAATCCATCAGTCATCAAGAAAAAAGCAAATTAAAATAACAATGACATTAAGTTATATTCATCACACTACCAAAAATGAAAAGAGCAATAACATTTATGGCTGGCAAAGATGTGAGGGAAAGATTAGTCTCACACAAGCAAAAGAAAATACTGACATGCCAAACTTAAATACATACATAGACATATACAGTTTTATTGAAAGACATTTGCTGATTATTGCTAATAAATTAAATATGAATAAAATTATAAATATATAGCTATAATTTATAATTAGAAAACTAACATTTTTAAATTACTCAGAAAATTCATTAGGATAAAATCTTTGTAGCCACGTCTATCCAGCCTTTGATCAAAGCTCATATAAGAATATAAACCTCTCAAGATAAATTCCATCTCTTTAAGTAGTGGTTAAGAATATTGGCTCTAGAGTTACAAACTGTAGGTTCTAAACCTTAGAAGTACCACCAGATCCAAGAATCCTGAGATAGCTTAACCTCTTAAAACTCTCAATGTCTTCTTTTAGAAAAGCTTTATAAGCATAGAAATAAATGTTAGTAATGTTTTTTAGTGCCTGACAACCAGAAATTGAGCACAAAGCCTGAATAAAGCACATCCTAATTAATCAAAGCATGGATATTCAGAAATGAATAAATTATTTAAATTAAGTTACATAATTATCACAGATGTTTGTTTTCTTTCTAGAAATAATGAAACATTATTCTTACATCAGTAGATATGCAATATCATGAGGCCTTAGGTTAAGATAAGATTGTTTCCATTCTAAAAATCTTTGCAATAGTTCATCTGCCTCACCAACTGTAGAAATCTTATTTTCCTCTGACCACAATTCCAATGATGACAGCACAATAGTAACTTTAAATTGGGTAAACATCTAAAAACAGAAAAGATAAATACATGCATGATTAATCTTTATGTTATTTTATAAAGTCCTAGAAATTAATTCAATGTTTTTACAACTCCACACTCAGTTTATAGGGGTGGGTTAATTATCCAGGAATACCACATCAAGTTTAGGCAAATTATCATTTTAAAACAAAAATTATTTTATATGAAAAGGAAAATACTTACTGAATTTGCAAGGCCAATAATTTCGACGACTTTATTTGTTACTATCATGCTATCAGAGCCCAAGTAATCATACTGAAAAACAGAATTAATATTATACTTAAGTACAATTTATTATGTAGTGTTTTTAAGTCATTTCAATCTAGAGATGTGAGGCCGCTTTGGAATTCAACACTGAAAATAAAACATTAATAAGTAATTAATGAATATAAACTGGATCCCTCATGCATTGCTGGTGGGAATATAAAATGGTAGAGCCACTCTGGAAAATAAACTTATTTCAAAACAAAGAATGAATTTACTATATGGCCCAGAAATCTCACTTCTGAGCTTTTATCTCAAAGAAATAAAAGCTGATGCTCACACAAATACTTGTATATGAGTGTCTATAACAGCTTTATTCATAGCAGCTAAAAACTAGAAACAACTCATATGTCCTTCAATGGTTAAATGGTTAAATAAACTGTAGTACATTCCTACCATAAACTCAGCAATAAAAAGAAAGAAATGTTGATATATGGAACCACCTGGATAAACCTCAAGGAAATTATACTCAGCATAAAAACACAATCTCAAAAGGATATAGACTGCTTGATAACTTTATGCAACATGTGTGAAATCACAAAGAAGGAGAATGGCTTAGCGGATACCAAGGGCTCAGGAGATTGGCGTGACTCTAAAGGGATCACACAAGACAGTCCTGTGGTGATGGTACTGTTGAGTATCTCAATTGTGGCCATGGTTATGGAAGGCTACTTATGAAATACCATTGCATAAAACCACACACACATGCACACACACAAATGAGTGTGTGCGTGTATGTACACATACATATATATATATATCTCTCTCCTGAAATCTAAAAAACTGGATTGCAACTATGTCAAACTCTATATATCCATAGGCAAACTCTCTATAGTACATCACTTTGGATGTTCCACAGGAGCCTCAAATTATCCCAAAGTAAACTCATATCCAAAATTAAAATATTCAAAACTTAATTCATCTCTTCCTTCAAAAATATGTTCCCACTTATATTTTCACTACTGTAGTGAATTGTATTGTCATCTACCACACCCTACATTTATTACACTACATGCTCCATGAGAGCAGAAATTGTTCTGTTTTATTCACTGCTATATCCCCAATAGCTAGAACAGCAACTGGTTATCTAGATGATGCTCAATAAATTTGTTAAGTAAATGAATAAATCAATCAAATGAAGCTCTTCTAATTCAACCCAATCACTTTTAAAGTTGTTCCTTTATTTTTATTCCTGATTCCACTAATATAAGTTTTCACCCTGATTATTAGAATAGTATTTTTTTTATTTATTTATTTATTTATTTATTTATTTGAGATGGAGTCTCACTCTGTCGCCCAGGCTAGAGCCTCACTCTGTCGCCCAGGCTGGAGCAATCTTGGCTCACTGCAGCCTCTGCTACCAGGTTCAAGCAATTCTCCTGCCTCAGCCTCCCAAGTAGCTGGGATTACAGGTGCACACCACTATGCCCGGATAATTTTGTATTTTAGTAGAGATGGGTTTTCGCCATGTTGGCCAGGCTGGTCTCGAACCCTTGACCTCATGATCCACCTGCCTCGGCCTCCCAAAGTGCTGGAATTACAGGCATGAGCCATCCTGTCTAGCCTAAAATTGGCTCTTAAATGGTTCCTCCTACCCCGGTTTTCCCACCAGCAATCTAGTCCCTACACTATTACCAAAATGATTATTCTAAGGTAAAACAGAACTAGTTACTGCACTACTTAAAATATTTCTCTCCTTACTGACCTCAGTGTGGGCCCTGAATGATGTAGAGTGCCCCTTACCATTGGAAACTGACTAACAACCTGTCTTTTCAATAGCAACCATCTCCTGATCTGTTCACTTCAATATAGATGAGTAATAATAAACCTTAATTTTTTTTTTTGAGATGGAGTCTTTCTCTGTCACTAGACTGGAGTGCAGTAGTGCAATCTCAGCTCACTGCAACCTCTACCTCCCGGGTTCAAGCAATTCTCCTGCCCCAGCCTCCCGAGTAGCTGGAACTACAGGCATGCACCACCACGCCTGGCTAACTTTTGTATTTTTAGTAGAAATGAGGTTTCACCATGTTGACCAGGATGGTCTTGATCTCTCAACCTTGTGATCCACTCACCTCAACCTCCCAAGGTGCTGTGATTACAGGCGTGAGCCACCAAATTCGGCCCAAAACCTACATTTTAAACTAAAAGTTGGACCCACTTGGATGCTCTTATAGTATAACAACTTACAGTTGTGTTGCCATATCTGTCTCTGTTATTAAACTGTGTTTATATAGGACCATATGCTTTCTTCAATCATGGCAATGAATTCACTATGCCATGATTATATGAATTATAAAGTGACTGAAGAAAATATGAATACTATTCTTCTTTATACGCCCAACAGATTTTATACCTGCCTAAGGGTTGGTTTGATTCTCCTGCCTCAGCCTCCTGAGTAGCTGGGACTACAGGTGTGCTCCACCACACCTGGCTAATTTTCGTATTTTTAGTAGAGATGAGGTTTCACCATGTTGGCCAGGCTAGTCTTGAATTCTTGACCTCAGGTGATCTACCCATTTCAGCCTCCCAAAGTGCTAGGATTACAAGTGTAAGCCACCACACCTGACCAAGGGTTTTTTAAATTAAAGAATATATAAGCATGTATAAGAACATAAAGAAATGTTGAATCAGCATTATATGACTTGAAAACCTGGCAATTTGGACAAGCTTTTGAAACTACTCTCAAAATATATAACATAAACCAAAAACAAAAGAATTTTCATAACCCAAAATGTTCCCTAGAAACTGAGTCATATTGACCAGAAATATCTGTTTTTTCTCGATAGCTCCATGTCTCAATGTTCTCTAAATGTTCTCTTTTCCCTTTTCCCTGTACTTTAATAAATCAAGTTATTTTCATATTTTTCTCCCAATCCCTCCTGGTCCCTGACCTTAACTCTGGCTTCCTGACAAGTTCTAAACCCTAGGAATAGAATTGGTAATAAGTATTAATCATACCCACTGTGATGTTCCATAGGAATACACAAACAAATTCTTATCATCAGAATATAACCTAGAAAGTATATTTTAATCTCTATTTTCTAAAAGCTTTCAACTATCAGAAGAAATAAAGACATACCTAGTTGACTGCAAACTAAGTTATCACCCCATGGTTCTGAAATTCAGAGGCCTCAGACTGTTTATGGAAATTAGGAATCTCAAGATATTCTTTTCATCAGGTAAACAATGTACTAAAATAGGTGCCCCACCAAATACTGCTAAAAAGAATCTTGACACATTAGTGAAAGTAGTTCTAATATATAGTTAAGACTATCATCAGTTTTGTTCCAATAAATATTCCATAGGATGGAATATTTCCTAGTCTACATTCTGCTCTTCAAACTTCCCTAAAATAGAATTTCACTTTTACCAAAATCACCATTAAAAGGTAGTATGGATTGAGAGAGACCCTAGAAACGTGAAGTGCCGAGGGGGAAAAATAAAGACATTTCGTTCTGCAGTATTGTTATGTAAATATTTCAAATAAAACATTTCTGATAAAACTTGCATAATTTTGACTAATTGGTTTCTTAGTTTACACATTTTTCCACTATTGTCTCTATGACATGTGAGTAAGAACATCAGAATCTTTTAGTTTCTATTTAGCTAGCTAGGGATAATCATATATTTGGACGAAATATTTCAGAGCAAAAAAAAAAAAACAAAATACATACCAAAGCTTTGTCCACCACAATATGCATTTCTAGATAAAGAGGAAATAAATCTGGAACCACTGGTTCTGACTAGAAAAAAAGAAAAACAGTATATAATACATGAAAATTTTCATAATTTGTTTACTTGAACTCTTCATTGAAGCTATTACTACAGCACTTACAAGATATGCAGAGGTTTGCTTTATTAAATTGGTTAAAATCAATGAATAAAGCTTTAAGTTTTATGGCAATGTACTCAAGTAGTAAGAAGATTGCCCATGAAGTTATAACATCTTTCTCAATGTATCTACAACTCACAATTTATGAACTGAGAAAAAACACTAGCATTTCCATCTATTTCATCTGCATGTAAGAAATAAACTTTTGCTTTAAAAATTATATGTTGATGATTTTTTTCAATGTTTTCATTTTCACTCCTTTCTATATTCATGTCCTTTGCAATAAGACTTTGCAGTACCTCTCATCAAGAGGTGAGTTTATTTCTCCTCTCTCTCAATCTGGGCTGGGCCTTGTAACTTACTTGAGCCAATAAAGACAATAGAAGTGCTGTTTTGCCAACCTTGAGCCTAAGTCGCCTTTCATGCTGCCATTCCTGATCTTGGAATCCCTACCTGTACACAATTGGCCAGACTTCCAGATGAAAAGAACAAATGGCTTATTCATGTCATCACCCCAGAAAAACATTAAAAAACAGGATAATGCTTGAGGAGAGGGGAAAAAAGCTGCTGAGTTTCCATAAGAGAGTACTATAGTGCTTGAACTTACCCACACATCCAGTTCACTGGCATCCATGAAGATAGAGGCCCATGTTCCTTGTGTGGCTTTCCCATGCCAGAGGAAGAAATACCAAATTTGTTCTCAAAGAATTATGGTTATGTGTTTTGAGTGGTTCCCTAAATGTTTTGCTCAAGAGTTTCCCTTGGTTTCTTCCACCACGAAATTTCACAGTGTTGGAGTGGACTCCAAGGCAGTATTTATATAAAGCATTTCAAGGCAAATACACTGGCCAGAGCCACCTGGAGCATGAAAAACGGACAAGAAAAGCAGCAGGTACACTAAAAAGCCTAGGAAGAAAGAGGCTGGGGAAGGAAATCGATGCAGAAATGAAGGCTTTGAAAACCTCAGGTATATACTGGGATATCTAGAGGGCCACCTACATGCCCAAGACTGGACACATGCTCAGAAAAGACTTGAGAAGACATTAAGCTTTCTCCCCTGCCTGGCTTTTAGACATTGTACAAGCAAGAGTAAAGGCCAAGGGTGAGTTGACAACATCTGGAATAAGTGTTGTAGATATACCCAAACCCAGAGTCAATCTGTAAAAACCAAGAAAGTCTCTTTTTTTTTTTTTTTTTTTTTTTTTTTGGCTTCAGCAATTTAAAGAAATCTCTCTCAAATCACTAGGTGGCTACTAAACAATATTGTTTACAAAATATTTCTTTACTTTAGAAAAGTCAGTAAACAAGCAAACAAACAACTACAACCCATGACAAGCAGTAACAACAAATCTTGCTGGGGAGTGAGAAAGAATCTGATTTCCAGCATCATCACATCAAAATACTCAAAATGTTCAAATTTCAGAAACAACAAGAAAGTAACATGGACCATTCTCAGAAAAAAAAAAAAAAAAAAAAAGAAAGAAATAGCCCTTCTGGAAGCCCAGACATCATACTTACTAGACAAAGACTGTAAATTAATTGTTCTAAAATATGTTCAAAAAGCTATGGAAAACTATGTAAAAAGAACTAACAGAAACCAGAAGAACAATGCTTCACCAAATAGAGAGTATCCATAAAAATATGGAAATTATGGAGCTGAAAAGTAAAATAAATGAAAATTTACTAGGATTCAAGAACATAGTTGAGAAAGCAGAAAAAATAAATAGCAAACTTCAAAACAAATCAATCAAGATTATTCAACCTGAGGAGCACAATAAAAAAAGAATGAAGCTCTACCAGCAGGATCTGATGGCAACATGTCTCACAGGAAGTCCTTCACTCCCAGACTTGGGTCCCTAGGCTTCCTGCCTTGGAAACACAGGAGTAGGCATTATGGCAAGGTGAAGAACTTCCCCAAGGATGACCCTAATAGGTTGGTCCACTTCACAGCCTTCCTGAGATACAAGGCTGGCATGACACATGGTATGGGAAGTTGGCCAGCTAGGACCCAAGGTGAACAAGAAGAAAGTGGTAGAGGCTGTGACCATTGTGGAGACACTGCCCATGGTAGTTGTAGGCACTGTGGGCTATATGGAAACCCTTCAAGGCCTCTGAATTTTCAAGATCATCTTTGCTGAGCACAATGGGTGCAAAAGGCACTTCTATAGGAACTGGTGTAAAGCTAAGTAGAACACCTTTTCCATGTACTATAAGAAATGGCAGGGTGAGGATGACAAGAAGTAGCTGCAGAAGGACTTCAACAGCATGAAAAAGTACTGCCAAGTCATCCACATCAATTCCCATACCCAGATGCACCTGCTTCCTCTATGTCAGAAGAAGGCCCACCTGATGGAGATCCAGGTGAACAGAGGCACTTTGGCCAAGAAACTGGACTTGTCCCTGGAGAAACTAGAGCACCAGGTACCTGTGAACTAAATGTTTGGGCAGGACAAGATGACTGAGATCAAATGGGTGACCAAGGGCAAAGGCTACAAAGAGGTCACCAGTCATTGGCACGCTAAAAAGCTGCACTACAAGACCCACTGAAGTTGTGCAAGGTTGCCTATTTTGGGGCATGGCATCCTGCCTGTACAGCATTCTCTGCAGCACACACTGGGCAGAAATGCTACCACCACTGCACTGAGATCAAGACGATCTATAAGATCAGTCAGGGCTACGTAATCAAGGATGGCAAATTGATTAATGCCTCCACTGACTATGACCTGTCTGACAAGAGCATCAACCCTCTGGGTGGCTTTATCCACTATGGTGAAGTGACCAATGACTGTGTCATCAGAAGGGATGTGTGACGGGAACCAAAAAGCAAGTGCTCACCCTCCACAATTCTTAGTGCAGACCAAGCAGTGGGCTCTGGAAAAGACTGACCTTAAGTTCATTGAAACTACCTTTAAATTCAGCTATGGCCACTCCCATGAAGAAGAGGCATTCATGGGACCACTCGAGAAAGACCAGATTGCAAAGGAAGAAGGACTTAATGCCAGGAACAGATAGTGCAGCTGGTGGGATCTCAATAAAAGCTATTTGATGCTGAAAAAAAAAAGAGTGAAGATAAATGAACAGAGCCTAAGAGACCTGTGGGAGACCAACAAGCACATATATAAGAAGAGTTCCAAGCAGAAAAGAAGAAATGGGCAGAAAGAAAATTTGAAATAGTAATGAGTAAAAACTTCCCAAATTTGATGAAATACATGAATCTATACATCCAAGAAGCTTTAAAAAACCTCAAGTAGAATAAACTCAAAGGAATTCACACAAACTCACGTTATAATTGTCCAAAGTTAATCAAAAAAAGAAAGCCTTGAAAACAGCAAGAGAAAAGCAATTCCTCACAAATAAGAGATCTTCAATAATATTGACATCTAACTTCTCATTAGAAACCAGGGAGGCCAGAGGCAGTGGGATGACATTTAAAGCACTGGAGGAGAAAAAAAGAATTCTATATCTGACAAAACTATCCTTCCAAAATGAAGGAGAAATAAGACATGCCCAGATAAATAAAAACTGAAAAACTCATTGCTAGTAGACCTGCCTGCTTATTACAGCCTGAATGGTATCCCAGTAAAATTCATGTTAAATATCTAACCCCAGTATGTCACAGAATGAGACTGTATTTGAAGACAGGGCCTTTTAAAGAGGTAAATAGATTGAAAATTAGGTCATTAGAATGGGTTCTGATGGGCAATGTAACTGGTATCTTTATAAGAGAAAATTAGAACACAAACACGAAAGGAAGACCTTGTGCAGACACAGGGAAAGGATGGCTACCTATAAGCCAAGCATAGGGGCCTCAAAAGAAACCCACTTACTAACACTTTGATCTCAAACTTCTAGGCTCCAGAATTGGGGGGGGTGGAATGTATTCTTGTTATTTAAGCTATCCAGTCCAGTGGTAAATTGTTATGGCAGCTATAGCAAACTAATAAACTGCACTACAAGAAATGCCAAAGGTAGTCCTTCAGTTTAAAATGAAAGCACACAAAACAGTAACAAGATGCAATAAAAGAAATTGCAAACATAGTAGAGGTAAATACATTGGTAACTACAGAAGATATTATTATTGCTGAGTGCAGTGGCTCACACTTATACTCCTGGCACTCTGGAAGGCCAAGATGGGAAGACTGCTTGAGGCCAGGAGTTTGAGCCTAGCCTGGACAACATAGGGAGACCCAGTCTCTGTAAATCATAAAACAAATTAGCTAAGCATGGTGGCACATGCCTGTGGTCCCAGCTAATCGGGAGGCAGAGGCAGGAGGATCACCTGTGCTTAGGAGGTAAAGGATGCAGTAATCCATGATCACAGCATCAGCACCTCACTCCAGCCTGGATGACAGAGTGAGACCCTGCCTCAAACAAAAAAAAAGAAAAAGAACATATTAGTTTTAAATTTTTCGTTATTACTCATTTTTTCCCAAAGTATTTAAAAGAAAATATATCAAACAATAATTATTAAGCTATTGTATTACAATTGCTTGTATGTTGTATTATGATTAACATAGCTTAATGTACTAGATAATTTGTGATAATAAAAACGTAAATAAGGCAAAGATGTATAGAAGCAGAGTTTTTGTATACTATAGAGGCTAAATTGGTATTAATTCAAACTATGATTGTTGTAAATTTAAGATGTTAATTGTAATATTCAGAGTAGCCACTAAGAAAAATAACTAAAATATGTAAAGAAAAATAAATGAGAAGGAAATCAAAATGATATACTAGAAAAAAATCAACTAAACAAAAGAAGGGAATAATAGAGAAACAGAGACCAAAAAAAAGATATAAGACATATAGAAAACAATTAGCAAACATCAAAGTAAGTGTTTATTGAGCCCAGGAGGCAGAGGTTGCCGAGGGTCAAGATCACCTCATTGTACTCCAGCCTGGGTGACAGAATGAGACCCTGTCTTAAAAGATAAATAGATAAATAAATGCATGAATAAAATTATTTTAAATGTAAATATATTAAACTCTAAAAGACAGAGATTGTGTTGGGCACAATGGCTTACATCAATATGAAAAAAACCCTGTCTCTACAAAAAATATAAAAATTAGCCAGGCATGGTGCTGTGTGCCTGTAGTTCCAACTACATAGGAGGCTGAGGTGGGAGGATGACTTAAGTCCAGGAAGTGAAGTTGCAGTGAACTGTGATTGTATCACTGTACTCCAGCCTAGGTGACAGAGCAAGACCCTGTCTCAAAAAAAAAAAAAAAAAATTTGAGGGGGGCAGAATTAAAAAGATGAGATCCAACTATATACTGTCTACAAGTACTTAGGTACAAAGACACAAATAGGCTGAAAGTAAAAGAATGAAAACCATATGTATTCCAGGTAAATAGTAACCAAAAGACAAGTGAGATGGCTATGCTAATACCAGAAAAAAGTAGACGTTAAATCAAATAATTTTTATGAGACATAGAACATTATACATTAATGATCATGAGGTCAAGAGATCGAGACCAGACTGGACAATATGGTGAAACCCCATCTCTACTAAAAATACAAAAATTAGCCAGGCATACTGGTAGGTGCCTGTAGTCCCAGCTAATTGGGAGACTGAGGCAAGAGAACTTTTTGAACTCGGAAGAAAGAGGTTGAAATAAACTGATATGACACCACTGTACTCCAGGCTAGGCAACAGAGTGAGACCCTGTCTAAAAAAAAAAAAGGAAAAAAAAGAGTGTTATACACCATAACCAGGTGGGATTTATCCCATGAATGCAAGAGTGATTCAACACACAACACTTAATCAAGGTAATACACCACATGAAGAAAATGTAAGGGGAAAAGCATGGAACCATCTCAATCAAAAAAAAAGCGTTTGGGGAGTGATCCAAGGCGGCCAAGTAGGAACACCTCTGGAGTGCAGTTCCCAGTGAGAACAATGCAGAGTGTGAGTGATCACCACATTTCCAAATGAGTTATTACTGCCCACAGACCAGGAGATTCCCCGGCTAAAAAATGCCACAAATTTCCAGCACAGCTGTTTCAGCCGGCGCAGTGGGTCTCCGCACAGAAACTCACACAACTCTGGGCAGCCGTTTCAACTGGCACCTGGAACACCTGGGAGACAGAGCCGCCATTCAACTGAAAAAGGGGGGGCTGAAACAGGGAGCCAGGTGATCTGGCTCAGCGGGTCCTACCCCCTCAAAGACCAGCAATCTGAAATGCTCTGGATTGAGAGTTTTGCAGCAAGGGCAGTTGGACCTAGGACGGTCCAGCTCTGTGGGGGGAAGGGCGTCCACCATTACTGAGGCAGTCTACCACTACCAAAGCAGCCTGCCATTACCGAGGCAGTTGACCATGACCAAGGCAGTCCGCTATTACCAAGGCAGTCTGCCATTACCGAAGCAGTCTGCCATTACAGAAGCAGTCTGCCATTACTGAGGAAGATTGCCATTACCGAGGCAGTTCTAACTACATCTTTGTAAACAAAATCACAAGGAAGTTCATATAGCAGCTGGGCAGACCCATGGCAGCTCAGCAACACCTCTGCTGGCAGACTGTAACTAGGCAATCTCCTTGCTGGGTAGAGCATCTCTGAAAAAAGGCAGCAGCATATCAGGAATGTATAAATAAAGCCCCACCCTCCCAGGACAGAGCAACCTGGGAAAAAAAGGTGGTTATGAGTTCTGCTGTAGCACACTTAAATGTACCTGCCCAGCAGCTCTGAATGGAACAACGGAACTCACAGCTCAGCACGTGAGCTCCTATAAGGGACAGACTGTCTCCTCAAGCAACTCCCCAACCCCCATATATCCAAAGGGACCTCAAAAAGAAGAGCTCAGGTTGACATCTGGGGGATATCCTTCTGGGATGAAGATAGCAGAAGAAGAAACTGGCAGCAACCCTTACTGTTCTGCAACCGCCACAGGTAATCCCCAGGGAAGCAGGGTCTGGAGTGGACCTCCAGCAGTCCTACCCTAGAGGGGCCTGACTGTTAGATTGAAAACTAAAAAACAGAATGAAATAACTTCAACATCAAAAAAAAAAAAGGATGTCCACTCAGAGATCCCATCCAAAAGTCACCAACGACAAAGACCACAGGTAGATAGATCCACAAAGATGGGAAGAAACAAGTGCAAAAAGGATGAAAACACCCAAAACCAGAACGCCTCTCCTACTCCAAGGGATCCCAGCTCCCCACCAGCAAGAGAACAAAGCTGGATGGAGGATGAGTCTGTTGAATTGACGGAAACAGGCTTCAGAAGGTGAGTAATAACAAATTTCTCTGAGCTAAAAGAACATGTTCTAATCCAATGCAAAGAAACTAAGAACCTTGAAAAAAAGGTTTGATGAAATGCTAATGAGAATAAACAGCTTAGAGAAGAATATAAATGACTTGATGGAGTTGAAAAACACAACATAAGAACTTCACGAACCATACACAGTTTCAATAGACAAATTGACCAAGCAGAAGAAAGGATATCAGAGACTGAAGATCAACTCAACAAAATAAAATGAAAAGGCAAGATTAGAGAAATAAGAGTAAAAAGAAATGAACAAAGTCTCCAAGAAATATGGGATTATGTAAAAAGACCTAATCTACATTTGATAGGTGTGCCTGAATGTGACAGAGAGAATAAATCCAACCTGGAAAACAATCCTGAGGATATTATCCAGGAGAACTTCCCCAACCTAGCAAGGCAGGCCAATATTCAAGTCCAGGAAATACAGAGAACACCACAAAGATATTCATCAAGAAGTGCAACCCCAAGGCCCATAATCATCAGATTCACCAGGGTTGAAATGAAGGAAAAAATGCTAAGCGCAGCCAGAGAGAAAGGTCGGGTTACCCACAATGGGAAGCCCATCAGACTCACAGCGGATCTCTCGGTAGAAGTGCTACAAGTCAGAAGAGAGTGGGGGCCAATATTCAACATCCTTAAAGAAAAGAACTTTCAACCTAGAATTTCATATCCAGCCAAAGTAACTTTCATAAGTGAAGGAGAAATAAAATCCTTTATGAACAAGCAATTGCTGAGAGATTGCATAACCACCAGATCTGCCTTACAAGGGCTCCTGAAAGAAGCATTAAACATAGAAAGGAACCACCACTACCAGCCACTCCAAAAATGTACCAAATGATAAAAAGCATCCACACAATGAAGAAACTGCATCAACTAATGGGCAAAACAATCAGCTGGCATCAAAATAGCAGGATGAAATTCACACATAACAATATTAACCTTAAATGTAAATGGGCTTAATGCCCCAATCAAAAGACACAAACTGGCAAATTGGATAAAATGTCAAAACCCATCAGTGTGCTGTTTCCAGGAAACCCATGTCACATGCAAGGACATACATAGCCTCAAAATAAAGGGATGGAGGAAGATTTACCAAGCAAATGGAGAAAAAAAAAAAGGCAGGAGTTGCAATCCTAGTCTCTGATAAAATAGACTTTAAACCAACATAGATCAAAAGAGACAAAGAAGGGCATTACATAATGGTAAAAGGATCAATGTATCAAGAAGAGCTAATGATCCTAAATACATACATGCCCAATACAGGAGCACCCAGATACATAAAGCAAGTTCTTAACAACCTACAAAGAGACTTAGACTCCCACACAGTAATAGTGGGAGATTTTCACACAAAACTGTCAATACTAGACAGATCAACAAGATAGAATATTAACAAGGATATCCAGGATGTGAACTCAGATCTGGACCAAGTAAACCTAATAGACATCTACAGAGCTCTCCACCCTAAATCCACAGAATATACAATCTTCTCAGCACCACATCACATCTATTCTAAAATTGACCACATAATTGGAAGTAAATCACTCCTCAGCAAATGCAAAAGAACGGAAATCATAACAGTCTCTCAGACAACAGTGCAATCAAATTAGAACTCAGGATTAAGAAACTAACTCAGAGCCACACAACTTCATGAAAACTGAACAACTGGCTCTTGAATGTTAACTGGATAAACAATGAAATGAAGGAAAAAATAAAGATATTCTTCAAAACCAACAAGAACAAAGGCACAATGTACCAGAATCTCTGGGACACATTTAAAGCCGTGTCTAGAGGGAAATTTACAGCAATAAATGCCCACATGAGAAGTAAGGAAAGATCTAATTGACACCCTATCATCAAAATTGAAAGAGCTAGAGCAGCAAGATCAAAAAAACTCAAAAGCTAGCAGAAGACAAGAAATAACTAAGATCAGAGCAGAACTGAAAGAGATAGAGACACAAAAAACTCTTCAAAAAATTAATAAATCCAGGAGCTGTTTTTTTGAAAAGATCAACAAAATAGACCACTAGCCAGATTAATAAAAAAGAAAAGAAAGAAGAATCAAATACGATAAACAGGATATCACCACCAATTCCACAGAAACACAAACTACCATCAGAGATTACTACAAACAACTCTATGCACACAAACCAGTAAACCTGGAATAAATAAATAAATTCACAGACACTTAAACCCTCCTGAGTGTAAACCAGGAAGAAGTTGAAATCCTGGGTAGACCAATAACAAGTGCTGAAGTTGAGGTAGCAATTAATAGCCTAGCAACCAATAAAAGCCCAGGTCCAGGTAGCTTCACAGTCGAATTCCACCAGACGTGCAAAGAGGAGCTGGCACTACTGCTTCTCAAACTATTTCAAACAATAAAATAGAGGGAATCCTTCCCAAATCATTTTATGAGACCAACATCATCCTGATACCAAAACCTGGCAAAAACTCAACAAAAAAATAAAACTCCAGGCCAATATCCATGATGAACACAGATGCAAAAATCTTCAATAAAATACTAGCAAAACAATTGCAACAGGACATCAATAAGCTTATCCATCATGATCAAGTAGGCTTCATCTCAGGGATGCAAGGCTGGTTCAACATACGCAAGTCTATAAATGTAATTCACCACATAAACAGAACCAAAGACAAAACCACATGATTATCTCAATAGATGCAGAGAAGGCCTTCAACAAAATTCAACTGCCCTATATGCTAAAAACTCTCAATAAACTAGGTATCGACGGAACGTATGTCAAACAATAAAAGCTATTTACGACAAACCCACAGCCAATATCATACTGAATGGGCAAAAACTGGAAGCATTCGCTTTGAAATCTGGCACTAGACAACGATGCCCTCTTTTACCACTCCTATTCAATATAGTATTGGAAGTTCTAGCCAGAGCAGTCAGGCAAGAAAAAGAAATAAAGGGTATTCAATTAGGAAAGGAGGATGTCAAATTGTCTCTATTTGCAGATGACATGGTTGTATATTTAGAAGACCCCATTGTCTCAGCCTAAAATCTCCTTAAACTGATAAGGAACTTCAGCAAAGTCTCAGGATACAAAATCAACGTGCAGAAATCACAAGCATTCCTATACACCAATAACAGCCAAATCAAGAATGAACTGCCATTCATAATTGCTACAAAGAGAATAAAACACCTAGGAATACAACTAACAAAGGATGTAAAGGACCCCTTCAAGGAGAACTGTAAACCACTCCTCAAGGAAATAAGAGAGGACACAAACAGGTGCAAAAACATTCCATGCTCATGGTTAGGAAAAATCAACCTATGACCATTATTGTGAAAATGACCATACTGCCCAAAGTAATTTATAGATTCAATGCTATCGCCATCAAGCTACCATTGACCTTCTTCACAGAACTGGAAAAAAATCACCTTGAACTTCATATGGAACCAAAATACAGCCCACATAGCCAAGACAATCTTAAGCAAAAAGAACAAAGCTGGAGGCATCACACTACCCTACTTCAAACTATACTATACTACAAGGCTAGAGTAATCAAAACAACATGGTGCTGGTACCAAAACGGAGATATAGACCAATGGAACAGAACAGAGGCCTCGGAAGCAATGCCACACATCTGCAACCATCTGATCTTTGACAAACTTGACAAAAACAAGCAATGGGGAAAGGATTCCCTGTTTAATAAATTTTATTGGGAAAACTGGCTAGCCATGTGTAGAAAGCTGAAACTGGACCTCCCTACACCTTATGTAAAAATTAACTCCAGATGGATTAAAGATTTAAACATAAGACTTAACACCATAAAAACCCTAGAAGAAAAGCTAGGAATTATCGGCAAGGACTTCATGACTAAAATACCAAAAGCAATGGCAACAAAAGCCAAAATAGACAAATGGGATCTAATTAAACTCTAGAGCTTCTGTACAGCACAAGAAACAATCATTAAGAGTGAACCAGCAACCAAGAGAATGGGAAAAAAATATTTGCAAGCTACACATCTGACAAAGGGGTAATATTCAGAATCTACAGAGAACTAAAAAAAATTTACAAGAAAAAAACAACCCCATCAAAAAGTGGGTTAAGGATATGAACAGACACTTTTCAAAAGAAGACATTAATCAGCCAACAAACATGAAAAAAATGCTCATGACCACTGGTCATTAGGGAAATGCAAATAAAAACCACATTGAGATAACATCTGATGCCAGCTAGAACGGTGATCATTAATAAATTAGGAGACAACAGATCTGGAGAGAATGTGGAGAAACAGGAATGCTTTTACACTGTTGGTGGGAGTGTAAATTAGTTCAATCATTGTGGAAGACAGTATGGCAATTACTCAAGGATTTAGAAATAAAATTACCATTTGACCCAGCCATCCCATTACTGGGTATATACCCAAAGAATTATAAATCGTTCTATAATAAAGACACATGCACACGTATCTTCATTGTGGAACTCTTTACAATAGCAAAGACTTGGAACTAACCCAAATGCCCATCAAGGATAGACTGGATAAAGAAAATGTGGCACATATACACCATGGAATACTATGCAGCCATAAAAAAGGATGAGTTCATGTCCTTTGCAGGGATATGGATGAAGCTGGAAACTATCATTCTCAGCAAACTGACACAAGAACAGAAAACCAAACACTGCACGTTCTCACTCATAAGTGGGTGTTGAACAATGAGAACACAGGGACACTGGGATGGGAACATCACACACTGGGGCTGGTTGTGGGGTAGGCGGCTAGGGGAGGGATAACAGGAGAAATACCTAATGTAGGTGACAGGAGGATGGATGCAGCAAACCATCATGGCATGTGTATACCTATGTAACAATCTTGCACGATCTGCACATGTACCTCAGAACTTAAAGTATAATTTAAAAAAAAAGAATGAATCAAGTCAATGGGTCTTATATGCACTATTAAGTGAAGCAATATACATGTTTTGGAAGTCCCTGAAGGAACAGAGTGGAACAAAAAAAAAGGCAGAAAGTTTATTTAAAGAAGTAATAAAAAATTCCCAAATCTGAGTAGAGATATGAACATCCAGATGCATAATGCCCAAAGTTCCCCTAACAAACTGAACATAAAGAGGTCTTCACTGAGACATGTTATAATAAAGTCATTTTAAAAAAACACAACATAAAAGAATTTTAAAAGCATCAAAAGAAAATCCACTTGTGACATACAATGGAAGTTCAATAGGATGAAGGTTTCAGGCCAGGAGAGAGTGGGATTTTAAAAAAAGGGTGGGGATGATATATTCAAACACTGAAAGAAACTGCAAACCAAAAATACAGCATACAGCAAAGCTGTCCATCAGAAGTAAAGAAGTGACAAAGACTTACCCAGACAAACACATATAAAGAGAATTTATCACTGCTTTCTTCCAATAGAAGTTAAATAATATTAATTAGCAACATGAAAACATAAGAAAGTATAAAAATCATCAACATGAACATGCATTCAAAATAAGTATACAGTCAAATGCAGAATATTATAATATTGTAGTGATGCTGCATAAATCATTTTTTACTCTGGTATAAAAATTAAAGATTAAAAATAATTTATGATTATTCACTAATAGATACACAATATAAAAATTATAAAGTGTGGCAACAATAACATAAAATGTGAGGAAGTGAGAAGTAAGTAAGAGTGTAGAGCTTTTGTATCCTGTAGCTCACAATTGTAATCCCAGTACTTTGGGAGGTCAAGGCAAGCAGATTACTTGAGGCTAGGAGTTGGAGACCAGCCTGGCCAACATAGTGAAACCTCTCTACTAAAAAGACAAAAATTATCTGGGCATGGTGGCAGATGCCTGTAATCCCAGCTACTTGGATGCTGAGGCAGGAAAATCACCCAGGAGGCAGAGGTTGCAGTGAACCAAGATTGTGCCAGTGCACTCCAGCCTGGCCAACAGAGTGAGACTTCATCTAAAAAGTACTGGAAGTTCTATCCAGAGCAATTAGGCAAGAAAAACAAATAAAAAACATCCAAATAGAAAAACAGAAGTGAAACTATTTTCTAAATACATGATCTTATATGAGAAAATCTTGAGGAATTCAACAAAAAAAGTGTTAAACCGACAAAAAAAATCCAGTGAAGTTGAAGGATACAAAATCAACATACAAGAATCAGTACATTTTCTATACACTAAAAATGAACCATCTGAAAAAAGAAACTTTAAAAAATCCCATTTAAAGAACATCACAAAATAAGATACTTAGGAGTAAATTTAGCCAACAAAATGAAAGATCTGATACTGAAAACTATGAAACATTTTTAAAGTAATAGAAGAGGAAACAAATAAATAGAATGCTACTCATGTTCGTGGATTGAAAAAATTAATATTGCTAAAATGTCCATATTACACAAAATCATCTACACATTCAATGTAATTACTATCAAAATTCCAATGTCATTCTTCACATAAATAGAAAAAAAAATTCTAAAATTTGTATAGAACCACAAAAGACCCCAAAGAGCCAAAAGCAATCTTGACCAAAAAGAACAATGCTGGAGGCATCACACATCTGACTTTCAAAATATATTGTAAAGCTATGGAAATCAAAACAGCATGGTACTGGCATTAAAAAAAAGACATATCAACCAATGGAATAGAATAGAGAGCCCAGAAATAAACCCATGCATTTATATCAACTGATTTTTGACAAAAGTGCCAAGAACACACATTGGGGAAAGGATGGTCTCTTCAATCATCAGTGCTCGGAAAACTGGAGATCCATGTGCAGAAGAATGAAAACAGAGCCTTATCTCACCACATATATAAGAATCAACTGAAAATGGATTAAAGACTTAATCATAAGAACTGAAGTGGTAAAACTGCTAGAAGAAGCTCTTCTAGAAGATACCAGAAAAGCTTCATGACATTGGCCTAGGCAATGATTTCTTGGATATGACAACAAAAGTACCCTGGTGTTGTGGTGACTAATTTTTGTATTTAGAGTGAAGATGAGGTTTCACCATGTTGGCCAGGCTAGTCTCGAACTCCTGAGCTCAGATGATCCACCCACCTCAGCCTTCCAAAGTACTGGAATTACAGGCGTGAGCCACGGTGCCTGGCCTGGTATTTTTTTCTCTACTGACAGAAGACAGGGAGAACATATACCGGGAACAATGAATACTGCCACACACTCTTGTATAAACTATGCATACTTATGCCAATAGTAGCAGGCATAAAAATTTTCTATTTCACAATTGCTTGTGTAAGAACCAACACATGCAGTTACATAGTATGTTCACTGAACAATTTACGTGACCATAACTGGCAATTCTGCTTATGACATTTTAATTGTATCTACGATTTAATTAATGCTTACTCACTGGTCATGAATATAACCTTTAAAAATATTGACTGTATTAAATAACTTACAGGAATATAGGAGCAAAAGCAAGGACTGAGTTTTTAAAGTTTATATTGCATATACATGAGGAAATTTTTGGAAAGTAATAAGAATGTAACAAACAAAATAGGAACTAAAATAAAATGGATCATAAAAAGTAAATGATATATTGGTACAATGAGAAAAAGGTGATATACAGTTTCAAGGAAATTGTTAGGTAACGAAAAGATGAATAGTCAGGCACGGTGGCTCATGCCTGTAATCTCAGCTTTTGGGAGAGTAAGTAAGTGGATTATTTGAGGCTAGGAGTTCAACACCAGCATGGTAACATGGTGAGAGCTTGTCTCTACCAAAAATTAGTCTGGTGTGGTGGTGTATGTCTGTGGTTCCAGCTACTCAGGAGGCTGAGGTGGGAGGATTGCTTGAAGGCAGAGGCTGCAGTGAGCCTTGATCAGGCCACTGCACTCTAACCTGAATGACAGAGTGAGAAAAAAAAAAAGATAAGGATGTTCACAAGGAAAGGATACTTGCTACAATTGTACAATGGGCTGCTAAATTTATTTTCAAAATAAATTAAATGGAAGTAATAACTGCTTTAAAAGTAATAATAAAACATACACAACTTACTTTTTCACTTATAAAAATGTTGTCATCCATTGGGTGTTCTTCCAGGCTTCTGCTATTTTCACTAAAAATTGCAAAATCATTGTCTTCATTCTTTAATTCATAAAGAACATGCTGAAATTCAACTGCAGATTCCAGAGGCTCAATTCCATAAGAAACATTTTCAAATTGCAGTATTCCTCTGTGAAATTATGAATACAATTTTAAGTGCTTTTAATCAAAATCTATATAATGAATTTCTGACAAAATCCAAAAGAAAAAAGACACAAAATATTTTGAGTCCAGTATTTTGATCTGAATTCTTAGAGATGACTCTAAAGAGATAAAAGATTTCCCTAATCCACAAAACCAATTTTCTATTTCATTTCTGTGTAGTTGTAACAGCAGCAAAAGTTACTTAATCAATTGCTAGGTATACAAGCATATACCATGACAGTCATTGAGTCATTCTATTGTTTTCCAAGTCAGTGTCTCAATGAAAGCAATTGTAAACAGAAATCTTGATGACTTTCTCTCTTGTTTGCAATGCTTTTGCAAAATTATTATACTGCATATACAACAAACATATATATATATGTGAAATGAAAAACTTTACTTTTAAAAATAAAATTTGGCCGAATTATGAAATTTATTAATTTTGCTTAGTCTGAATGAGAAATTAAAAGTAAGATTTTAAAGAGTAAATGATTTGTATGACTATTTTTGTCTGAATACAGTTAACAGCCCAAGTCACTAGTCCCTAAAAAACAAATTTCAGATCCAAATTTCAGGGTTCTATGTAAGAAGCACTGAAAAAGAATAGTTGTGTGTGAAAGCAAGCATTCTGCACTACAAAATGAAGGTGACAAATTTCCTGACAGAATGGAAAACTCTCTAAGCCCTAAGGAGGAAACCCAATAACTCTTGAAGAGCTCAAGATAATAATTATCATTTTTAAAATGAGTATTTTTTGAGGATTAAAAATTATTTGTTTATATATAATTTGCCTCCTCAGTGTGAAGATGATTTCCTTGAGAAAAAGCATCTCTTGTTTATCTTTATATCTCCAACACTAAAACACATGGTAGGTAACATAAATGTATTTTCAGTCCAGTGTTTTGACCCAAAATATTAAGTCGTAGTATTTTGTCTTAGAGATGACTCTGAAGAGACAAAAGATTACCCTAATCTACAAAAACCAATGCTCCACTTCACTTTTTTATAGTTATAAAAGCAACAGAAATTACCTAATCAATTGCTAAGTGTGCAAGCATATGGCATTAACAGTGATCCAGTCATTTCCCTGTTTTCTGAAACACTGACTGAGCTGTCCTAAACTTAGCTCCTCCAACCCTTGTAGTCAAAAATGTTCAACTGTCTTTTCTGTGGTCAAGGAGACTAGGAAATCTAAACCTTTGGAAAGGTTAAAAATGTCTCTGGTCAGTGAGGAATGTGAGAAGAAATAAGAGAATTGGAAATATGTTCAGAGGGGAATATCATTAAATAATCTCCACATAAGAATCCTCCTTCAGCCCCACACTTAATGTAAACAGAACTAATTCCCTGCAGTCAAATATCATAAGTATAGTGTTCTGTAATCAACAGTAGAAAGCAACCTCAGTCCAGAGCATGTGCTGACTGTGACCATGGACTCTGGATAGCCTTCAATATTTCCTTGGTAGTAGCATTGAGCCTAGAAAAGAAAAAAAGTACAGTTACTTAGGAAGTGACAAAACTTTCTAGTGATTTCCCACTTCTATGAGATTACTATTTGACACCCTGCTCCCAAAGTGTTGTCTTATGTTTTAGGTAAATGTGTCTTCCAGTATATAAATTTAGGTCCTCAATTAAAAGACAAAGATGGTGAATCTGGATTTCTTTAAAAACCTAATTAATATGCTGCTAAAAAAAGAGTCATAAAAATATAATGACACAGGAAGATTGAAGGTCAGATGCCAATACAACCAAAAGGATGATTCTGAATTTCCATTAAGAGAGGAAATGTGGGTCGGGTGCAGTGTCTCACACCTGTAATCCCAGCACGCTGGGAGAACAAGGCAGGTGGATCACAAGGTCAGGAGATGGAGACCATGCTGGCCATCATGGTGAAACCTGGTTTCTACTAAAATACAAAAAATTGGCTGGGCATGGTGGCTCACGCCTGTAGTCCCAGCTACTCAGGAGGCTGAGGCAGGGGAATCACTTGAACCCTGGAGGCTGAGATTGCAATATGCTGAGATTGTGCCACTGCACTCTAGCCTGGTGACAGAGCAAGATTCTGTCTCAAAAAAAAAAAAAAAAGAAAAAAAACAGAGGGAGAGAGGAAATGTGGACTTTAAGGCAAGAAGCATTACTAGAGATAAACAGGGACATTTCGTAATGATAAGCATTTCAATTTACCAGGAAGACACAAATAATTAGCATTCACTTAATAACATAGCTTCAAAATATATAAAGTCAAAATTGAAAGAATAGTAAAAATGTAAAAAAATCTACAGTTATAAAAAAAGTTCTTTAATTTCTCTCAGTAACTGATAGATCAAGTGTTCAGAATCTACAGAAGGTTTGAACAACATGGTTAGTATGGCCTAGTTAATATATGCAGAATACTATACCTAAAAGCTTTAGAATATATGCTTTCTAAACACACATGGGACATCTACAATACAAAAACCATACTCCAGGCCATAAAGCAGGACTCAACAGATTGCAAAGGAATTAAATTGTACAGAGTTGGTCTCTGAGCACAGTACAATCAAGCTAGAGATACAGAGAGTCACAAACATTGTCACATATGTAAACATTATATAATTTCCAATATTCAATGGTGCTATAAATTTTATTATAAATAAATATAGATTTCTTATAAACACACTGCCTTACGATGGAACTAAGGGAAAGAAAAGGGAGCAATAAAGCAAAATGATAATCCCATCCAATATAAGTAAAGCAACATATCTAATTTAATATTTCAACACATTTTTATTATATGTCAAGTATGTGCTAGGCACTTTTCTAGGCACTGGTGTTATATCAATGAATAAAACAGACCAAAAGCCCTGCCCTCAAATGATTATATTGCACTGGGAAGACAAAAAATAAAGTAAATAAATAAAATATATGGTACATCATGTATCAATAACTGCCATGGGAAAAAGGAAAAAAAAGTAAAGGAAATAGAGTATTAACAGTAAAAGACCAATTTAAAGTAGGGGTTAGTCAAGGACTAATAGGGTGATTTTGAGTAACGACCTGAAGGAAAAAAGGATGAAAAAACATACGGGTCTCCTGGAAAAGAGCAAGCATTTGGATACCAGGAAATAGTATGAAGTCTTTGAAAGGAGAACATAGCTGGCATATTTGAAGAACAACAAGGCTGGAACAAAGCAAACAGGGTAGAGAATAACAGGAAACAAGGTCAGAGTAAAAGGGAACCAGGTGTCTCTGGCTTTCACTCTGTGAGTGGCTGGAGGCCACCTGTTGAGGGTTCTGAGCAGAAAAGCAAGGTGATCTGACATCTTAACAAGAACAATATGGTTGCCATGTTGAGAACTGACTGAGGCCAGGCATGGTGGCTCAAGCCTGTAATCCTAGCATTTTGGGAGGCTGAGGCAGGCAGATCACCTGAGATCAGGGGTTCAAGACCAGCCTGGCCAACATGGCAAAACTCCATCTCTACTAAAAATACAAAAATTAGTTGGGCATGGTGGTGCATGCCTGTAATCCCACCTATTCGGGAGGCTGAGGCAGGAGAATCACTTGAACCCAGGAGGCAGAAGTTGCAGTGAGCCAAGATTGCACCATTGCACTCCAGCCTGGGCGACAGAGTGAGACTCTGTCTCAAAAATAAATAAAGAAAATAAAGAAAACTGACTGAAGGGATAGACAAGGTGAGGAAGCAGGGATATTATTCATGAAGTTATAGCAATAATCCAAACTAGAGATGATGTTTACTTGGAGATGGGCGATTTCAGTGGATGGAGGCAGAGGAAAAAGGTGGATGCTGGACACTTAGTTTGAAGGGCAGGGTCAATAGGATTTATGGATGTATAAATGATGGATGAGATGAGGAGGAGTTAAGAAAAAAAGAAAGAATTTTTAATCTGTGATTTGTGTCCCATAACATTTGTGTCCACTTTGCTTGTTATTTAATTTATATTCTTACAAATATAATAAATATTTTTATTTAACAAAATATAAATAAATTTAAAAATAGTGCCTATGTTCTCAGAAATGTAAAAGATGCTAAGTCAATCTAATTTGTCTTTACCAAAACTTCAGGAAAGCCTGATCATTAATCAGTAAATGTCTTAAATATATCTCCTGTGAATCCTGAGAGCCTTCTGTATTAATAAAGCATTTATTTAATGTAAAAAATGATTTTTATAAAAAAATCCATAAAACACAGAATTTAAATCTTACCTGAATATCTGAAGAATGAGCATTCATGGATCCTTGCTTATACAAATAAACCATAAAATTATCTGCTAAAAAATATCTGAATATAAAAAAGTGAGAAATTTTTTTAATTATTCTATTTGAAACATATAAAAACACAGTAAACTTGACACTCTCAGCTAAAATCTGACCCACCCTCTGTTCTGTAAATAAAGGTTTACTGAAACATAACCATGCCCATTCACTCACATATTGTCATGGCTCTTTTCATCCTATAAGACCAGAGGTTAAGTAGTTTGGACAAAGAACATATGGCCTTCAAAGTCTAAAACATTTACTATCTGAACCTTTAGAGAAAATGTCTGTCAACCTGACATAAAGGCAGTATTTTCTTTTGACATATATTTAATGTTTACTTAAAGCAATATGCATTTACTCAAAATAGTTTTTCTACCTTAATGGAGCCCTTTTAAGAAAGAAAAGAAGAGCATTTTAAAATGTAAAAGACG
>NW_022436961.1:4740588-4881056 GCF_009761245.1 Sapajus apella
GTCCAGTCTAAGTTCAACTTTGGTATTAATCCTTGCACTCATGATGCCATTTTAGTTATGGTTCTTCACTTCATATTCACTCTTCAACCCAATAAGCCACCCACACTAGCTTCTGTTGGAAAGCCTCCACTGAAACTGATCTCACAAAACTTACTAATAACCTCCTGACTGTCCAGTCTAAAAGACAATTTTACATCAAGTGAAAATACTTGACGTGAGCAGCCGGGCAGGTTGGCTTACCCCTGTAATCCCAACACTTAGGGAGGCTGAGGTGGGTGGAATGCTTTGAGCTCAAGAGTTCGAGACCAGCCTGGGCAACAAGGTGAAACCTCATCTCTATGAAAAACACAAAAATTAGCCAAGTGTGGTGGTGCACGCCTGTAGTCCCAGCTACTCGGGAGGCTGAGGCGAGAGGATCGCTTGAGCCAGGAGTTCAAGGCTGCAGTGAGCTGAGATCACAACACTGCTCTCCAGCCTGGGTCACATAGAGAGACCCTGTCTCAAAAATAAATAAATAATAAAAATAATTTTTAAATAAATTAATAAAATACTCTCAAGCACTTCATACTGTGGACCACATTCCCCTTCTTCAAATCATCTCTTCTTCAGCACTAATGATACCACTTCCTCCTGGTTCTCCTGGATCTAATTCATTTCTGTGGTTTCATTTAGTACTTTTATTAAAAGGTTGCTTTGATTATTATAGCTTTGCAGTATATTTTAAGGTCAGATAGTGTGATGCCTCCAGCTTTGTTCTTTTTGTTCAGTATTGCTTTGGCTACTCAGGGCCTTTTGTGATTACATAGGAATTTTACTATTTCTGTGAAAAACGTCATTTGAATTTTGGTAGGGATTGCATTGAATCCGTGGATCATTTTGGACAGTATGGACATTTTAACAATATTAACTCTTCCAGTCCATAATCTTTTCATTTATTTGTGTCTTCCTCAATTCCCTTCATCATGTTTTATAGCTCTTGGTGTACAGGGCTTTCACCTCCTTGGTTAAACTTACTCCTAAGTATTTTATTTTTTGTAGCTATCGTACATGGGGTTGTTTTCTTGATTTCATTTTTTGGAAAATTTGTTATTAATGTATAGAAATGCTATGATTTTTGTAAGTTGATTTTATGTCCTCCAACTTCACTGAATTTGTCTATTGGTTCTAACAAATTTTGGTGGCGTCCTTGGGGTCTTCTATATATACTGTCACCTGCAAACAGGAACAATTTAATGTCTCCCTTTCCCATTAGGATGCCTTTTATTTCTTTCTCTTGCCTAATTGCTCTGGCTAGGACTTTCAATACTATGTTGAATAGAAGAGGTAAAAGAAAATGAGCATCCTTATCTTGTTCCTGATATTAGATGAAAAACTTTCAACTTTTTACCACTGAGTATAATGTTAGCTATGGCTTTGTCATATATGACCTTTACTGTGTTAAGGTATATCTCTTCTATACCTAATTTGCTTAGAGTTTTCATCATTAAAGAATGTGGAAACTCACACTTCTCTCCCCCATCCTAAACTAAATTAACAGCCATCTGGACATTTCCCCTTGTGGGATATCCCACAAGCACTTCATATCCAGCATCTCCAACAGGAAGCCATATCCCCCAACTCAGGTCTCTTCTCTTTCTCCCTCCACCCCACCAAATCCCTGCCACCACTATACTCAATCTGTTACATTTTTTTTCTGCCACATGAGCATTTCTCAAAAACAAACAAAGGAAACTCCCTGTCTCTACACAGTCACGGTTCTGCTTCTCATTATTTTTCATATAGCTTCCAAATGGTCATTAGGCTATCATAATCATTAAGCAGGTAATTTCTCAAAACGATATACATATGCCCCATCCATCTCCCAAGCTCCACTCCCTCCATTTCTCAACACTGCTTATAGTCTTAATAAGATGTTCAAATACAATGTGAGCTCTCTAACTTTCCCTCATACTCCTCACAAAGATCTTTGGGTTATCATCCACCATATTCTTTTTCTCTTCTGTCTTAAAGAGTAAGTTAACTTTTTCTTTGGGAGAATTCTTTGGTATCTGACACACAATAAACCACTTGTTTATATTGTTTTTTGTTTGTTTGTTTGTGACTGCACGCCGTCACCCAGGCTGGCGTGCAAGTGGCCCCATCTCGGCTCACTGCAACCTCTGCCTCCCAGGTTCAAGCCATTCTCCTGCCTCAGCCTTTCAAGTAGCTGGGATTACAGGCACGCACCACCACCCCTGGCTAATTTTTGGATTTTTTAGTAGAGATGAGATTTCACATGTTGGCCAGGCTGGTCTCAAACTCCTGACCTCAGGAGTTTCATCCACCTGGCTCAGCCTCCCAAAGTGCTAGGATTACAGGCGTTAGCCACCATGCTTGGCCTGTTTATACCTTTTATCTCTCTTTTCCCCTCCTTAAGAAACTTTCACTCAACCAAAATACTTTGTTTTCCCTTTCTTCAAAAATATTCATGTAAGCCTCTTCTTTCTCTGAAAGATGTTTTTGAAAGAGTCTATACTTGCTACCTACAGTTTCCCAGAGTCCACCTCTCTCGAATGCCATGTAGTCTAATTTTACTAGTTTAGCTGAAACTCTCCTCTTGAATGTCAAAAATGACTTCCAAGCCAGCCTTTCCCAACTGGGTTTCCATCAGAGAATTAAACTGTATAGAAAATTATTTCAATTGCTTTATTAAATCTCTGAAGAGTGGCTGTAAGACTATTTTCCATAAACTACTCACCAACTTTCCAACAGTATAGTATTTAATTTCTATATTAAATCCCTTATTCCATATTCCTCATGGTCATCCTACTTCTCTGATAAAACCCTAACTAATATAATCAGCTACAGATATACTTCTTTTTGTGACATCTGCTCTGATGATAGGTCCTGCTGGTCCTGCCAGCTTAATATCATAAATCAGTCTTCAGGAGATAAGTCCCTGTTTTTTGTTCCTAACTCCCATTTACCAAAGACTGCTTGAGGCATTAAAACCAAAAGTTTAATTAAGTCATGGGAGAACATCTGTTTATTTAAGACAATAAAAAATTTTAATAATAACTCCATTTAATTTTCTCATACTCCATTTTCTATTACAAGTAAATAGCTTCATAGAAATAAAATAAAATCCAAAACTAAAGAATAAAAAAATACCTTTGTTTAAGGTGCACAGTGTATGGTTTCTCATCTATTGGAATAATGTAGGATATTTCTTCCTAGAGAATTCAAATAATTGAAAGTGAAGACACATTTAATACAAGAAGCAAAACAACAATTTTATGCCTATTAATCTCTCCAAACAATGTCTAAAATGTCTTTATTAAATTTCTCAGACTACATACGATTTAAAATTAGCAAAAAAAAATCAAAAAAATTAATATTTATTTATTTTATGATGGATTTTTACTATTTCCACAAAAATAAACCCAGTCTGAAGATTTATATAGGATTAAAAATCTACCTATAACTAAGTTGTATCTCTTATGAATGAATAGGCCATGTGCTATGCTAAAATATCTATTTAGGTGGCATCATTGGGATAAGAAGCTATTCTATATCAGTGAAGTTTTCTCTGTCAGATGTAAAAATTTTTTAGCCATTTTCTTAAATATCCTCCTAAGATGTATTGCCTGTTCCCTATATTTTAAACAGAAGATGACTGAACAAAATTTATACTGTCTTTGATTTTATAACTAGTATTTTCAAGTTAGAACAAGAATGGCAATAGGCTAGAATACCTGTAGGTCAGTGAACCTCAGAGATGAGATTTTATCCAGCAAAAAGGAACATGTGAAAAGCAAGTTACAGAAACAGAGACAGTAATTAATTAAAACATATAAAAATAAAAAGAACACAAATATCAAAACACAGAAAAAAATAAGCATTCCAGGATCTCTAATTTCTAATTTATCCTCTCAATGTCTTTAAAAGATATAGCATTATTAAAAAAGCAATAATTATAATGATATATAATTGGCTTTAAAAAATATGGATGTAATAACATGACAAGAATAGTGCAAAGAAGAAAAATAGAATTCCATTATAGTGGAGAAAAGTTTCTACATTTTACCAGAAATAAGTATTAATCTGAAGTAAACCATAATAGTTAAGATATATATTATAATAACTGGATCACCACAAAGAAAATTAGTAAAAATAGCAAAATGTTGAGTATAAATTCCAACATATAAATATCTACATTTGATGCAAATAATCTAGAAATCCAAACCAAAACGCAGAGACAGATTCGTACAATGTATTAAAAAATAACCTCCAATTACATACTGTCTACAAGGGAAGCATCTTAGATTCAATACACAAATAGGTTGAAAATGAAAGAATGGAAATATATATGCTGCAAATAGTAACCATAAAAAGAAGTTATACTAATATCAGACAATAGAGGCTTAAAGACAAGAAACATTATCAGAATGAAAGAAGGGCATTTCAGGAAAGTAAAGTCATCAATATAGCTTAAAGACATAAAAATTATAAGTGTAAATCATCAATATACCCCAAAGACATAAAAATTATAAGTGCACACACATTAAGTACCAAGCCTCAAAATACATGAAAGAACAAGTGACGGAACTGAAAGAAGAAACAGACAATTCAATAATCATATTTGGAAACTTAACTACTCCACTCACAATAATGGATAGAACAAATAGACAAAAAATCAATAAGCACAAAAAATATCTTCAAATGAAACTATTGACAGAGTCTCATTCTGTCACCCAGACTGGAGTGCTGTGGCCCAATCTCAACTCACTGCAGCCTCTACCTTCTGGACTCAAGTGATACTCCCACCTCAGCCTCCCAGATAGCTGAGACTACAGTTGTGTGCCACCATGGCTAGCTATTTTTTAATATATATAGAGAGAAGAGGTCTCACTATGTGCCCAGGCTGGTCTCAAACTTCTGGCCTCAAGAGATCCTCCTGCCTCAGTCTTCCAAAGTGCTGGGATTACAGGCATGATAAATGAAACTATTAGCCAACACAAGCTAACTATTAACCCACCAACTGCAGAATTCATAGTCTTTCAAGTGCATAATCAATATTCCCCATGATTGATCATTTTTCTAGGGCACAAAAATGCCTCAAAAAATAAAACTGAAATCACAAAAGTACATTTTTGCTGCAATTGAATTAAATTAGAATCAACAAGCGAAAACATCTAGGAAATCCTCAAATATTTGAAAATTTAAAAATACGCTTCAAAATAACCCATGAATCAAAAACAATGCAAAGAAAGCTAGAAAATATTTTAACTGAATGAAAGCAAAAACACATCATAGCATAATTTATGGAATGCATCTAAAGCAATGCTTGTAGAGAAATGTGTGGCTTTAGGTACCTATGTAGGAAGAAAAGAAAAGAAGAGGAAGGTATCAAATCAAAAACTTAAATTTCCACCTTAAGACATTTAAAAAATGATACAAACTAAACAAAAGCAAGCAGAAATCATAAAAATTTTTTAAAGCAGAAATAAATGAAATGAAAACAGAAAAACAAAGAAAATCAATAAACCAATATTATTCTTTGAAAAGATCAACAAAATTGACAAACCCTTAACTAAACTGACCAAGAAAAATAATATTAAAGACACAAATTACCAAAATAAGAAATAAAAAGGTACTTCTCTAGAAATTTAAACTATTATAAGAAAATGTAGGCAGGCAGATCCCTTGAGGTCAGCAGTTCAAGACCAGCCTGGTCAACATGGTGAAACCCCATTTCTACTAAAAATACAAAAATTAGCTGAGTATGGTGGTGGGCACCTCTAATCCCAGCTACTTGGGAGGATGAGGCAGGAGAGTCACTTCAACCTGGGAGGCAGAAGTTGCAGTGAGCCAAGATTATGCCACTGCACTCTAATTTGGGTGACAGAGTAAGACTCTGTCTCAAAAAAAAAAAAAAAAAAAGGAAGGAAAGAAAGAAAAAAATGAGAAAAGTGATGTACAATTTTATGCCAACATATTGGATAACTTAGATAAAATGAATAAATTTCTAAAATGAAACAAGTTACCAAAACTGAATAAAATCCAAATAGACCAGTAACAAAGATTACACTAGTAATTATAAATCTTTCCCAAAAGAAAGGCCAAGGTGTAGATGAATTCAATGGTGAATATTATCAAATGTTTAAAGAAATAATATTAATCCTTCACAATTCTTTCAATAAAGAGAAGAAACATTTCTAAATGTATTCTACAAGGTCAGAATTATGCTGGTTATACAATTGTATAATAACAAAATCTAGACATTACAAAAAACAAACTATAGGCCAATAGCCCTCTTGAAAAAAAACACAAAACTCCCTAATGAAATATTAGCAGACAAATTCCAGTGACATATAAAAAGAATTATACACCATTTATCACAGAAATGTAAGAATGATTTAACATCCAAAAATTAATTCATGTAGCACACCACATCAAAAAACTAAAAGACAAAAAAACATATGATCATCACAATAGATTCAGAAAAAGCATTTGACAAAACCCAATAAACATTCTGAGTAAAATTTGACAAATTTGGAATAGAAGGGAACCTCTTGAACATGATAAAGACCTTTACAAAAATCTCACTAGTTAACAACAAATTGAGTGTTAAAAGACTGAGAACTTTCCTCGAAGATAGAAACAAGGCAGAAATGTTTCCTCTTGCCATTTCTATTCAACATTGTTTTAGCCATTGCAATAAGGTAAAAATAAGAAACTAAAGACATCTAGAAAGAAAAGGAAGAACAAGGCATAAAACAGAATAATGCCATATTTGCAGTGGCATGATCCTGTTTGTAGAAGCTCCCAAAGAATCCACCAAAAAAAAAAACAAAAACAAAAACAAAAAAAGAAAAAAAAACAAGCAAAAACATTGCTATTGAACAAATTAGGCAAGGTGGCAAGAAACATGATTAATAAACAAAAATTAATTTGTGTATTTCCATATACTGGAAACAATCTGAAAAAACAAATTAAATGAGTATTTTCATTCACAATAGCATGAAAAATAATAAAATACTTGGTGATAAATTTATCAAAAACTGTGGAAATTCTCCTGTACACTGAAAATTACCACATAAAGAACTGAGTACCCCTAGGATGAAGAACTGAGAACTCCCAGGATAAAGAACTAGTACTCCCAGCCAGGGGAGATTGGGGGCCAATATTCAACATTCTTATGGAAAAGAATTTCCAACCTAGAATTTCGTATCTGGGCAAACTAAGCTTCATAAGCGAAAGAGAAATAAGATCCTTTCCAGACAAGCAAATGCTGAGGGAAGTCATCACCACCAGGCCTGTGTTAGAATAACTCCTGAAGGAACCACTAAATATGGAAACAAAAAACTGTTACCAGCTACTACAAAAACACTGAAGTACACAGATTGGTGACACTATGAAGCAACAACATAAACAAGTCTGCAAAATAACCAGCTAGCATCATGATAACAGAATCAAATTCACACACAATAATACTAACATCAAATATTAATAGGCTAAATGCCCCAGTTAAAAGACACAGAATGGCAAGCTGGATAAAGAGCCAAGATCCATCAGTATGCTGTCCTTAAGAGACCTATCACAAATGCAAAGACACATAGTCTCAAAATAAAGGAATGGAGGAAAATTTATCAAGCAAATGGAAAACAGAAAAGAGCAGCGGTTACAATCCTAGTTTCTGACAAAACAGACTATAAACCAACAAAGATCAAAAATGACAAATAAGGGCATTACATAATGCTAAAGGGTTCAATTCAACAAGAAGAGCTAACTATCCTAAACATATATGCACCCAATACAGGTAAAACCAGATTCATAAAGCAAGATCTTAGAGACCTATGAAGTGACTTAGACTCCCATAAAATAGTAGTGGGAGACTTTAACACCCCATTGTCAATATTAGAGAGATCATCTCTTTTGATTATAACTGGTGTCACCAAGAAGGATACTTAATTAAATAACCCCATTTATAAGAGAAGATACTTTGTGTAAGAAAGAAGAGATGCCAGATTTAGTGTTTTAATGTCTTTAACTTCACTTGGTAGTTTTTAAACAATTAGAATGGAGTAGGGAAAGAAAATATCATACTGAATAAATGTCATTCTAGTTTAGATAGCATTGCTAAAATACTTGATACTTACACTCGTTTACTTCTTTATAATATAAAACCTTCACTGTTAAGTCATGTTCCCTGAAATGTGATAGTTACACAGTTTTCTCTCCACACATAAATACCACCATTAAAATTGTTTTGTAAGTTTCCAAACTAACACATGCATCATCTGTCAACTCTACAGTTTCAAATAAGTGACTTTTTAATTGTAAAAGATTAGTTTAAAAATTATATGAATGTGGTTGAAGATTACAGAAAATTAACAAAGATATATGGGACCTGAACTAAATTCTGCATCAAGCAGATCTGATAGATACCTACAGAAATCTCAAGATTAAGAAATTCAGTCAAAACCAGACAAGCACATGGACATTGAACAACCGGTTCCTGAATAACTGCTATGAAAATAATCAAATTAAAGCAGAAATCAAAAGTTATTTGAAACTAATGAGAACAAAGAGGCAGCATACCAGAATCTCTGGGATGCAGCTAAAGCAATGATAAGAGGGAAATTTATTAGCACTAAATGCCCACATCAAAAAGCTAGAAAGATCTCAAGTTAACAACCTAACATCACAACAAAAAGAACTAGAGAACTAAGAGCAAAAAAAAACCCAAAGCTAGCAGAAAACAAGAAATAACCAAGATCAGAGCAGAACTGAAGGAGACAGATGAAAAATGCTTCAAAAAAATCAATGAATCCAGGAGCTGGCTTTTTTGAAAAAATTAATAATACAGATAGGCTACTAGCTAGATTAATTAAGAAGAAAAGAGAGAAGGTTCAAATAAACACAATCAGAAATGATAAGGGAGATATCACCACTGACCCCAAAGAAATACAAACAACCATCAGAGAATACTATAAACACCTCTATGCACATAAACTAGAAAATCAAGAAGAAATGGGAAAATTCCTGGACACATATTCCCTCCCAAGACTGAACCAGGAAGAAACTGAATCAATGAATAGACCAATAACAAGTTCTGAAATTAAGGCAGAACTAAATAGCCTAACAAGCAAAAAAAGCTCAGCACCAGATGGAATCACAGCTGAATTCTATTGGGGTACAAAGAAGAGCTGGTATCATTTCTACTGAAATTATTCTAAACAGTTGAAAAGAAGGGACTCCTCCCTAACTCCTTCTATAAGGCCAGTATCATCCTGATACCAAAACCTGGCAGACCATACAAAAAAAAAAAAAAAGAAAAGAAAACTTCAGGCCAATATCCCTGATGAACATCAGCACAAAAATCCTCAATAAAATACTGGCAAACTGAATCCACCTACACATCCAAAAGCTTTTCCACCATGATCAAGCAGGCTTCATCCCCAGGATGCAAGGTTGGTTCAACATATTCAAATTAATAAAAATGATTCATCACATAAACAGAATTAAAGACAACATCCACATGATTATCCCAATAGATGCAGAAAAGGCCTTTGATAAAATTCAACAGCCCTTTATGTTAAAACCCTCAGTAAACTAGGTGTTGAAGGAACATACCTCAAAATAACAAGATCCATATATGACAAGCCCACAGTTAGTATCATACTTAATGGGCAAAAGCTGGAAGCATTTCCATTGCAAACTGACACATGACAAACATGCGCTCTCTCACTCCTATGCAATATAGTATTGGAAGTTCTGGCCAGGGAAATGAGACTAGAGAAAGAAATAAAGGGTGTTAAGTAGGAAGAGAGTAACTCAAATTGTCTTTGTTTCAAGATGAAATGATCCTATATCTAGAAAGCCCCATCCTCTCAGCCCAAAAGTTTCTTAATTTCATAAGCAACTTCAGCAAAGTCTCAGGATACAAAATCAATTTGCAAAAATCGCTAGCATTCCTATACACCAACAGGCAAGCAGAGAACCAAGTCATGAATGAACTCCCATTCACAATTGCTACAAAAAGTATAAAATACCTAGGAATACAGCTAATGAGGGAAGTGAAGGAGCTCTTCAAGGAGAACTACAAACCACTGCTCAAAGAAAAAAGAGAGGACACAAACAACTGGAAAAATTTCCATACTCATGGTTAGGAAGAATCAATATTATGAAAATGGCCATACTGTCCAAAGTAATTTATAGATTCCATGTTATTTCTATTAAACTACCATTGACATTCTTCACAGAATTAGAAAAAAATCTATTTTAAGATTCATATGAAACCAAAAAAGGAGCCCAGAGATTCCAAATAGCCAAGACCTGAACTCTGTTCTGGATCAAGAGCTGAGCAAGAACAAAGCTGAAGGCATCATGCTATCTGGCCTCAAACTGCTACAAGGCTACAGTAACCAAAACACCGTGTTACTGGTACAAAAAAAGACACATAGGCCAATGGAACAGAATAAAGAACTCAGAAATGAGACTGCACGTCTACAACCATCTGATCTTTGACAAACCTGACAAAAACAAGCAATGGGGAAAAGATTTCCTATTTAATAAGTGGTGCTGGGATAACTGGTTAGCCATATGAAAACTGGACCCCTTCCTTATACCCTATACAAATATTAATTCAAGATGGGTTAAAGACTTAAATGTGAAATCCAAAACAATAAAAACTCTAGAAGAAAATCTAGGCAAAACCATTCAGGACAGAGGTATGGATAAAGATTTCATGATGAACACAACAAAAGCAATTGCAACAAAAATTGACAAATGGCATCTAATTAGACTAAAAAGCTTCTTCAGGTCAAAAGAAAGTATCATCAGAGTGAATAGACAACCTACAGAATGGGAGAAAAATTTTGCAATCTGACAAACATCTAATATCCAGAGTTTACAAGTAACAAATTATAGGAAAAAACAAACAACCCCATTAAAAAGTGGGAAAAAACATGAATAGACACTTTCAAAAGAAGACATGCATGTGGCCAATAAACATATGAAAAAATTCAACATCACTGATCGTTTGAGAAATGAAAATCAACCACAATGAGATACCATCTTACACCAATTAGAATGGCAATAATTAAAAAGAAAAACAACAGATATAGTGATGTTTGCAGAGAAAAGGGAATACTTTTACACAGTTGGGGGCAAAGTGAATTAGTTCAACCATTGTGGAAGACAGTGTGGCAATTCCTCAAAGACCTAGAGGCAGAAATACCATTTGATCTTGCAATCTCATTACTGGGTATATACCCAAAGGAATATAAATTATTCTATTATAAAGATACAAGCACATGTATGTTTATTGCACCACTATTCACAATGGCAAAGACATAGAATCAACCCAAATGCCCATCAATGATAGACTAAAGAAAGAAAATGTAGTACATCTCTACCATGGAATACAATGCAGCCAAAAAAAGGACAAGATCGACATGGATAGAATTGGAATACATCATCCTCAGCAACTAATGCATGAACAGAAAACTAAACAACACATATTCTCACTTATAAGTGGGAGCTGAATTATGAGAGCATATACACACATAGTGGGGAACAACACACACTGGGCCCTGTCAGAGGGCTGTGGGAGGGAAAGCATTAGGAAGTATAGCCAATGGATGCTGAGTCTGATACCTGGGTGATGGGATGATATGTGCAGCAACACACAATGGCACACATTTACCTATTTAACAAACCTGCATGTCCTGCACATGTACCCCTGAACTTAAAATAGATGTTTAAAAAAAAGAAGGCCATGTGCAGTGGCTCATGCTTGTAATCCTAGTACTTGTAATCCCCTCCCAAAGGGGAGGCCGAGGCAGGTGGATCACCTGAGGTCAGGAGATCGAGAACAGCCTGGCCAAAATGGCAAAACCCCACCTCTACTAAAAATACAAAAATTAGCTGGGTGTCATGGTAGGCACCTGTAATCCCAGCTACTCGGGAGGCTGAGGTAGGAGAACTGCTTGAACCCAAGAGGTGGAGATTGCAGTGAGCCAAGATCGTGTCACTGCATTCCAGCCTGGGAGACAGAGAGAGACTCCACCTCGAAAAAAAAAAAAAAAAAAAAAGAAAGACAGAAAATTACCAGACTTTAATAAAATAAATTAAAGATCTAAATAAATGGAGGTAATGTATATGTTCATGAATCAGACCACTCAATACTATAAAAAGAGCAATTCTCCCCAAATTAATCTATGCATATTAAATGAAATCTCTATCAAAATCCAAGCAGTCTTTCTTGTAAAAATGGACAAGTTGATCTAAAAATATGTATGGAAATAAAAAGGACTTAGAATATTCAAAGCAATTTTGGAAAAGATGAATAAAGAATGAAGAATTTATACTACCCAATTTCAAATATTGCCCTAAAATGCATAGTAATCAAAGCAGTGAGATCATGATGCAAGGAAAATCAAGTAGATAAACGGCAAAGACATAAAAGTCTAGAAATAAACCTTCACATTTTTGTTTACTTGTTCTACAAAGGTACCAAAACAATTCAGTGGGGTAAGTATAGTCTTTTCTGCAAACAATGCTGGGAAAGTTGGATCCACAGGCAAACCAAAAAAGAACAGAACTTAAATTCTGACCTCATATCATATACAAAAGTTTACTCAAGTTGGCTCACAGACCCATGAGCTAGTAGAAAACACAGAAGAAAATCTTTGTGAGCTTGGGCTAGGTAAAGAGCTTATATTAGTCTGCTCAGGTTGCCATTACAAAATACGACAGGCCTGTGACATTAACAACAGAAATTTTAGGACCAGGTGTGGTGCCTCATGCCTGTAATCCCAACACTTTGGAAAGCCAAGGTAGGCAGATCACTTGAGGTAAGGAGTTCAAGACCAGCCTGGCCAACATGGCAAAATACTATCTCTACCAAAATATATTTAAAAAGAGCCAAGTATGGTGGCACATGCCTGTAATTCCAACTACTTGGGAGACTGATGCACGAGAATTGCTTGAACCTGGGAGGCAGAGGTTGCAGTGAGCCAAGATAGCACCACTGTACTCCAGCCTGGGCAACAGAGGAAGATTCTGTCTCAAAACAAAAACTAAAACAGAACAGTTATTTTCTCACAGTTGTGGATATTAGAAGTCTAAGATCAATATGCCAGCAGGTTGGTTTCCGGTGAGGCCTCTCTCTTTATGGCTTGCACATATCTCTTTTCTCACCATGTTCTCACATGGTCTTTTTTCTGTGCATGCATGGAGAGAGAGAAAGACTTCTCATATCTCTTCCTCTTCTTATAAGGACACCAGTTCAATCAGATTAAGGTCACACCTCTATGATTACATTTAACTCTATCTCCTTAAAGGTTCTATCTCTACACTGGGGGTTTGGTTTTCAACATATGGATTTGGTGGGGGGCACAATTCAATCCATAACATTCTTTCCTATGGTACCCCCAATTCATCTCCTTCTTGCATGGAAAATATGTTCATCCCGTCCCAAAGGCCCCAAAGCCTTAAGTCATTCTAGCATTAATTCCAAGTTCAAAATCTCATCTAAATATCACCTAAATCAGGTATGGGTGAGATTCAAGTTATGATTCATCCTGAGGCAAAATTCCTCTCTAGTTGTGAACCTGTGAGATCAGACAAGTTATGTGCTTCTAAAATACAATAGTGGGACAGGCACAGAACAGCTATTCCCATTCCAACAAGGAGAAACCAGAAAAAAGGAAAGTGGTGACAATCCCAACAAAGTCCAAAACCTAGCAAGATAAATTCCATTAGATCTTAAGGTTGAAGAATACTTCTTTGACAGGATGTTCTACCCTGCTGGGCCCACTTGGGCAGCAACTCTCCCATGGTCCTAGGAACTGGCCCCATCCCTGCAGCTCTGTAACTCCGTCTTGCCCCCACAGCTCTGGGTGACAGCCTTGTTCCTGAGGTAATAAACAGTGACATCCTAGCCTACTAAAATCAAGGAGGTGGCCCTACTCTCTGAAACCAAAGACAATGTAGCCTTGCCCCCTGGACCTGTAGCAGGAGTGGCAGCCCTGATGATCTCTGAATTGCTTCCATGGTCATTCTCCTCTTTTCTTGAAGGATGATGCATGTTTCAAGCCAGACAACTCTATTGTCCTATCCTGTAGAATCCCAGAAGTTGAATAGCCTTCCTTCATTCTATCCAGTTTTCTCTGTTCCCTTTAGTCCTAGCTGGCAGTGTTTCTGCTGATGTAATTCCATCTCTGTTCCTGGCTTCAGCTGACATGGCGGATTAAATCACGGGGAATCTCTTTATACCCTGGTGGAGATAAATCACTTATAAGCAAATCTCCAGCTACATCTTTGGTGTTCTTTCCAAAACATGAGTTCTCATTTTTAAAAATGCAAAATAGGCTGAAAATTTCTCAAATCTTCAAGTTCTTCTTCCTTTTTGCTTAATAATTCCTTCCATTTACGTCTCTCCTCTTGCATTTTGCAATTTACTATAAGCAGTGATGAGAAAACAGGCCACATCTTCAGCATTTTGCTTAGAAATATCCATGGCTAAATATCCAAGGTTGTCACCACAATTTCTACCTTCTACAAAATACTGGAACACAATTCAGCCAAGTTCTTTGTCACTTTTTAACAAGAACCTCCTTTCTTCTAGTCTCCAATAACATTTCTCATTTCCATCTGTGTCCTTACCAGAAACACTTTTTTTTTTTTTTTGAGACACAGTCTCATGCTGTCACCTAGGCTAGAGTGCAGTGGCATAATCTCAGCTCACTGCAACCTCTGCCTTCTGGGTTCAAGCAATTCTACTGCCTCAGCCTCCCGAGTAGCTGGGACTACAGGTGCCTGCCACCATGGCCAGCTAATTTTTGTATTTTTAGAAGAGATGGGGTTTCACCATGTTGGCCAGGCTGGTCTCAAACTCTTGACCTCAGGTGATCTGTCCACGTCAGCCTCCCAAAGTGCTGGGATTACAGGTATGAGCCACCGCGCCCAATGCAAAAACACCTTTAATGTTCATATTTCTACCAGTTCTATTCTGTTCATAATAATATGTATATTTTCTAAAACTATAAAAGCTTTCTGTATAAGTCTTTTCTTTTTGATCCCTCATTAGGATTGCCTTTAGCATTCATATTTCTACCAATAGTTCCTTCAAGGCAATCTAGGCTTTTTCTTAGCATGCACTTCACCAGTCTTCTAGCCTCTACCCTTCACTCAGTTCCAAATCCACTTCCACATTTTTAGGTATTTGTTACAGCCGGACCCCACTTTACAATACCTAAATCTGATTACTCTGCTCAGGCTACCCAAACAAAATGCCATAGATGAGGTGGCTTAAACAACAGAAATGTATTTTCTCACAGTTCTGGAGGCTGAAAGTCCAAGACCAAGGTGCCAACAGGACTAATATATATGATGAGGGCTCTCCTCTTGGCTTGCAGACAGCTGCCTTCTTGCAGTATCATTTCATGACCTTCACTTTGTGTGCATGAACCCCTGGTATGTCTCCTCTTCTTACAAGTACACCAGTCCTATTAAATTAATCAAAGCCCTACCCTTATGGTCTCATGTAACCTTAATTACCTCCATAAGGCCCCATCTCCAAATATAGTCACATTAGGCATTAGGGATTCAACATATGAATTTTGAGGGGCCACAATTCAGTCCATAATAGAGCTCTTAGATACAAAACCAAAAACAAGATCCATAAAAAGAAAATTTGATAAGCTGAATGTCATCAAAATTGAAAATGTTTGTGTTTCAAAAAGCATCACTGGGAAAAATGAAAAAGCAAGCCAGAAATTAGGAGAAAACTATTACAAATTATATATCTGACAGAGAACTTGTGTCCAGAATACATAATGAATTCATAGAACTCAAAAACAAGCAACTACATTTTAAAATAGGAGAATAATTTGAGTAGCCATTCCACAGAAAAGGCATATAAATGGCTATTAGGCTCATGAAAAATACTCAACATAATTATTCATTAGAGAAATGCAAATTGAAGGCAAAATTGCATACCACTAGACTCCCACTACAAGAGCTTTAATCCGAAAGACAGACGACGTCAAACGTTCACAACTATGTGAAAAACCTGGAACACTCAAAAACTGCTGATGTGAAATGTAAATTGGTACAGTCACTATGGAAAACAGTGTAGCAGTTTCTAAAAACGTGAAGCACAAACTTACCATGTGCCCAGCAATTTCACTCCTAAGAATCTACCCAGGGAAAGGAAAATATATGTCCATACATGAATGTTCATAAAAGAATTATTCATAATACTCAATATCAGAAAACAATCCAAAGTCCATCAACTGAAGAATGAGAATGGATAAGCAAAATGTGGTATATCTACATTTAAGAAATAAAAATTAATAATGTGATAAATGCTATAATATGGATAAACCTAAGTGAAAGAAGCCTAATACAAAAGCTTACATATTGCTTGTTGCCATTTATATAAAATGCTCCTAAGAAGGCAAATACATAGAGACAGTCAACAGATCAGTGGTTGTCAAGGGCTGGAGAAACACTACAAATGTGCATGAGGGATCTTTTTATGGTGAGAGCAACATTCTTCAACTGGACTATGGTAATGTTTACACAATTCTATTTATGTACTGCTACAATAATTGTTGAGTTGTACACTTAAAATGGGTGAATTCTGTGGTGCCATAAATTGCACCTCAACAAAACTGTTAAAAATAGAATGTTTTAAAGATCAGTCACTTATAAGCAAAGCTTGCTTAATTATATTTCTTTACTTAAAATCTCCTAAGATATCTAGCAACTAGCTATGCACATGGCAAGTCCAGAGAAGTAGTTACTAAATAAATCAATGAACAAAGTATTTTCCTTTCTAATAAAAATACTAAAGTAAAAGGTTTCTTCTTGTCTGAGAATTGCTAGGTGTAGGGGTAGAGATTGAGAAAGAGGCTCTAGTTAAAAGATATTGCCTGTGACATTTTGGAGAAATTTATTCTCTTTGTATTGATGTCCTAGATATCACTCAGATAAAACACTTAGGCCAGGCGTGGTGGCTCACGCCTGCAATCCCAGCACTTTGGGAGGCCGAGGCAGGCAGATCACGAGGTCAAGAGATCGAGACCAGCCTGACCAATATGGTGAAACCCCATCTCTATTAAAAATACTAAAATTAGTCGGGCATGGAGGGGCATGCATGTAGGCCCAGCTACTTGGGAGGCCCCAGCTACTTGGGAGGCTGGGGCAGGAGAATCACTGGAACCCAGGAGGTGGAGGTTGCAACGAGAAAAGATGGCGCCATTGCACTTCAGCCTGGTGACAGAGTAAGACTCCGTCTCAAAAAAAAAAAAAAAAAGTGTCAGATAAAACACTTAATTCTACATTCTCTTCTATATGTAAACTTTTAAAAATAATTTACCATAAGAAAATGACAAATGTTAAAAAGTACAGAACATTCTAACTTACATATTTGTTTTTACCATCAAAGCTTTTAATTCCTATCAGTAGAAATACAAGAGACATTATATTCATACTAAAATGGGTTTCACATATTTCATAGCTATATAATAAGAAATTTCACATAAACATTTAGGTTGTAAAAAAAATATCTCTTACGTATTCTATTTCTGAACTGTCATTTGTATTTGTTTGGATTTTCTCTGGAATTATAATTTGCAGAAGTGAATTTTGAAAACCTGAAGAGATAAAAAAAAAAAAAAGAAAGAAAAACAGTTAGTACCTTGCCTTAAATTTGTCTAAATATCTGTTCAGTTTGTTTCATAAGATTTACTTGTGTGGGTATGGGTGGCTCATCACTGTGTACTTCTATAAAAAGCTTGAAAACACTTAATTTGAAAAACAGATAGGATACTTATGAAAAAACAAAAAAGGAGACGGGAAGAGGTATTCAGCTCACACAAAATGAGTGGTCCTTGAAGAAAATAGAAAATACACACCAAAAAATTCAAAGACGTACTTCAAAAAAAAAAAAATCCTGAAATAAAAGATTTAAAACAATAGTCTAGAAAGTATACTGTATTTCACGAGTAACTGATCACTGCTTTAAACTGAGACATATTCTACTGAAATTGTTGGGTTTCCAAGATAAAGAATCCCTTGAGAATATGATAGAAAGAAAAAAAGGAAAATCATGTTATGATAAGGGGAGATTCTCAGGCTGGCTTGAGAATTTTTACAACAGTTTTAATGTTAAAAGACTAAAGAACAATAACTAAAAAAGAACTTTAAGAAAAGACAGTAAAGACCCTATAAATGTATACCCAGCAAAAGGTCATTCAAATGTAAAGGCAAAAGATAGGTATTTACAAGCAAAAACTCAAAAAAAAAAGTTCACGTGTCTATCACAAAAGTCAGAGACATTTCTCCCAATAAAAATATCAGCAGTTTTGGTAAAATGCCTAACAGTGAGTACAAAATAATCTTAAATATAGACTAAAGGCTAAAACAACTGTGGTAATCATAATTATGTAACAGATGCAAATGTTAAATGCTATGGTTACATAAACATAATATATACAACTTCAGGAACTGTAGCAGAAGAGAAATATCATATAAGCATACTGATTTCCTTAAATCTGCTTAACAGTGTGATCCAAAAAATGTAACTTAAACCTAAAAATAAGCAGTATAAGTAGAAACTGTTTAATGACATAAAGGTTCAGAAAAATTAAGATTAAAAGTAACCATAATCGGCCAGGTGCTATGGCTCACGCCTGTAATCCCAGCACTTAGGGAGGCTGAGGCCAGTGGATCACCTGAGATCAGGAGTTCAGTCTGGCCAACATGGCAAACGCTATCTCTACTAAAATTACAAAGCTTAGCTGGGCATGGTTGCACATGCTTGTAATCCCAGCTATTCAGAAGGCTGAGGCAGGAGAATTGGTTGAACCTAGGAGGCAGAGATTGCAGTGAGCCAAGATCACACCACTGCACTCCAGATCTGTCTCAAAAAAAAAAAAGTAACCATAATCATTAAATGCCACAACTAACATCACACTGAAAGAGGAAAAGCTGAAAGCCTTTCCTCTAAGAACTGGAACAAGACAAGCATGCCCACTCTCACCACTCCTATTCAACAGCACTGGAAGTCCTAGCCAGAGCAATTAGGCAAGAGAAAGAAATAAAAGGCATCCAAATAGGAATTTAGGAAGTCAAACTATCTCCCTTCACAGATGATATGACATATACCTAAAACACCCATAGTTTCTGCCCAAAGCCTCCTAAATCTGATAAGCAACTTCAGTAAAGTTTCAGGATACAAAACCAATGTAAAATATCACTAGCATTCCAATACACCAGCAACAGCCAAGCCTAGAGCCAAATCAAGAGGACAATCCCATCCAAAATAGACATTAAAAAAAAAAAAATACCCAGGAATACAGCTAACTATGGAGGTGAAAAATCTCTACAAAGAGAACGACAAAACACTGAGCAAAGAAATCAGAGATGACACAAACAAATGAAAAACAATTCCATACTCATAGATAGAAAGAATCAATATTGTTAAAACGGCCATATGGCTCAAAGCCATTTACAGATTCAGCGCTATTTCTATCAAACTACAAATGTCAGTTTTTCAAAGAATTAGAAAAAAAACTATTCTAAAATACATATGGAATCAAAAAAGAGCCCAAATAGCCAAAGCAATCCTAAGCAAAAAGAAGAAAGCAAGAGGCCTCACACTACCTGTCTTCAAACTATATTACAAGGCTACAGTAACCAAAACAGCATGGTACTGGTACAAAAACAAACACGTAGACCAATGGAACAGGTTAGAAAACTCAGAAATAAAGCCACACACCTGTAACCATCTAATCTTTGACAGTCAACAATAACCAGCAATGGGAAAAGGATTCTCTATCTGTGGTGCTGGGATAACTGGCTACCCATATGCAGAAGACTGAAACTGAACCTTTTGCATCAATCAATGCAAGATGGATTAAAGACCTAAATGTAAAACTTAAAATGATAAATACCTTAGAAGAAAACCCAGGACATGCCATTCTAGACATCTTTGCCTTGGCAAAGATGAGGACTTTTTTTTCATGAGGACTCCAAAAACAATTGCAACAAAAACAAAAATTAAGAAGCGGGACTTCTTAATTAACTAAAGACTTCTGCACAGCAAAAGAAATTATCAACCAATAAACAGGCACCTACAGAATGGGAGAAAATATTCGCAAACTATACACCAACAAAGGTCTAATATCTGGACTCTGTAAGGAGCTTAAACAATTCAACAAGCAAAAAACAACCCCATTAAAAAATGAGCAATGACATGAACAGGCACTTCTCAAAATAAAATACACATGTGGCCAGGAAGCATATTAGAAACTGACAGAGAAAGTCAAAACAACAGTGACATACCATCTCGCACTAATCAGAATGACTATTATTAAAAAGTCAGAAAATAACAGATGTTAGCAAGGTTGCAGAGGAAAGAGAATGCTTATACACTGCCGGCAAGAATGTACGTTAGTTCAACCACTGTGGAAAGCAATGTGATTTCTCAAGAAACCTAAAACAGAACTTCTATTTGACCCAGCAGTCTCATTACTGAGTATATGCCCAAGGCAATATAAATCATTCTACCATAAAGACACATGCACACACATATGCATTGCAGCACTTGTCACAATAGCAAAGACATGGAATCAACTTAGATACCCATCAATGGTGGACTGGATAAAGAAAATGTGACTGTGCAGCCACAAAAACAATGAAATTGCATCCTTTCCAGCAACATGGGTATAGCTGGAGGCCATTACTCTAAACAGATTAATGCAGGAACAGAAAACCAAATACCACATATTCTCACTTATGAGTGGAGGCTAATCACTGAGTACACATGGATGCAAAAAGGAGCACAGTAGAACCAGAACTTACTTGAAGGTGGAGGGTGGGAGGAGGGAGAGGACTGAAAAACTACGTCTCAGGTACTATGCTCACTCTACCTGGGTGATGAAATAATTTGTACATAGAACCCCAGTGACGTGCAATTTACACATGTAACAAATCTGCACATGTACCTCTGAACCTAAAATTAAAGTTGGAAGAACAATAAAACAAAATAAAACTTATAAAAAAAAAGGTTTTAAACATGATTCCTTGCTTTGACTGGAAATTATGGAATCCTGAAGTAACAGAAGACAGGTGGTAACCCTTGACTCTCAGAGACAGATGAGCACAATTACCAGAAGACACCACAAGAATGGAGTGAAAAACAAAATGCCTTCACTTACAGAGATCCTTGGTGGTATCTAACTGATCACAGAGTCCCTAAGAATGAACTAGATGAGCAGACTAGTCAAGAAAATTGCAGCCTCTGGTGCGCAGAAACTGATGCAATCAGCACGAGGACTCACAGCCCCTTACGTGGTTCCTACACCCGACCTAGTTCAAAGGCTTGCCGCCTTTTTATTGAGGAGGAAGAGAGTCCTCTTCAGGAAGGATCATGCCATGAAACCACAGGAATATACTGCAAATCTTCCCCGGAGCCTCCTCCGTAGTGTCCTGTGTCCTTTTACCATGATGGCTATGCCCTGGGGAAGGGAAATAGCCAGGCTTTGCAGGAGTTTCATTTACTGACTCTGAACTGACACTAACCTTGAGGACTCAAAATACCAGCATGGTCCATTGATCAGAATAGGGGACTTATATAAACCAAGGGATAAACTATGGCCTGGATCCGTCAATGGAGAATGAAATTATCATATCTGTAAAATGAACTAGCTCCTTGAAATTACAGTCTCATTAGTTAGTTCATGTGATTATTACAGTTGATTCATGAAAAAAGTACAGATTCCATTGTCTTGATTTGTTGAAACAAATCAATATAGTTAATACCTAATATGCAGCTACTGACCTGGCAAATGTTATTTTCAATTCCAATCAGCAATGGTGATAAGAATTAACTTGCCTTTATCTGGCAAGAACAATAATACATTTTCCACCACCTTCCCTGAAAGCTGTCAACTGTCCTGTCATAGCACAAAGGGACACAGGCTGTTTTGATTTCCCATTAGAACTTCATGCTGGTCAAGTCGCATGATATTGAAGATGTCATGGGAATGTATTTAGTGAGCAAGAAGTAGCAAGTACCCTGGATGGGTTAGTAAGATACATGATGCCAGAATGTGGTAAAGGAACCTATGGAGGTATAAGGGAAAGTTACAACTGCAGAGTTTCTCGGAGTCTGGTGGTTACAGCATGCTGAGATATCCTGTACAAGGTGAGATGCTAGTGGCTACACCTTGCATAGCCCGCCACAAAAAAAAGTGGCACAACGAGTGATCGGCCTTTCTGAATTCAGAGACAATACACGCTGATTGGGGGTGTGAGAGCCTGAATTGTTGATCAGGTGACCTGTAAAGCTGTCAAAATTGACTAGGACTCAGCACAAGAGAAGACTCTGCAGGAAGTCCAAGATACAGATGACACTGTCCTGCTGCTTCAGTGTTATGACACAGGAAACCCTGCAGTACCCACTGTACTAACACTCACAAGGTTATTCAGGTGGCTGCAGTCAACTGGCAGCTCGCCTAGGGCAAGACAGACTAAGATAACCCCACTCATGTCATTTGACTGAAAGGCCTAGGTTGACTCATCTCCAATTCACACACCCTCTTATCACCCTAGTCTAGGTCCTGAACTCCTGGCCGCAAGTGATCCACCCACCTCAGCCTCCCAAAGTGCTGGGATTACAAGCATGAGCAACCATGCTTAGCCTCTTCCCAACTTGTTCTATGTCAAGGCAATCCGAATCAAAATTCCAGCAAGCTGTTGGATATCAACCAACAGATTCTACTGTTTACATGAGGAGGTAAAAGATCCAGAATAGCCAACTCATTATTGGGGTATAACACAGTCCAGAAGAGGAAATGGACACACCTATACCATTGAACCTAACAGTTTCCTTTGTAAGGACATATCCAAGAAAAATGAAGACATATGTCCATACAAAAACAGGTATGTGAATGTTCCTAGCAGCATCATTCCTAACAGCCAAAAGTTGGAAACAACCAAACGTCCGTCAACTGATGAATGGGTAAACAATAGCAGTCAGGACAGTGCTTCAATAGAGCAAAGCGGAAGCTGCAAGGCCTCTTGAGGCAGAGAGTCGGAAGTCTCAAAACACTTCTGCCACATTCAAATGGTCAGAGCAAGTCATGAAGCCAACGAGATTCAGGAATGAAGAAATACATTCTACCTCTCAATGGGAGGAATGACAAAGAAATGTTGCAAAAAGGAAGCACACCCAAGGATGGAGGAGATTTTCAGGCCATCGTCATCTTTGCAATCAATTAATTCAACACATACGATATGGCTTTCTACCATTACTAGTCTGTGCGTTTCATCGTGAATTATTGGGGCCCACATCTCTGTAAATAGTCCCATTGCTAAACTCTATTTATTTAAACCATTTCAGTGTATCCTCATACTCATGACAGGTCTCTAACTGACACCTACCTGTGTCCTTTGGGGGTGGGGGAGCAGTGATAGTTTAATGTCTACTAAATGTGGCATTTCAAATGAATGGGGGAATGATATGAAATTCAGTATTCATTATCCATTTGGAAAAATACAAATACAGTTTCCTATCCAGCACCAAAATGTGGATTATGAGATTTCATGTACAAAGTTATAAAAATATTAGAAAGACTGAAAGTCTACATTTTCTAAAGTTGTAAAATAATTTTAAGACAGTATGGGAGACTATTTGTCTATACTATTTGGTCTCATTGCATCAAAGGAAGCCTTCTTAACAGGCAAAAGAGAATGCAGAAGCCATAAGAAAGTGTTGATAAACTTAGCACAAAAAAACCAGATACCACAAATAAAAGATCAACAACAGATTGAAGAAAACTTGTGCAAGATATAGAAAACTTAAAATGATTAATATCTAAAACATATAAAAATAGATATACATAAATTTATACAATATGCTGTCATCATTTATGATTTACTTCAAAAGGACCATATATGTCTATATTTACACATGTTTATATCTAAGTATCTAGAGAAAAGTTCAGAAGAGGACCATCAAACTGACATAGTTGTTTTCCTTAAAACTATAATTGATAACCAGGAAAGATGGCAACATATTGGGTAGCCCCTTTTACTTCATTTTTAATGGAATCACATATTACTAAATAAAATTTATTAACAAGTTAATAATTATTTTTAAAGTTTCAGGATTTGGATCCAGAAATCTATATGTTTAGAAATATCCAGAGATTATTCTGATGCAAAGCCAAATTTGGCCTCAACTATCCCACCTTAGGAAAAGACTAATACATAAATGAATATGTCACTTCAAAAATCTAGCAGGTATAGGCCAGGCGCGGTGGATCACGCCTGTAATCCCAACACTTTGGGAGGCCGAAGCAGGTGGATCACCTGAGGTCTGGGGTTCAAGACCAGCCTGACCAACATGGAGAAACCCTGTCTCTACTAAAAACACAAAATTAGCCAGGCATGGTGGCACGCACCTGTAATCCCGGCTACTTGGGAGGCTGAGGCAGGAGAATTGCTTGAACCTGGGAGGCAGAGGTTGTGGTGAGCTGAGATCATGCCATTGCCCTCCAGCCTGGGCAACAAGAGCAAAACTCCATCTAAAAAAAAAAAAAAAAATCTAGTAGGTATCATAGTTTTCATACTAAATCTAGGCAAAGCCTCAGAATCATTTTCAACAAAACATTGTAGGTAGTCACTGCCACTCCATCAGATGGCAGCTCTTCCCAATCTGTTCTTATTTTTTTTTTTTTTTTTTTTGAGACAGAGTCTTGCCCTGTCACAGGCTGGAGTGTAGTGGTGTGATCTTGGCTCACTGCTTCACCTCCCATGTGCAAGCCAATTCTCCTGCCTCAGCCTCCCAAGTAGCTGGGATTACAGGCATGTGCCACCATGACCAGCTAATTTTTGTATTTTTTAGTACAGATGGGGTTTCACCATGTTGGCCAGGCTGGTCCTGAACTCCTAGCCTCAAGTGATCCACCCACCTCAACCTCCCAAAGTGCTGGGATTACAAGCGTGAGCCACTGTGCCCAGCCTCTTCTCAACTTCTTTCTATCTCAAGGCAATCCTAATCAAAATTCCAGCAAGCTATTTTGTGGATATCAACCAACAGATTCTACTGTTTACATGAGGAGGTAAAAGACCCAGAAAAGCCAATTCATTACTGGGGGACAATAAAGTCCAGAAGAGCAAATGGACATAAGAGGGGAGACCCCCTCGTCTCCTTCAATTTCACCTTTTCCCCACAACTTCCAGCTGGGAAGGAGAGTGAAAAAGGAAAAAAATGAAATAAAATATCAGAGGGCTGAGAAAATGACTCCCTCTTTAGTTCCCAGCGTCTCTGCTATCTGTTAACCTTGAAAGAGCTACAAATGAATGCTATCTCTGCCTGATGGAGCCCGACACTGGTTCATGACCCCATGTCTCCACAGACCAGGCTCCCTCCTGGAAACACTTCTGTCAATAAACAGCTTGTTGCTTCTGTCTTGTATCTGTAAGCCCCGCCTCACTTGCTGGTCCCTTCTCTCGCTGCATATGAATTAACAAATCAGTGAAGCTAAAAGATTGTAACATCAGACATCCAGCAAATGGACAATGACATAGTTCTGCCTCAGTTTCCCCTTTAGCATTGTAAGTCTATAAAAGGGGAGATAAACTGCAGCTCGGGGAGCTCAGTAAATGAGGCTGTAGTCCCCTGCAGCTCCCAGCTGAATAAAAAGCCACTTCCTTCCTCAGTTCGGTGTTCAAGAGGTTTGTTCCCCACTGCTCCTGCAGCAGATATACCTATACCATTGGGTCTAACAGTTTCCTTTTGAAGTACATATCCAAGAGAAATGAAAACATATGTACACACAAAAACTGGTACATGAGTGTTCCTAGCAGTGATATTCCTAACAGCCAAAAGTTGGAAATAACCAAATGTCCATCAACTGATGAATGGGTAAACAAACTGGGGTGAATATATATAATGAAATATTATTCATCATAAAAAGGAATAAAGTTCTAATGCATTCTGCAATAGAGATGAATCTTGAAAACATTATGCAAGTGAAATAAACCAGACAAAAAATATCATATTTTGTATGATTCCATTTATATGAAATACCCAGAGTAGGTAAATCCAAAGGGACGGTGGTTGCCAGGTAAATCCAGAGCAATCAGTGGCTGTCAGGGGCTGGAAGGAGGAGGACCTGAGGAGTGATTGCTTAATGTGAAAATGCCGTCCCCAACTTGCTGAGCAAGGTCCCTCAGCTGATGGGACCATCAGCAGTTTGGTGCTGCCATTTTCATTCAAAAGTTTAAATTCTCTCTTCTGAGTTGTAGTAAAAAAAAAAAAAGGACAGGCAGAATTTCTTGCACTTGTAGTTATGCATATAATTATAATTTGACAACATTAATAACAGAAGTTCTCTCATTCTTTGCTGGGGGAATGCATATGGTACAGCCACTTTGAAAGACAGTTTGGCAGTTTCTTTAAAAACTAAATATTCTCTTAACATATGATCCAGCAATCGCATTTCTTAGTATTTACCCAAATGAGTTGAAAACTTATGTCCACACAAAAACCTGCACATAGATGTTTATAGCAGCTTTATTCATAACTGCCAAAACTTAGAAGCATTTAGTCATTTAGTAGGTAAGTGGATAAATACACTGTGGTAGGTCCAGATGATTGAATATTATTCAGCACTAAAAATAAATAAGTGACCAGGTGCAGTGGCTCATGCCTGTAATTCTAGCACTTTGGGAGGCGAGGCAGGCAGATCACTTGAAGTCAGGAGTTCAAAACCAGCCTGGTAAACATAGTGAAACCCCATCTCTACTAAAAATACCAATAAAAATTAGCTGCACATGGTGGCAGGCATCTGTAATCCCAGCTATTTGGGAGGCGGAGACAGGAGAATTGCTTGAACCCGAGAGGTGGCAGTTGCAGTGAGCCAAGATCCTGCCACTGCAGTCCAGCCTGGGTGACAGAGTGAGACTCCATCTCAATAAATAAATAAATAAGCTATCAAGCCATGAAAAACATGGGAGAAACTTAAATGCATATTATTAAGTTTAAAAAGTCCATCTAAAATGGCTACATATTCTGTGAATTCAAATACATGACATTCTGGAAAAGGCCAAACTATGAAGACTAAAGAGATGAATCATTGCCACGGGCAACGGGGAGGGAGGGATAAATAAGCAGAACACACAGGATTTTTAGGGCAGTGAAACTATTCTGTTTAATACTACAGTGGTGGATGCATGTCATTGTACATTTTTCAAAACCATAGAATGTACAACATGGAGAATGAACCCTAATGCAAACGGTGGACTTTGGATGATAGCAGTGTGTCAGTGTAGGCTCATCAAGTGTAACAAATGTATGTCATGGTGCCAGATGTTGATAGTAGAAAAGGTTGTATATATTTGAGAACAGGGACTATATGGGAACTCTTTCAACTCAATTTTGTTATGAACCTAAAAGTGTTCTAAAAAATAAAGTTTATAATATTCTTTATTTTTTATTTTATTTTATTTTTTAAGATGGAGTTTTGCTCTTGTCACCCAGGCTGGAGTGCAATGGTGCCATCTTGGCTCACTGCAACCTCCACCTCCTGAGTTCAAGCAATTCTCCAGCCTCAGCTTCCTGAGTACTTGGATTACAGGCACATGCCACCACATCTGTAATTTTTGTATTTTTAGTAGAGACAGCGTTTCACCATGTTGGCCAGGCTGGTCTCAAACTCCTGACCTCAGGTGATCCAACCACCTCAGCATTCCAAAGTGCTGGGATTACAGGCGTGAGCCACTGTGCCCGGCCCTATTAATATTTTTTAAAAGGTTAGATGGTAAATTTTATGTGTATTTTACAACAATTTAAAGTAAAAAATAATATATTTAAAAATACATGGGTAACATACCAGAGTTCAAGATAGATAACGAATTTTAATACAGCATGTTAAGAAAAGTTCATTGATATGTTCTACATTGCAACTAAACTTTACCATTGGTCAAGTTTTGGTGTAGTATACAAAGAATACCTTTAATTATCTGAAAAAAAAGGTAAAATTATTTCTTCCTTGTCCTTTTCCAACTACATAGGCTAGATTTTCCTCAGATACATCACATGAAATATATAGCAAGAGACTGACTGCAAAACCAGAAATGAGAAGTAGCTGTCTTCTATTAAAGGAGACATTAAAGAGATTCACAAAAATGTTGTTCTTCTCAATATTTTTTGTTTGGAAAATATATTTTTATTTTGAAAATGTGATACTTATGTTAACAAATAAAAGGCATATTACTTTTTTTTTCTTTGAGACAGAGTCTCCCTCTGTCACCCAGGCTGGAGTCCAATAGCATGACCTTGGTTCACTGCAACCTCCGCCTTCTGGGTTCAAGCAATTCTCCTGCCTCAGCCTCCTGAGTAGCTGGGATTACGGGCGTGCACCACCACACCTGGCTAATTTTTTTTGTATTTTTAGTAGAGATGGGGTTTCACCATGTTGGCCAGCTGATCTTGAACTCCTGACCTCAGGTGATCCACCCACATCGGCCTCCCAAAGTGCTGGAATTACAGGTGTGAGCCACCACACTTGGTTGTTACTTTTAATTAATGAAATACACATTCTTACATTTCTATTTTAATTTCTAATATGTTAAACATTGATATAAATCCACATAAACAAAAGCTCTTTGAGAATCTCAATAATTGTTAATGTATAAAGGAGTTCGGAACCCAAAAACTTTGATAACCACTGCATTCAAATTTTGTATGTGTTAGGAACTGAATGTATCCCACAAAATTCTGTGTTGACTCCCTAACCCCCAATATGACAGTATTTGGTTATGGCCTTTGGGAGGCAATCAAGGTTTGATGAAGGCATACAGTGGGACCCTCAGGAGGGGATTCATGCCCTTATAAGATGAGACATCAGAGAATTTGCTCCTGCTGTCTCTTTCCCTGAACACGAAGAAAGGGTCCTGTGAGTACACAGGGAGAAGGCAGCTGTTTACAAGCCAGGAAGAGAACTCTCACCCCACTCTAACCAGGCTGACACTCTGGTCTTGACCACACCTCTGCTATGCTGCAGAGGTAATTATAACAGGATAGGAAGGAGAGTAGGCAGAGTTCTCAAAAATTTACAGTATCACAGGGGAGGTGTGCATGCAAGTAAAATGTCTGGATATGCCCTTATTTTCCTTCTCTTTTTACATACTATTCTGATTCTTGTCAGCGGGAATCGTGTCACTTCCTGCCTCTCCACAGTGGTCCATTTGCATTGTTTGGAGGTACTTACAGTTTATTTAGCAGTTCTCTTACTAATGAACTTTTATAGTTTTTCAATCATTTTGCTGTTAATTAATACATTAGTCAGATCCTACCGCCATAACAAAATAGCATAGACGGCATGGCTTAAACAACAGAAAGTGATTTTCCTCATAGTTCTGGAGAACTATGAGCTGGAGTCTCCCTCTGTAGCCCACTGCACTCCAGCCTGGGCGACAGCAGGGACTCCGTCGCAAACTTTTTTAAATTTTTTAATAATTAGACAAGATCTCTGTTGCCCAGGCTGGAGCGCAATGGGTGCAATCTCGGCTCACTTCAGTCTCCACCTCCCAGACTCACGTGGTCCTCCTCCCTCAGCGTAGCTGGGACCACAGGTGCGCGCCACCACCTCGAAGCATTTTTTAAAACTTTTTTGTAGAGATGGGGTCTCGCTGTGTTGCCCAAGCTAGTGTCCAACTCCAAGGTCAAACTCTGCTCTCCTCGACCTCCCAAAGCCCGGGGATTACAGGCGCGAGCCCCGGCGCAGGGCCCTGAGTCTTCTCCTTCCGGACGGGGCGCCCACTCCCCCGGAAAAGGCCCCGTTGCCAGGATGACAGGGCCAAAGGGACCCAGGCAGGGAGGGCCCCGGGCTTTGCAGGGAGTTGGGCCGCAGTGTGAGCACCGGGACGAGTGTCAGGGTCTAGGCTGGCTCACCGGGTCTTGACGCCAGGAGGCAGCAGAGCCCTGCCAGCAGCAACCAGAGGCGGAACATGGTGCGGCTTCGGGGCTGCCAACTGGAGGCCGTTGGGACGCCGGGAGTTACCGGAAGTTACCGGGAGTTACCGGAGACGCGGGGACGCGCGGACGCCGGGGGCCGCTCGCCGCGCGTTCATGGAGCAGCGTTCTCAGGAGGCCTGGGAGCCCGGGGTGCTCTGTGTGTTTAGCGCCGAGGCTAAAGCCCCAGACGCGTGGTTGCTGGAGCCATCTGACCACCCAGCGCCCTCTGTCGCGATCGAGCTCGTCGTCTTCCACTAATTTTTCGCTTTGCGTTGATGGACCTTAACAACTGACACACTAATTCACACTCAGCGTGTGCTCTTCTGCCCCAGACATTTCCTGGGTGCTCACTATTGCCCAGGCTGGTCTCGAACTGCTGGATTCAAGCGAGCCTCCCTTATATACCCAGTAACAAGACTGCTGGGTCAAATGGTATGTCTGCCTCTAGGTCTTTGAGGAATCACCAACGTGATTTTATGGATGCACGCAGTTTTAAAAGGGCAATCTATGCCTGAAATCAATAGCATGAACAAAAACAAGTCAACAGGCCCAGCGCAATGGCTCACACCTGTAATCCTAGCACTTACCGAGGCCGAGATGGGTGGATCACCTGAGGTCAGGAGTTCAAAACCAGCCTGGTCAACATGGTGAAACCCCGTCTCTACTACAAAATACAAAAATTAGGTGGGCATGGTGGTGGGTGCCTGTAATCCCAGCTACTTGGGGAGGCTGAGGCAGGAGAATCGCTTGAACCCAGGAAGTGGAGGTTGCAGTGAGCCAAGATTGTGCCACTCCAGCCTGGGTGACAAGAGCAAAACTCCATCTCAGAAAAACATACGCATACACATGCGTGCGCGCAGGTACACATGGCAACAAAAAAATACACTGAGCTTTTATCTCAATAGGAACAGCTAATGCTAGGCTAAGACTGCTTTTAGGCAGCTGCTGAGCCACAGCTAATTTCACCTAGCTTTGTAACAAATACAGTAAATGCTTCAATTCATCGATTAGTGATAAGTATTCTGAATGAATTTCTGGTTCTTATATTTTGTTCTTTCTCACTCCTCAACCTTTCCAGTTTGTATCTTTAATAGGGCTGATTTTGTATTATTCTTAACATGTGTGTAAGGCTCTCTTCATAACAGAAGATGACTTCTAAGTCAGGAAACATATCCTATCCAGAACTTAGATATCACAGTGCCTGAAAAAATGGTAGGGTTTTGGTAAACATTCATGAAATTTAATAAAATCTGATTTGGGTCTAGAAAATCAGATTTTATTAAATCAAATTGTGCTTAACTCTATGGTTACAGACACAGGCTTGATAGGAAGAATGCAATACCCTGAACAAGGTCAGTTTGACACATTGGAGTCAATTAGAGATGTCAAACTTGCATATAATTTATCCTTATTTATTCTTTTTGATGATAGAAAGGATGTCCTTTACTATTTTCAAATTTTGAAATGGCATCCATAACCAAGAAAGTAAAAACATAAAGTATATTTTAAAATACATCAAAGTAAAAGAAGTTCAGATCCAACACTCTTTAAAAACTTTCTAGTCAAAGATCCAAGGAACTATCTAATTTCAAGAAAAGTGTTAAGTTACATAGTTAATACATTACCAACTGTAAAATTTCAGTGATAAGCATTACAATTGCAAAAACTGAGGCTACATGAAAGGGACGAACATTTGAATCTTATATTCATTCAGAGATTTACAATGAAATGATGGGCCTTCATTTGAGATTGCTCACAATGTTTAATATGTACACCTGATCGTTCAAATAACATGCTATCTTCAGAGAACTTAAATTTTTGCCTTCTTCAAAACTAATCTGTTTTTCTTTAATAACAAAAAGCCATTGTGCACACTTTGGCAAAAGTCTGAAAAATGAGTGAGATAATATCTGTAAAAGTTTGACTAGGATTGTTATCTAAAATTACAACTTTTTAATAAGATTATAAATAGTTGAGTAGGAAGCCACTAGGAGACACAAAAGAGAATTTCAAGTATTTTCTTTATTGTAAATGTTGTATCTGTATATGTTTATATACACAAACCAAAAACACTTTTAAAAAACTAATGAAATTCAGTTAATAAACCTATTAAACTTTATTATGAAAGGTTATGAAAACATTTTTAGTGCTTAAAATTTTACTATCCATGCCATTTCTGCCATAGTAAAAATTCATTTTTAACACAGCTCAGATGATAACTCATAGATACCACAGTAACTTTTTTGTACATATTTAAGAAAACCTTTTGTTCCTTCTTTCTCCAGCCTAATTTCTATGAAAATATTAGTGTCGACAAAGACATGACCCAGCACACCTTAGTAAATGTAAACATTCTAAATGATTTAATAGCAAGCTTTGAAAGTTCAGATTTTAGACCTAAAGTGCTCATGAAATTTTCAAGTGGTTTTGTAACAGTTCAATTGATTGAAGATTTTATAATTGCTCCTGCTTTATTATAGTCATGAATCAACAACATATTTGATTAGATCTATTAAATATTTCGTACCTTAAAGCTTATAATTTATTTAAAATAGTGCTATTGTGAAAGGATGTCATGCTTTAACATGATTCATAATAGAAATTCTAATATTAATTTCTCTAAGAATTATCTATAGTTGAAAGATCATAAAAATGGAAGCGAAGAACTGTGCATGAATACACACACTCTTAGTATATTTTGTACTTTCAAAATAATATGACATCTTAATTGTGGTTCTTGTGCATTCTTTTGAAGACAGAATATTTGCTTATTCATGTACTGAATGACAGACAAGATTCTAGAGTATGATGATTATTAATTCGTGCAAGATGAAAAACATTACATATCATTGGCAGCTGATTAGTCAGTTTTCACAGGTATTAGATTATCACATGTTTAATCAGAAACTACATTAATGATAACTAAGGTCAAAAATTCAGAATAACATTTAAACACATAATGACAAATCTTACACCAATACAGTTAATTTGAAAATCATCACAATGATATGTTCAAAATAACGTAATCCATGATTAGTGCATTAACCTCATGATGACTGAATAATTATTTAATGATGGAAAAGGAAATGTTACTGTAAATTCCCTGGCTTTACTGCATTTCCTTGTATTTCTCAATTCTCACACTCAGTTTCTGTTTATCTGTGTTAGTAAAGTCTGTTTTGTGATATTTTGTTTTCATTCATAGTTGCAACAGGAAGAAAGGCTTTTCAAGAAAACAAGAAAAAAAAAGTATTAGCTCAGTTCCCTGAAGACATTTGCAAAAAGAAGATTAAAAAATCAAGTGAGGGAACTATATAAAGGAGGTGCAGGAGCAGGACGGGCAGGAATTAAGTTTCCCTGAGATGATACTTTCGGTTGTGGCGGAGGTGGCCTGTGAGGGAAAAAAAGTTAATAACGTGTTTAGACTGGATGAATTAATGCCATATTCATTACAAGCTCAACATAATACCATCCTCAGCATCTCTGACAATAGGAAAGGGTACTTTACATTCTGAGATCAGTATTAAGGTGATATTCAATGGCTAAAGGGCTCTAATTAGAATCTAAAATGGAATAACTACTTTAAATAATGCTACTCCACAATCAACAATGTTATATGAAGGTTCTAGTTTACATGTTTTGTTTTGTTTTTCAAAAAATAAAAGCACAAGAAATGGTAAAGATAAACTGTAAAAGACAAGTGAGGACACTAAGTGATCAAGCACTTGTTTGTGCTGCTAGAATTTAAGGGCAGCAAATTACTGGTAGGTGTAAACCTAGCTGTTTATAGCTCCTTCAACATAAGGGAGCTCTCTCAACATGAGATCCACTCTGAGAATTAAATGTGTTATGACTTCTATACCTGTCCATCTCAGTCCTCATACTTCCACCTGTGGACACCCTCTCCTAGCCTCATCATCCAATTCTAATACACCTCTACTCCAGTAACACACTAGAACACTACCTGGTGAATGTCTCCCTCCCAATTTATATATTCTTCCCCTGATCCTCAGTTGGATTTCAACGTATTCTTATTGTATAATAAAGATTATGGCTGGGTGCAGTGGCTCACTCCTGTAATCTCAGGACTTTGGGAGGCTGAGGCGGGCGGATCACCTGAGGTCGGGAGTTCGAGACCAGCCTGACCAACGTGAACAAACCCCATCTCTACTAAAAATACAAAATTAGCCAGGCAAAGTGGTGCATGCCTGTAATCCCAGCTACTTGGGAGGCTTGAGGCAGGAGAGTAGCTTGAACCCAAGAGACAGAATTTGCAGTGAGCCAAGGTCATGCCATTGCACTCCAACCTGGGCCACAAGAGCAAAACTCCATCTCAAAAAAAAAAAAAAGAATACATATGAAGACAGTCCCTGGAGTTGCAATGCAATTGTAATTTAAAAGGCTGTGGGGTGAGAGGGTCACATGCATTTTATGTAATACGAAATGAAGTAATAAATTATCTTCCTTCCAGATGATTTTAAGCCCATCAATTGAGTCTCTGGTTTCAGTTCTTGTGTTTTTCAGTTCTAGAATTTCCATTGATAACCTTTGTTTTTAAGTTTTTAGTTCTGTGCTGAAATTCTCAATCTTTACTTTTAATTCCATGACATCATAGTTAAAGTCCAGGTCTAATCACTATTAACTGAATACCCTCTCAGTCTGTTTCTATGGTCTATTGTTTCTTGGTTTTAGTCACATTTTATTTTCTTTTACACTTGGCTTTTTCGATCATGAGCAAAACATAAGAAACTGTAGAAATCAGTTGAAGGTCTGGTTCACTCTTACTTCTGGGTCCCAGCACCAAATCTGGGATGTTTACCAGAGTGCCTCCTCTTTGGCAGGGTTCCAAATTTTGTGCCCTCTGCCCTGTGAGTTTGTAGAAAGTTCTCCTCAGCTTACTAGCCTGTCTGTTGTCAGAACAGGTAAACTCAACCAGGAAGGAAAAGTGGCCCCAAAGCTGGGATCGTTTCTAGATTTCCTCCTCTCCTGACCTTACCCCCATAATTCCCCATAATTCCTCACTTCTTCAGTCGTCTGTGCCTTCAAACACACAGTTTCTTATATTGTCCAGCTTTTTTAGCTGTTTTTGACAGGAAGGCTGTTCTAACCCATCTGGTTTCCTACTGCTGGTTATCTCAAAGGACCTTGCTTCTGAATCGTATGCACATGAAAGCTGTGGCGGCAGAATCTATGTATTGCTCAAGCTTCTTTAACATTTCATTTTGACCCTATACCAATATGACAAAATTTATATAAAAGTTATTTTAAAACCTTTCTGCAAATCATGTTCCTGTAAACTGTTGAAAATAAATACCTTGTACTAAATTACATTAAAATATAGCGGAAATTATTAGACATTAACCCGTGGGTTTTATTCTGGTCAAAAAATCTAAGCAAATTTTCTTATTACCTTGATGGGAACTGTTGAGGTTGCTTGGCTGCATAGGTTGGTACTGGAAATCTGTTTGCATATATAGGCTAAAAAGAAAAAATAATAAAGTTATTAACACAATGTGCTCATAACTATGATTTCTATAATAGAAATCCAAATATTTAAAATCAATAAACACACTACAGGTGAATATCCCTTATCAGAAATGCTTAGAGCCAAAAGAGTTTCAAATTTCAGATTTTTTTCCAATTTTAGAATATTTGCACATACATAATCAGATATTTCGGGGGAGGGGACCCAAGTCTAAACAGAAAATTCACTGATGTTTCATATACGCCTTATACATATAACCTGAGGGTAATTTATACGATATTTTACATAATTTTGTGCATAAAACAAAGTCTGTGTATGCTGAGCCATCAGAAAGCAAAGGTGTCACTCAGCCCCTCATGTGGACAATCTGTGGTTGTTTGGCATCACCATCACTCCTGACTCTGAATTTATATGCTACTGGTAAGCAATCATTTTCTCACATGTATTCACATATAAGTGCTCAACAGTGCATTCTGACTGCAACTCGTCACATGAGGGCAGGTGTGGAATTTTCCATTTGTGGCATCGTGCTGATGCTCAGAAAGTTTGGGTTTTGGAGCATTTTAGATTTTCAGATAAGGGGTGTTCAACTTGTATTTATTTATAATGCTGACAGTTTAAAACATTTTGTTTGACATATCTTTACTATTGAATGTGGAATACTTAATTCTTTTAAGGTATTTTTTTAATTCAGTAATACCAAAGTACTATGTGGTTCAAATCAACTGTATTAATTAAAAGGTAACATATTTCTTACGTCAATGTATTTTAAATAAAATCTTCCAAAATGTATTGCCAAATCTATACAGTATCTAACACTATAAATACCACTAATCTAGAATCCTTGACTTTGAAATTCATGATATTCTTCCTTGATGAAGCAGTTGACATTTACAACAAACTGAAACTGTATAAGAGCCCCAAATAAGAAAGTAAAAGTAGTATTTTTTATATATCACATTACTTTAGAAGACGTTAGGAAGATCAGATGGAATTACTGAATCACTAATGAAGTGACCTTAACCAAGATGTTCTTTACTATCTACTGTTAATTCCTTAAGTTCTATGACGGGAAGAGAATGCACAATGGTGGAAAAGACCTTGAACACCCTCTGGCCTCTACCATAGAACAGGTGGTCTATCATCTGCAAATTTTTCCCCATGGAATGATTTATATGTACTGTGAAAATGGAGAAAAAAATGCAACAAAATGTCTCCATCTCTTTCCACAAGCCATAGGAGCAGCACTTTCTAAAGGGATGAAGTCCACTTTTGGAATGACAATGTGGTAAGGTGATGGGTATGGAATTGGCTTGACTGAATCTTACAATAAGGTATAGATAGACCAAAACATCACATTGTGGCCAGACGTGGTGGCTCACGCCTATCTATAATCCCAGCACTTTGGGAGGCCGAAGTGGGTGGATCCCTTGAGGTCAGGAGTTCAAGACCAGCCTGGCCAACATGGCAAAACTCCATCTCTTAAAAAAAATCAGCCAGGTATGATGGTGCACACCTATAATTCCAGCTACTCGGGAGGCTGAGGCAGGAAAACTGCTTGAATCCGGCAGGCAGCGATTGCAATGAGATGAGATCACATCCCTGCACTCCAGTCTGGGTGACAGAGCAAGAATCCATCTCAAAAAAAAAAAAAAAAAAATCACACTGTACCCCAAAATATACACAATTATTATTTGTCAATTAAAAATAAATTAATGAGAACAAGCTAAAAAGATTATAAGCAAGCAAGATGCTGGATGTGTTAATTAGTTTGATTTAATCATTTCTACATTATTTACATAAATCAAAACATCATGCTGAACCCATAAATGTATACAACTATGATTTGCCAATTAAAAATAAAATCAATTTAAAAAATTTTTAGCCTTGTTTGGCATTTATCTGATATATACTTTTAAATGTATGCAAAGACCTATTTACAAGGGTGCTTGATGCCACATTTTTTAATGGTATAAGACTAGAAACAACCTATTTTTAAATTTCTGGTAAATTTATAAGATAGAACAGTATGCAGTTACTAAAAAGAATGAAGTACATGTTCATTTCTTGCAAAGACTGGACCAAATGTCCAGAGAAAATTCCCAGTATAGTGCATTTAAAATGCTGGCTATAGTACTTAAAAGGTATTTTGAAATACTTGGCTGAGTTGGTGGGAAGTAAGAAACAGCTTACAGGCCAAAAAAAAAAAACCCAAGAAGGTATGAAAGAGTCCAAACTACGGAGTTGCTTTGTCCTGTGAACATCTTCCTATCCTTGGTAGGTGGCAGTATGTGTTTTCAACAACACATAGATAAGGGACGCAAAACCTGGGGCCTGAGCTGGATGGAATGGTGTATAATACAAGGACCTATATGAAGCCTCAGCATATGAAGGGTGATATCCCATGGGTTAACTAGAAAAACAAATACCTGCCCCAGAGAAGGCCAGTGGTGATACTCTGCCTTGGTGCTGATAGACGGGGAACTAAAAAAAATAGTCTCCACAAAGAAATTCTTACCATACACCCATCCTCATAACAGTATGGGGGCCAGAGTTCATAACATTTGTGTAGCAAAAAAAAAAAAAGAAAAAAATTCAACAAAAATTTCTGTTTAAAGACATCAAAGATTGACCATGCCCCCAAGCAACTGGCAAAGAAAAATAAATACTCTTAGTAGGAGAAACCCACTATAATTCAGGACTCAAATATATTTATTTCCAATATAAAGTTGCAAACAATGTGAGTTTACAGTCAATATCACAAGTGTACTAAGAAATGAGCTATCACAAGAGTCAGCAGAAATAAACCTGAGAACCCACCAAGGGCATACATACTAAAATGGCCAGATAGAGCACATAAAATAGGTGTTTGAATATGCTTTAAGAAATAAAAGCTTTAAAATATATAATAAAACTGTAACAAAAAATCACAACCAGGCAGATGTGAAATAGAACTAAGTAGAACTACAGAAATGAAATGTACTATAAAACTAGTTAAATTAGATATTCAACAAGTCAGTTAAATATCAGATTTGGCATAGTTTAGTAGACTAGTGAATGGAAGGTAGATCCAATATGATCAGAATGGAATACGCAAGAATAACTGGATATATCGAAGAAAGGTTAAGAAACAGAAAGATAGTAAAAAGTCTAACATGCAGGAAATGCATGAAAGAGTTAATCAGATAATGAGACAGAGGCAATATTTAAAGAAATAATTGCTAATAATTTGCCAGAATTGAAAAATATAAATCAGGTTCAGGAATTCTACTTATTGGCAAAGGAGTTTTTTTTTTTTAAGTCCACATCTACACCAACTAGTCTAAAGATATAGAAGAAAAAACCACATGGAAAAGACATTATCTACGGCAGCAATTAGAGTAACAATTTTTAAATTGCAACAAAGGAAGTTAAAATCTAGTCTTTTTAAAGTTCTTAGGAAAAAAAAGCTGTCAGCCAAAAACATTCTGAAAAGACAAAAACTGACAGAATTTACTATCAAAATACCTTCACTAAGGGAACTTCTAAAAGACACATGCCAGGAGGATAAGCTGATTCAATAAAGTAGGAAAGCAGACAATGAACTCAGGGGAAATAGCTAAAGCTCAAGGAGCATTTCACACGTGCCAGATGCAATTCTCAGTGCTCCACACATACTAATCCCTCTGATTTTCACAAGTCATTTGTAATTAGTATTTTTTTTTATTTTTTATTTTTTTTACAGATGAGGAAACAAGTATATAGAGTTTGAGAATCTTGCCTAAAGTCACAGCTTACAAAGTAACAAAGGCAGTGCTCAACCTGGGCAGTTTGGTTCACGGTCTACCCTCTTAACAATTCATTAAATTGGTGCATGACATCCCAAATCTAAACAAACATTTCATAATTCAATAGTCACATCTATATTGTAGAATTTTTAAAAACGAATGAAAATACTAAACAACAGCCTACTAATAGGGAGGAAGTGATCAGAATTAAAGCATTCTAAAGTCTTTATATTATTTAGAAGAAAAGTAAATATGTTAATTTTAGGCATTACATATGCATTTTTTAAATTTTAGAATTATCTCTAAAAAAAGATCTTATCTATATATCTGGGTTAACCCTCCAATAAGACTAAACACTGGCCCAGGAGGAAAGTGAAATGTGGCAGGAGAAGAACCAAATCAACCCAAAAGAATACAAGAGGAGTTGGGTATAGGGAAAAAAAAAGAAAAAAAGAAAAAGAAAAATGATGAAATCACAAAATAATAAACTATTAATAATGACCAGCAAGCTAAATGAATTACAGTCTGCAGTAAAATGACAAATAGTTTTTAAAAATTAAAATTCTAGAATTTCTATTTTCAAGAGTAAACATAAGGACACAGTTGCATGTAAAAAGATATGATGTAAATATTAACCAAAAAGAAAAATTATTGCTGTATTAATATCAGAAAAAATAGATCTCACATGAGAAACTGTCTTTCCCAAGGTTGTGTATAAGTACTCTGACTACTGAAAGCTGAAAATCTAAAAACAGTTATCAGGGACTGCTTTAAAGACTTCTAATAATCAATATGAAAGATGACATCTAGAACATGAGGAAATTTTAAATATTCTTTAATTGAAACTGAAAGCATTTCTCTTAAAATGAGGCATAAGGAAAGAATATCTGCTTTTACTATTGCTATGCAACATAGTACTAGAAGATCTATTTACAAGATCTAGTCAGAGCAACTAAAAAAGAAATAAAAGGCACCTAAACAGGAAAGGAAGAAGTATCTCCATTAACACATACAGTCAGGCAAAAAAGAACAAATAGGTACAGAAGAACAACTATTATATGATTCTGCTTACACGGGATAATCAGAATAGGCAAATTGCAAGAGATACAAACTGGAATGGTAGTTGCCAGGGGCTAGGGTTAGGGGAAATGGTAAGGTATTACTTCATAGGTACAAAGTTTCTGTTTGGGGTAATGAAAAAATACTAGAAACAGGGGTGATGGTAGCATAACACTGAGAATGTAATTAATGTCAGTTAAGTATATTCTTAAAAATGGTTAAAATGTCAGAGAGACCACCCAGGTGTAGTGGCTCATGCCTGTAATCCCAGCACTTTGGGAGGCTGAGGTGGGTGGATCACAAGGTCAGGAGTTCGAGACCAGCCTGGCCAATATGGTGAAACTAGCCTGGCCAATATGGTGAAACCCTGTTTACCACAAAATAGAAAAATTAGCTGGGCATGGTGGTACACGCCTATAGTCCCAGCTACTCAGGAGGCTCAGGCAGGAAGTCTTGAACCTGGGAGGTGGAGGTTGCAGTGAGCCGAGACTGCACCACTTCACTCCAGCCTGGGTGACAGAGTGAGACTCCGTGTCAAAAAAAAAAAAAGTATAAGCACAGACTGACTAGGAAAAAAAAAGTGAAGAAAAAAAAAATGTCAGAGAGACCACAGTATCACAGACAGACACCTGAGGGTGCTCTTGACTAGAAACCAGCCAAACCACAATAATTAGGAGATTGCACAAAAAAACCTCACAGAGGACACATCCCCATAAAAGATATGAGAGGCTTCCATATGTCCTTGTATAAAAGAAGACTGCAAAATCTGGGAAAGCAGCTAATTCTTCAAATGCCAAAATCCCAACAATAAATGACAAATAATACAAGGAAATAGAAACATGGCACATTTAAAGGAACAAACTAGATCTCCAGAAATTGACCCTAAGGAAACAGATATATACAAATTGCTGAAGAATTCAAAAATTAAAATTAAAAGAGAATGCAAAGAGACAACTAACAGAAATCAGGAAAATGATACATGAACAAAATGAGAATATCAACAAAGAGAAAGGAACTATAAAGAAGAACCAAACAGAAATTCTGGAGCTGAAAACTGTAATGCTAAATTGAAAGATTCACTAGAAGGATTCGACAACAAACATGATGAGGTAAAAGAAAGTACTAGTGGACTCAAAGACAGTATATTCAAAATAAAAGTGGCAGAGAAGCAAAAAAGGTGAAGAGAAAGGAAAATAAATAGCAACACAAAACCATACGAAAATATAAAACTCAATAATAAAGATAAGTCTATAGATAAATAGAGAATCCTGTAGTACTGTGAGTGTGAAAATCACTTTTTAGTCTTGTTAGAATGTTAAAAGCATAGCATAAAAAGTAATGAATCTGTGTTAATGATATGCAATATAAAAAGAAGCAATTTTGTGTCATCAATTACATGAAGTGGGAGAGGAAGAAATATAAAGGGGTAGAGTTTTTGTGATTGAAGTTATCAGTTTAAAATAGATTTCTATAACTTTATAAAATATTTTATGTAATTACAAAAATGTCACAATATATGTGCTATAGAATATGCACAAAGGAAAATGAGAATCAAAATACTACAAAAAAATAATAATTTATTATATATTTCAAAATAGCTAAAAGAGTAGAGTTGGAATGTTCCTAACATAGAAATGATAAATCCTTGAGGTGATGAATATCCCAATTACCCTGATTTGATCATTATACATTGCATGCTTGTTTCAAAATACCACAGGTACCCCATGTGATATGTACAACTATTATGTATCCATAATTGATTTTTAATTAAAAAGTAATCAAAAGAAGGCAGCAAGGGAAGAAGGGGCAAAAACAAAATAGCAACAGTAAGTCTTTCCCTATCAGTAATTCCTTTAAATACGAGTAAACATTCATGCAAATGGCAACCAAGAGAACAAGGGTAGCAATACTTACATCAGACAAAATGATGTAATATCAAAAACAGTAAAAACAGAGATGAAAAAGGGCATTAATGGTAAAGGGGTCAATTCATCAGAAGGATATAACAACTGTAAATATATATGCAGCCAATTTAGAGTACCTAAATATATAAAACAAATATTAATTAATTTAGCTCTCTGGAGGGAGAGCTAAGTGGCAACCCAATACTACTAGGAAACTTCAATACTTCACTTTCAGCAATAGATAGATCATCCAGACAACAAATCAGTGACTCAAACCAGACTTCAAACAAAATAGATGTAACAGACATAATCCATCCAACAAAAGCAGGATACACATTCTTCTCAAATGTACACAGGACATTCTGCAGGACAGATACTATGTTAAGCTGCAAAACAAGCCTTAACAAATTTAAAAAGACTGACATCAAGTATCTTTTCCAATGGATAGGACTCAAAAATCAATCAATAACTGAAGGAATTTTAGAAAATTCATAAATACATGAAAATTAAACAACATGCTCCTTAACAACCACTAGGTCAATAATAGATAAAAAGTAGTACTTAAAATACAGCCGACCCTTAAGATACACAGGTTTGAATTGCACAGGTAGACATATGTGCAGATCTTTTTCAACCAAACACAGATTGAAAATACAGTATTCATGACCCACATATACAGAGGGCCAATTTTTCCTATATGTGGATTCTGCAGGACCAATGGCAAGACTTGAGTATAGGTCAAGCCTTGAGATTTGGCTATGCTGTATGTGGGGGTCCTGGAACCAATCCCCAATGTGTACCAAGAAACAACTGTATCTTGAGACAATAAAAATGTAAACACAACATAACAAAATGTATGCAACACAGAAAAAGCAGTTCTAAGAGGGAAATTTATAGCAAGCAAGTCTACACCAATAAATGCCTACATTTTTTAAAAAATCTCAAATAAACTGCCTAATGTTATACTTTGAGACTTAGAAAAAGAGAAACAACCTAAGTCTAAAGTTAGCAGAAGAATGGGAATAGAAAGGATCAGAGCAAAAATGAATGAAATACTGAAACAATACCATTAATGGAAAAAAATAAATAAAACTAAGAGTTGGTTTTTTGAAAAGATAAACAAAATTAACACACCATTAGGTAGACTAAGAGAAAAAGAGGAATCAAATAAAATCAGAAATGAAAGAGGAGACATTATAGTTGATACCACAGAAATACAAAGTTTTATAAGAGACTGCTATGAACAATCATGCACCAACACATTGAATAACCTAGAAAAAAAACAAATTCCTAGAAACATACAATCATGACTGAATTGTGAAGAAATAAAAAATCTGAAAAGATCAATCATAAGCAAGGAGATTGAAAAAAAGTCTCTCATCAAAGAAAAGCTCAGGACCTGATAACTTCACAGCTGAATTTTACCAAACATTTAAAGAACTAATGGAATCCTTCTCAAACTCTTCCCAACACTTCAAGAGGAAGGAATATTTCCAAACTTATTTTACAAGGCCAGCATTACCCTGAAACCAAAGCCAGACAAGGACACCACAAGAAAAGAAAATTACAGGCCAATATCCTTTATGAACATACATGCAAAAAATTTCAACAAAAACTAGCAAACTGAATTCAGGAGCACATTAAAAGAATATTTCCTGATGACCGCGTAGGATTTATTCTGGGAATGCAAGGATGGTTTAACATATTCAAATCAATAAACATGCTACACAACATTAGCAAACAAAAAACATAAACATAACAAAAACCATAATTATTTTATGAAATTGGGGAAAAGAATTTGACAAATTTCAACATTCTTTAATGCTAGAAACTCTCAACATTGTTCTGCCAGGCATGGTGGCTCATGCCTGGAATCCCAGCATTTTGGGAGGCTGAGGCAGGTGGATCAACTGAGGTCAGGAGTTCAAGACCAGCCTGGCCAACATGGCGAAAGCCCATCTCTACTAAAACTATAAAAATTAGCTGGGCAGGATGGCACGTGCCTGTAATCTTAGCTACTCAGGAGGCTGAGTCAGGAGAATAGCTTCAACCAGGAGGCAGAGGTTTCAGTCAGCCGAGATCATGACACTGAACTCCAGCCTGGGTGACAGAGTGAGACTCTGTCTCAAAAAAAAAAAAAAAAGAAAGAAAGAAAGAAAGAAAAGAGAAAGAAAGAATGAATGGATGAACCTCAGAATAAAGGCCGTACATCACAAGCCTACAACTAACATCATACTGAACAATGAAAAACTGAAAGCTTTTCCTCTAAGATCAGGAATAAGACAAGGATGTCCACTCCTACCAATTCTACTCAACATAGTACTAGAAGTTCTAGCCAGAGCAGTTAGGCAATAAAAAGAAAATAAAATACATCCGAATTGGAAAGGAAGAAGTAAAACTGTCTTTGTTTGCAGATGGCATTGTCTTTTACATAATAAACCCTAAAGAGTCGACCAAACAAATAAATTCAGTAAATTTATTTGTTAAAACAAATAAATCTGTAGATTGCTTTGGGTAGTATGGTTATTTTAATATTAATTCTTCTAATCAATGGGCATGGGATATCTTTCCATTTATTTATGTCTTCAGTTTCTTTCATGAATGTTTTATAGGTTTCCTTGTTAAAACAAATAAATTCAGTAAATTTTTTAGAACAAATTTGTTAGAACAAATAAATTCAGTAAAGTTGCACAACACAAAATCAACATATAAAAACCAGTAGCATTTCTATACATTACAACAAGCTATCTGAAAAAGAAATCTGAAATAAATTCCACTTAAAATGACATCAAAAATACATACATAAATAAAGCAGAAATAAATTTAACCAAGAAAAATAAATATCTGTACAAGGAAACCTATAAAACATCCATGAAAGAAACTGAAGACATAAATAAATGGAAAGATATCCCATGCCCACTGATTAGAAGAATTAATATTAAAATAACCATACTACCCAAAGCAATCTACAGATTCAATGCAATACCTATTAATATTCCAATGACAACTTTCATAACAATAGAAAAAATCCTAAAATTCATAAGGAACCACAAAAGACCCAGAATCACTAAAGCAATCTTGAGCAAAAAGAACAAAGCTGGAAGCATCACACTACCGAATTTCAAAATATACAGCAAAACTGTACTAATTAAAACAGCATACTACTGGCATAAAACACACATAAAAGACAAATGGAACAGATTAGAGAACCCCAAATTCACAAATTTATGGTCAGCTAGTCTTCAACAAATGTGCCAAGGATACACAATCAAGAAGGGAACATCACTTCAATAAATAGTTTGGGGACAACTTCATACCCATATGAAGAAACACAAAAATGAACTGGTATTTCACTCCGTAAACAAAAATCAACTCAAACTGGATTACAGATTTAAACATAAGTGGGGGAGGACCCAAGATGGCCAAATAGGAACAGCTCGGGAGTGCAATTCCCAGCAAGAACATAAAGGGTAAGTGCCCACCGCATTTTCAAACAAATTTTCACTGCCCACAGACTGGGAGATTCCTGGGCCAAAAAGTACCACACGTTTTCAGCACAGCAGTTTCAGCCGGTGCCAGGTTGGCATGCAGAAATTCACACAAATCTGGACAGCCATTTCAACTGGCACCTGGAACGCCTGGGTTACAGAGATGCCCATTCAATTCAAAACAGAGGGGGCAGAGACAGGGAGCCAGGCAATCTGGCACAGGGAGTACCGCCCACACAAAACAAGCAATCTGAAATGCTCTGGATTGAGAGTTCTGCGGCAAGTGCAGCTGGACCCAGGACGGTCCAGCTCAGTGAGGGTAAGGGCAACCACCACTAGCGAGGCAGTCCGCCACTACTGAGGCAATTCACCAGTACCGAGGCAGTTCAAACAGCAGCTGGGCAGAGCCTGCAGCAGCTCAGCAACATCTCTACTGGCAGACTGTGACTAGACTACTCCATGCAGGGCAGGGCATCTATGAAAAAAGGCAGCAGCATGACAGGAACTTATAAATAAAACTGACCTTCCTAGGATAGAGCACCTGGGAAAAGAAGCGGTTATGAGTTCCGCTGCAGGAGGCTTAAAAGTACCTGTCCAGCAACTCTGCACGGAACAGCAGAGCTCTCAGCACAGCACTTGAGCTCCTATAAGGGACAGACTGTCTCCTCAAGCAGTTCCCTGACTCCAGGATACCCAAAGAGACACCTCCTAAAGGAGAGCTCAGGCTGACATCTGGCAGGTACCCTTCTGGGACAAAGATAACAGAAGAAGAAATCTGCAGCAACCCTTACTGTTTTGCAGTCCCCACGGGTGATCCCCAGGCAAGTAGGGTTTGGAGTGGACTTCCAGCAGTCCTGCAGGAGAGGAGCCTGACTGTAGGAAGGAAAACTAAGAAACAGAAAGAACTTCATCATCAACAAAAAGGACATACACTCAGAGACCCCATCTGAAAGTCACCAACTACAAAGACCACAGGTAGATATAGCCACTAAGATGGGAAGAAACCAGCACAAAAAGGATGAAAACACCAAAAACCAGAATGCCTCTCCTCTTCCAAAGGATCACAACTCCTCACCAGCTAGGGATCAAAGATGGATGGAGAATAAATTTGATGAATTGACAGAAACAGGCTTCAATAGGTGGGTAATAACAAACTTCTCTGAGCTAAAAGAACGTGCTCTAACCCAATGCAAAGAAACTAAGGACCTAGAAAAAAGGTTAGATGAGATGCTAACTAGAATAAACAGCTTAGAAAAGAATATAAACAACTTGATGTAGTTGAAAAACACAGCACAAGAACTTCACAAAGCATATACAAGTTTCAATAGCTGAACTGATCAAGCAGAAGACAGAATATCAGAGATTGAAGATCAACTCAATGAACTAAAATGAGAAGGAAAGAATAGAGAAAAAAGAGTGAAAAGAAATCAACAATGCCTCCAAGAAATATGGGATTATGTGAAAAGACCTAATCTACGTTTGATAGGTGTACCTGAATGTGACAGAGAGAATGATTCAAAGCTAGAAAACACTCTTCAGGGTATTACTCAGGAGAACTTCACCAATCTAGCAAGGTAGGCCACCATTCAAGTCTAGGAAATACAGAGAACAACACGAAGATATTCCTCAAGAAGAGCAACCCGAAGACACATAATTATCAGATTCACCAGGGTTGAAATGAAGGAAAAAATGCTAAGGGCAGACAGAGAGAAAGGTTGGGTTACCCACAAAGGGAAGCCCATCAGACTCACAGCAGATCTCTCCACAGAAAACCTACAAGCCAGAAGAGAGTGGGGGCCAATATTCAACATCTTTAAAGAAAAGAACTTTCAACCTAGAATTTCATATCCAGCCAAACTAAGCTTCATAAGTGAAGGAGAAGAAAATCCTTAACGAACAAGCAATTGCTGAGAGATTTCATCACCACCAGGCCTGCCTTACAAGAGCTCCTGAAAGAAGTACTAAACAAGTAAAGGAACAACCAGTAACAGCCAATCCAAAAATGTACCAAATGGTAAAGAACATCGACACAATGAAAAAAATGCGTCAACTAACGGGCAAAACAACCAGCTAGCATCAAAATGGCAGGATCAAATTCACGCATAACAATATTAATCTTAAATGTAAATGGGCTAAATGCCCCAATCAAAAGACACAGACTGGCAAATTGGATAAAAAGTCAAAACTCATCAGTGTGCTGTATCCAGGAAACCCATCACACATGCAAGGGCATACATAGGCTCAAAATAAAGGGATGGAGGAAGATTTATCAAGCAAATGGAGAGCAAAAAAAAGCAGGAGTTGCAAACCTAGTCTCTGATAAAATAGACTTTAAACCAACAAAGATCAAAAGAGACAAAGAAGGGCATTACATAATGGTAAAAGGATCAATGCATCAAGAAGAGCTAACAATTCTAAATATATATGCACCCCAATATAGGAGCACCAAGGTACACAAAGCAAGTTCTTAATGACCTACAAAGAGACTTAAGACTCCCACACAATAATAGTGGGAGACTTTAACACTCCACTGTCAATATTAGACAGATCAACAACATAGAAAATTAACAAGGATATCCAGGACTTGAACTCAGATCTGGACCAAGCGGACCTAATAGACATCTACAGAAATCTCCATCCAAAATCCACAGAATATACATTCTTCTCAGCACCGCATTGCACCTACTCTCAAATTGACCACATAATTGGAAGTAAATCACTTCTTAGCAAATGCAAAAGAACGGAAATCATAACAAACAGTCTCTCAGATCACAGGACAATCAAATTAGAACTCAGAATTAAGAAACCAACTCAGAACCGCACAGCTTCATGGAAACTGAACAACAGGCTCCTGAATGTCTACTGGATAAACAATGAAATGAGCAGAAATAAAGATCTTCTTTGAAACCAACAAGAACAAAGACACAACATACCAGAATCTCTGGGACATATTTAAAGCAGTGTCTAGAGGGAAATTTATAGCAATAAATGCCCACATGAGAAGCAAGGAAGGATCTAAAATCGATACCCTATTGTCAAAATTGAAAGAGCTAGAGGAGTGAGATCAAAAAAAAAACCTCAAAAGCTAGCAGAAGACAGGAAATAACTAAGATCAGAGCGGAACTGAAGGAGACAGAGACACAAAAAACCCTTCAAATCCAGGAACTGGTTTTTTGAAAAGATCAGCAAAACAGACAAACCACTAGCCAGATTAATAAAAAAGAAAAGGGAGAAGAATCAAAAAGATGCAATAAAAAACGATAAAGGGGATATCACCACTGATTCCACAGAAATACAAACTACAATCAGAGATTACTACAAACAACTCTATGCACATAAACCAGTAAACCTGGAAGAAATGGATAAATTCCTAGACCACTGCACCCTCCCAAGCCTAAACCAGGAAGAAGTTGAAACCTTGAACAGACCAATAACAAGGGCTGAAGTTGAGGCAGCAATTAATAGCCTACCAACCAAAAAAAGTCCAGGTCCAGACAAGTTCACAGTTAAATTCTACCAGATGTATAAAGAGGAGCTGGTACCATTCCTTCTGAAACTATTCCAAACAACATGAAAAGAGGGAATCCTTCCCAAATCATTTTATGAGACCAAAATCATCCTGACACCAAAACCCGGCAGAGGCTCAACAAAAAAAGAAAACTCCAGGCCAATATCCATGATGAACACAGATGCAAAAATATTCAATAAAATACTGGCAAACTGATTGCAACAGCACATCAATAAGCTTATCCATCACAATCAAGTAGGCTTCATCCCAGGGATGCAAGGCTGGTTCAACATACGCAAGTCTATAAACGTAATCCACCACATAAACAGAACCAAAGACCAAAACCACATGATTATCTCAATAGACGCAGAGAAGGCCTTCAACAAAATTCAGCAGCCCTTTGTGCTAAAAACTCTCAATAAACTAGGTATCAGCAGAACATATCTCAAAACAATAAAAGCTATTTACAACAAACCTACAGCCAGTATCATACTGAATGGGCAAAAACTGGAAGCATTCCCTTTGAAATCTGGCACTAGACGAGGATGCCCTCTCTCACTACTCCTATTTGATGCAGTATTGGAAGTTCTAGCAAGGGCAATTAGGCGAGAAAAAAAAATAAAGGGTATTCAATTAGGAAAAGAAAAAGTCAAATTGTATTTGCAGATGACATGATTGTATATTTAGAAGACCCTATCATCTCAGCTCAAAATCTCCTTAAACTGATAAGCAACTTCAGCAAAGTCTCAGGATACAAAATCAATGTGCAGAAATCACAAGCATTTCTATACACCAATAACAGACTAACAGAGAGCCAAATTATGAGCAAACTCCCATTCACAATTGCTACAAAAAGAATAAAATACTTAGGAATACAACTAACAAAGGATGTAAAGGACCTCTTCAAGGAGAACTACAAACCACTGCTCAACGAAATAAGAGAGGACACAAACAGATGGAGAAACATTCCATGCTCATGGTTAGGAAGAATCAATATTGTGAAAACGACCATACTGCCCAAAGTAATTTATAGATTCAACGCTATCCCCATCAAGCTACCAATGACCTTCTTCACAGATCTGGAAAAAACCACCTTAAACTTCATATGGAACCAAAAGAAGCCCACATAGCCAAGCCAATCCTAAGCAAAAAGAACAAAGCTGGAGGCATCATGCTACCTGATTTCAAACTATACTACAAGTCTATGGTAATCAAAACAGCATGGTACTGGTACCAAAACAGAGAGATAGACCAATGGAATACAACAGAGGCCCTGGAAGCAATGCTACACATCTACAACCATCTGATTTTTGACAAACCTAACAAGAACAAGCAATGGGGAAAGGACTCCCTGTTGAATAAATGGTGTTGGGAAAACTGGCTAGCCATGTGCAAAAAGCAGAAACTGAACCCCTTCCTGACACCTTACACTAAAATTATCTCCAGATGGATTAAAGACTTAAACATAAGGCCTAACACCATAAAAACCCTGGAAGAAAATCTAGGCAAAACCATCTATGGAATATTATGCAGCCATCAAAAAAGGTGAGTTCGTGTCCTTTGTAAGGATATGGATGAATCTGGAAACCACAATTCTCAGCAAACTGACACAAGAACAGAAAATCGAACACCACATGTTCTCACTCATATGTGGGTGTTGAACAATGAGAACACACGGACACAGGGAGGGCAGCATCACACACTGGGGTCTGTTGTGGGGGGCCAAGGAAGGGACAGCAGGGGGGTGGGGATTTCGAGGAGGGATAACAAGGGGAGAAATGCCAGATGTACGTGATGGGAGGATGGAGGCAGCAAACCATATTGCCATGTGTGTACCTATGCAACAATCCTGCATGATCTGCACTTGTACCCCAGAACCTAAAGTACAATTAAAAAAAAAAATGATTTAAACATAAGACCTGTAACTATAAAACTACTAAAAGAAAACATAGGTAAATACTCTTAGCAGTATTGCATGATACATGTAAAAATTGTTAGGATGGCAAATGTTAGTGACTTTTTTACCATTACTGTTAAATTTACAAAAAAAATCTTGAAAATAATTGTTAAAATGCCAAATTTTATATATATTTTGCCAAAATAAAATAAGAAATATAGACATATATGTCAATGATGAAGAAGAATATACAGATAATTTCTAACTAACATGCATAGGGCCTATGTACCCATCCTGCATACATAATGATATGGAAAAATTTGCAAGATATATGACTAAGGGGAAAAAGGACATAACAATTCCTTTTTATATATAAAAAGGGGTTGGAATAGGGAGGTTCTATGTGTGTATATATATTAAAACATGAAGAATGATTTCTAATCATTTTCAACAGTGAAAATGAATGAATCACAGCTACATCTATCAATAGAGCTAAATCACAAAGTGACATAAAGGGGAAAAGCAGGCTGCAGATATAGGTGCAAATTATCAAATAAAACATTTTTAAAAGCTTTAAAACTGATTTAAAAATATATTACATATTGCTTAGGGATATATGCAGATCAGTAAAAGTATATCATCATCTAAACACTCCCTAACACACTTGCAGAAACAGTGATTATCAGTCCTACAGCTGAGACAATTAGGCCTATCCCAAGAGCTCAGCACCAGGTCTTTGGTAATATCCCCTAAGGTGACAGGTATTGAAAACAAACAGCAGACAGAAAAAAGTAGTGATAGCATAGGTCTTGTGTCATTTCTCAATTCTGGTTGCTAAGCAAGGCATTCCTAACGTCCAGGTGCCTTTTTCTGTGTCCTCTATGCCAAGGACTCCGCTGGTTTTCCTTTAAAGAACTCAGGGGGCAGGGCACAGGGGCTCATACCTGTAATCCTAGCACTTTGGGAGGCCCAGGTGGGTGGATCATGTGAGGTCAGGAGGTCAAGACCAGCCTGGCCAATGTGATGAGATCCCCTATCTGCTAAAAATACAAAAATTAGCCGATCGTGGTGGCACTCGCCTGTAATCCCAGGTATTTGGGAGGCTGAGGCACAACAATCACTTGAACCGGGAGGCAGAGGTTGCAATGAGATGTCATTGTGCCACCACACTCCAGACTGGACAACGGAGCAAGGCTGTGTCTCAAAGACAAAAAAATTAGGGACCACCTACAATATTCCTGAGTGCTTAAGAGGTATCTATGTTTCTAGCTATATCTACATAAATTTTTTTTAATCTTTAAACATTTGACCTTTTAATACAGTAAAGAAAAATAAGCATACACTTACAACTTCTCTGGGAGGTGTCACTGGAGAAACATGTCGAGGAACACTCACTGGCTGTCTAGAAGGGTTTGCTTGATTTTTGCCACCTGACCTGAAAGATACAATTACTTTTCATCTAAATTAAGATTAAAACATTTCTACATGAAATATTACACACATTTTGCATTTTCCCAAATACAGAATAACGATGGTGGTAGTGATGGTGATGATAATCATGACACAGTTAAAATGTTTATGCCATATTAACAGCTTTCATGCATTTTAAATCCTTATGGCATTAGAAAGCATTACTAACCATATTTTATAATTAAACTGAAATTTTAAGAAATTGTGAAATTTGGTCAGTTAAGCCAATGGCCCCTTAAGTTTTATCCTCAAATCTTCCTAAAATCAGAGTAAAAGCATATTCTCAGGTTGCCAAGTAGTCATTTTAAAAGTTAGGAAATCCAGCCAGGCACAGTGGCTCACGCCTGTAATCCCAGCAGTTTGGGAGGCCAAGGCAGGTGGATCACCTGAGGTCAGGAGTTTGAGACCAGCATGGCCAACATGGTCAGGCCCCATCTCTACTAAAATACAAAAATGAGCTGGGCGTGGTAATGGGCATGTGTAATCCCAGCCATTTGGGAAGATGAGGCAGAAGAATCGCGTGAACCCGGGAGGCAGTGGTTGCAGTCAGCCGAGATCGTGCCATTGCACTCCAGCCTAGGCGACAAGAGCAAAAACTCAGTCTCAAAAAATAAAAAAAATAAGGAAATCCAAGGTTAGTGATGAATTTGCTGGAAAGACATGTTTTAGACATGCTAAGGTGACAGCAAGTCAGTGCACTGGAGATGTATGGAAGATAGCTATAGTTATGAAACTCAAACTTCAAAAATGCAGATGGGGGAATTATTTACATAGACTGGTCAGTTGGAAGTGTGATAGGAAGTATTTACTTACTCCACCATCAGAATTGGTGTTAAGCAAAATGAACCCTGAGCACTTTCAGCAGCCTAAAGGCTGACCACCATAATCTTTTCCCCTCCTTGTTATAAGAGGTGACATGGTCACCATAGCCTTTCAAACCACGCTAATCATGTCACAAGGTCACAGAGATAACTTAGAACCCTATTTTAGAGGATTATCAACCTCTGTGATATGACTATCAGCATTAATACTTTATAAATTATTTAATATAGGCTGAGCGTAGAGGCTCATGCCTGTAATCCCCGCACTTTGCGAGGCTGAGGCAGGTGGATGGCTTCAAAAAGTTCAAGACCAGCCTGAGCAACATGGCAAAACCCCATCTCTACAAAAAAAATACAAAAATTAACTGGGTGTGGTGGCACACCTGTAATCCCAGGTACTTGGAAGGCTGAGGCAGGAGGATCACGTAAGCCCAGGGAGGTAGAGACTCTGTCTCAGGAAATATATGTATATATTTAATATAGGAATTAAAAGAAAAAATATAAGTACTCATATGTTTGAGATCTCTTCTTTCTGAAAAAGCTTCTGCACAGTTGATCTCTCTTGACGAAGATAAAAATAGCACAGACAATAAGAGGAACAATTAGGAAGAAGAACACCAGCAGTCCGTCCCTCAATGCAGTATTCATTTCTAGAGAAAAGAATTTTACATCAACAGTCACCAAACTCATACTATCCAGAAAATACTAGAGGATTATAAATATTTTACATTAATTTTCCCATTACTTAAAAATCAAACCGACATTCATTGAATACATTGAGAAGTCTTTCTCACAGTTCATCCCTGTCCACTTTATTTCTGCCTTCACAAAAATAACCACTTTTATTAGTTTCTTCTGTAATCTTACAGTATTTCTTCCAGCAAACAATCAAGAACAAAATATATTTCTATTGTCAACACTTTCTTACACAAAAGGTAACATACTATTTATACCATTTGGGGCATCAGTTTTTTTCCACTTATCTGTACATAGTGGGTCTCATTTTCCACACAGCTATACAAAACTCCATTGTGAAGATGTTCTAGAGTTTATTTAACTTGTACCCTACTGATAAACACTTTTATTTTTTCAATCTTTTGTTACTACCATTATAGCAACCAAAATAAGTTGCTATAATAAATAACCTTGTACATATATCATATCACGAGTCCAGGTATAACTACAGAATATTTCCCTAAAGCAGAATTGCTGTATCAATAAATAAGTGCATTCATCACTCTTTTTAGATATTGTCAAGTTGTCTTTCAACGGTAACAGTTACAATTTATAAGAATATTATAAGCAATATATAAGAATTCCCCATAGCCTCACCCACAGAGCCAAACCAGATTTTTGCCAACCTGGTAGGTGAAAAATGTTATCTTAGCGGATTTTTATTTTACTTTTTTTAATACTATGAGTGGAGCATTTTTGTTTCTTGTTTAAGGAAGCTATTTCTTTTTTTCTGTTTTTGTACTAAACTCTTGCTTTTTTCTTCCTAATTTCTAAAAGTTCTTTAAATACCAGAGAGATTAGCTTTGCCTGTGATATGAGTTGGAAATGTTTTCCCCATTTTAACCTATGGCACTATGCTTTTCCCCATGCAGAATTTTATTATTTATGTATAGTTGAATCTATCAATTTTATTTGTATGCCTTCTAGATTTTAAGTTTCATTGCAACTTTTACAAATTCATTAAGTTTTATGTGTTCTATATTTTTTTGAGAAATAATACAGTAGATATGAACAGGAGTGGTAAATTGATTCATGATTTTAATTTGTAAGAGAACCAGAAATTTCTTTTAAAAGTTGTATAAAACTATACGAAACAATATTTATCCCAACTGAAAATCAAAATACAATTGACCCTGGAACAATGTGGGTTTGAACTGCACAGGTCCACTTATATGAAAACTATCTTGTGCCTCTGCCACCCCTGAGACCAACCTCTCCTCTTCCTCCTCAGCCTACTCTACAGGAAGATGATAAGGATGAAAGTCTGTATGATAATCTACTTTCACTGGATGAATGGCATATACATTTTCTCTTCTTTGTGATTTTCTTAATAAATTTTTTTTCTCTAGCTTGCTTTATTATAAGGATACAGTATAAAATACATATAACAGATAAAATCTGTGGTAATCAACTGCTTATGTTATTGGTAAGTCTTCCACTCAACAGCTTAGTAGTCAAGTTTTGGGGAAGCAAAAGTTACACATGGCTTTTCAGCTATCAGGGGTTGGTACCCCTAACCTCTGCATTATTCAAGGGTCAACTGTATAAATAATTAAAGCAAGCTTCATATTATCATTTTATACTTACTAATGAGTAAACAAAATTTAAATTAAAGCATTCCACATTGGCAAGATTATTTTGAAATTGAAACTTTCGCACTGTTAGCAGCATTACACAAATGTATCATTTATTAGAAATTTTTACTCCTAAAAGAACTATAAAAAGAATTATTCTCTTCAAACTAATCTCATTACTGGCAATAGATTCTTCAACTGGAAAAATGCATACACATTAACATGTACACTATAATGTTAACAGTGCATTATCAAAACCTTAAAAACAATCTAAATGTCAAATAATTAGAAAATGGCTAAGTGAAGTTATGGCACATCCACTGGATGAAATGATACACAGCTGTTAAAATCCATAGTTCTAACTTCCAGTTATAGCCAAGGTGGAATAACAGGGACCAGATTTACTCTGCCAGCTAAAATAACCAGAAAACCAGACATAATATATGAAACAACAGTTTTTCGAGACACGGGACATCAGGCAACAAACAGCAATGATCCCTGAGAGGCAGAAAAAAAAATAAGGTAAGCCTTACAATTGTCCCAGGTTTGTGCCTAAAGAAAGTTGACAGACACTTAAGGAGGGGTGCGGGCACCAATGCAAAACCCAGTGGTCTCTCTCAGTTAAAGACATGGAGCTGCTATTCTGAAGAGGCCAAGGCAGCTAGAGTTCCCAGACAAAGTAGCAAAGGGAAGAGAGCTACAGAGAAAACTTGAAAGATCTGCATCAGTGCTGATGGATATATGCATGTATGTAGACCATGTGAAGCTGGAGAAAGAACGATTGTAAAAAGACTGATGGAAATAAGCCCTACAACTCACACAGGACTAGGAAGAGTATTTGCTCCTACAATTCAGTAGGAAACTTCATATTTAATGTGGCACTGAGCAGGATAAACAGAAGTGGTTTTGCCTCAGTAATAAAGCAGAATCAGTCCTAGACTAAATGCTATTTAGGTCCTGCCTTAAAAGTTTAAAAGCAAGACCCTGAAGGATCAAACTAGGTAACTCAAGCATACTAGTACAATAGAAATGCAAAAATATCCAATAACCCACAAAGTAGGATTTATAATTTCTGGCATCTAATAAAAATGTGTAAGGCTTACAAAAATGCAGAAATATATAAGGCAAAAAGAGGGAAAAATATCAAAACTGAGACATGATACCTATGACAGAATTAGTAGGCAAGGATATTAGCAGTTATTACAACTGTATTCTATTTGTTCAAAAACTTAAAGACTGAGCATCTTATGTAGTGTTGTGAAAGATATAAAAGAAATGGAACTCTAGAAATAAAAACGACAATGTCTAAAATGGAAAACACACTGGCTCAAGTTAATGACAAATTTGACTCCATGGAACAAATGTGAACTGAAAAGTAGTAACAGAAGTTGCTCAAAATTAAACATGAAGACAAAAGAGTAATTTTTAAAAATCAACAGCCAGCCAGGCATGCTGGCTCACACCTATAATCCCAGAACTTTGGAAGGATCACTTGAGGCCAGGAGTTTGAGACCAGCCTGGCCAACATGGTGAAACCCCGTCTCTACTAAAAATATAAAAATTAGCCAGGCTTGGTGGCACACAAATGTAGTCCCAACTACTCAGGAGGCTAAGACATGAGAATTGCTTGAACCCTGGAGGCAGAAATTGCCACGAGCCAAGATCATGCCACTGCACTCTATCTAGCCTGGTCAATAGAGCAAGACTCTGTCTCAAAACAAGTAAAATTAAAATTAAAAAAAATAAAATAAAAATAAAAAATCAACAGCCAGTCAGTAAGATGTGAAATAACATCAAGCAGCCAACTATACATAAAATTGGAGGACTTGAATGAAAAGAGAGAAAGAAGAAGACAGAAAAAAATATCTGAAGAAATTATGGCCAAATATTTTTCAGATATGAAGAAAACTATACATGCACAGATCCAAAAAGCTCAAAAAATCCAAAGCACACCAAGGCATATTCTAATAAATTATTAAAAACCAGAGATAAAGAGAAAAACATTACAAGCAACCAGAGATTCGAAAAACATATATACAGCAGACATTACATACAAAGAAAAGGATGACAGCAGATCTTTAGGAAAAACAATGCATGTCAGAAGACAAGCAATATCCTTAGAAGTAAAAAGGGAGGAAAACTATCACCCTAGAATTCTTGCCCAGTTAAATTATCATTCAAGTAGCAAGGCAAATTAATGATTTTTTTCAGACATACAAGTTAAAAATATTTGTCACTGGCACACCTGCATTATAAGAAATGGAAAAGGAAATCCTTCAAGCAGAAATTAAATGATATCAGATTGAAATGCGAATTTACACAAAGAAATGGAGAGCACCAGAAATGCTAATTATATGGGTAAATATAAAGACTTTTTCTATCAACTGTTCAAAGCAAAATGAATAACAATGAATTGTGGGTTTTATAACATAAGTAGAAGTAAAACATGACAACAATGGCACAAAAAGAGAGAAATAGAAATTTACTAAAGTATTATAGTATCACTACAACAGAGACCATAATAGAAAATATCAAGATAGTAAATTTCAACATAAACACATCAATAATCAAGTTAAATATAAATAATCAAAACAATTTAGGCAGAGAACAGCAGATTAGATTAAAAGCAAGACCCAACTATATCACTAATTACTATAGCATGATATAAAGAAATAAGTAAAAGGATGGGAAAATTTTCCGTGCTGACTAATTAATAGAAATCTGGAGTAGCTATATTAATAATATCTCAATGCAGAACAGAGAATACTACTAGGGAGAAAGAAGGCTATTTCGTAAAAGATAAAGGAGTCAATTTACAACAAGGATAGAGTAATTCTAAATGTTTAGGCACCTAATAACAGAGCATAATAATAAATAAAGCAAAAATTGACAGAACTATTAAGGGAAATAGGCAAATTGGCAGTTATAGCCAAAGAATTCAATATTCCTCTCAATAACTGACAGAGTAAGTAGACCAGAAAATCAGTAAGGACATGAAAGATCTGACTACCTATTAACTAAAATGAACTAATAACTTAGAGAATATTCCACCTAAGAATAGTAAAATAGATAAACCACATTCTGGACTACAAGTTTCAAAAAATAAAAGGATTCAAGTCATATATAATATGCTCTCTTGCTACGGTGAAATAAAATTTAAATCAGTAACATCAAGGTAACTAAAAAGGCCAGGCGCGGTGGCTCACACCTGTAATCCCTGCACTTTGGGAGGCCAAGGTGGTGGATCACCTAAGGCTGGCAGTTCAAGACCAGCCTGACCAACATGGAGAAACCCTGTCTCTACTAAAAATACAAAAATTATCCAGGTGTGGTGGCAGGCGCCTATAGTCCCAGCTACTCAGGGGGCTGAGGCAGGAGAACAGCTTGAAACTGGGAGGCGGCGGTTGCAGGGAGCAGAGGTCCGACACTGCACTCCAGCCTGGGTGACAAGAGACTCCGTCTCAAAAAAAAAAAATCTAAAAAATCCACAGAGATTTCAAAAGAAATAGCACATATCTAAATAATCTGTAAGTCAAAGAAAAAAAATAAAAACAGAAGGTATTCAGAACAGAACGAACATGGAGGTATAATATATCAAAATTTCTTGGATGAATTAAGAGGAAAATTGATAACAATAAAATGCCTATATCAGAAAAGAAAAAGGTCTCACATCAATGACCTCATTTTCCACCTTAAGAAACTAGAAAAAAGAACAAATGAAATACAAAGTAAGCAACTAATAGAAAATATATACAAAGTACATATTTAAGAAAGAACTTGAATACTTGAATCAGTGACATGTAAAGAATTTTCAAAACTCATTAAAACAACCCAATTAAAAACTGGAAAAAAAGACTTAGACACATAACCAAAGAAGATATGTAGAAGGCAAATAAATACAAGAAGAGATTCTCAACATCTTTAGCAATTAGAGATATGCAAATTAAAACCACAATGAAATACCACTACATACCTACTGGAGTGGATAACATTAAAAAGACTGACAATAACAAGTGTTAGAGAGGATGAAGGGAAATTGGAGCTCTCATATACAGCTAGTGAGGATGTAAAATGGTATAGCCACATTGTGTAACAGTTTGGCAGTTCCTGTAAAAGCTTAACATACACCTATTATATGACTAGTCATTCCCAAGAGAAATAAAGCGTATGATCTCACCAGAAAGATACGGTAAACTGGGAGTTCATGGTCAGGGAATTTTAAAAGGCAAATCAGTAATTAGTATAGTAATTAGTGCTAACAGTACTAGAAAAGCAATAGAAGGGAATGATAATTCATATTTAGGCAGCCAGGGGAAACTTCCTTTAGAAACTGACATAGAAGCCTAAATAGCAATTAGCCAACTGCCAACAATGTAAAAATAATATGGTATGAAAGCCCAGAGGTAAAAGATAGTAGCCTATTAGACGAAATCAAAGAAGTTACAATATGTCTTTAGCACACTGAAATGAGGCTGGAAAGGTAAGAGAGGGGCAAGTCATGCAGGGCATTTAAGCCATGTTAAGGAGTTGTGGACTTCATTCTAAAAGCAATGCAGATGCACTGAATTAAAGCAAGATGCTGACATAATCAAAACTGAATTCTGGAAACACTAAACTCTGTAATGTAGAGTGAAACATGGATTACAGGAAGCAAGATGAAAAATAGGGAGCCTACATAAGAGGCTATGATGTATGTTCAGGCAAGAAATTGAAAGTAATAAATGGGGATGAGAAAAATGGAAACATTCACAAGGAATTTAGGAGGCTGAATCAACATCATTAAATGTATAACTGATGTGGGAAGTGAGGGAGAGGTACGAGGACGCCCAATTTATGCCTTGGGCCACTGGGAGATCACACTAATTTTCTTCTATATTACTTGCCATTGTATGTAGGTCCACTGTCCATACTTCCTCCGTATCCTTTAGTCTCACAATTTGGGGGAGCCCAGCCATTTTCACAGTGACAATTCTTATTGCTATTACATACCTTCAAAACAATCAAAATACCACTTTTGTTAATTGTGAATGTTGCTCTGTATCGTCAACTCAAGAATGGAAACCAAGAGAAAGGACTAAATTCATATAAACTTACTGACACTGTTTAAAAATAAAAAATGTATCAGGAATCTAAATTCCCCAACATCTGAAAATCCTGGGAATTCTCAACTAGTCCTCTCTGAGATTTCTTATTATTTAGCACTACTTTCATGAACAAACCAAAAGGAAACATTACCTACCCCACGTCCATGACACTTTTTCTGGACATCACAGTCATAATTCAGAACAGAAGCATCTACACACTGGAAGTTTCTACAGATCTAGGGGGGAAAAAAATGAACAAAGTAAAGGAAGATTGAGCACATTAATTAAAAAGCACCCAGAAAAAAGACCTGGGTACAGATTATTTCATTGCAGAATTCTTTCAAACTTCCAAGGAACCACTAATTCCCATATTATATTTTTGAAAATGCAGAAAAATAAGTGACATTAACTAATTGACATAAAATTATCAAAAAACACAAAGATGACATAAAGTATCTATCCTTCTATGTGATATAGATATGACAATCCTAAATAAAATATTACCAAATGGACTTTTTCAAATCAAAAGTAACCAGATAGAGGACAGGTGAAGTGGCTCACACCTGTAATCCAAGCACTTTGGGAGGCCGAGGCGGGCAGATCACCTGAGGTCAGGAGTTTGAGACCAGCCTGACCAACATGCTGAAACCCCGTCTCTACTAAAAATACAAAACTAGCTGGGTGTGGTGGCACATGCCTGCAATCCCAGCTACTTGGGAGGCTGAGGCAGGAGAATCGCTTGAACCCAGGAGGCAGAGGTTTCGATCAGCCAAGATTGCACCATTACACTCCAGACTGGGAAACAAGGGTGAAACTCCAACTCAAAAAAAAAAAAAAAGTAACCAGATAGAATTAACCCCAGGACTATAAGGAAGATTCAAGGATAGAAGATCTATTGCTGCAAGACATCTACAAAGTGTTGTTACTACGACAGACAGCGAAAGGATAACTGATAATATTTAAAACTCATTTTAATTTTTAAAATTCTTTCAAAAAGAAAAGGATACTTTGTTGACAAGATAAAACCTGTTTTCCAGTACCATGATTAGATATTTCTATTAAAAGCACTATTGAAAATAAGTCCTTATAACGTTACATGGTTCAAGAAATTCTAGTTCATATGGTGAGAAATGAAACAGAAATGAATCCTAAATACTGAGAGAGAAAAAAAATTACCTCAGAAAAAATATTAACCTAAGATCTAAAGGAATCATCTAAAAACATTTTAGAAATTTTTTAATTGGCATCTTTGTGAAAACTGCTCTTTTGTGATATTAGAAAAAAAAAAAAGGAGACTAACATTTTAAAAGACTGTTGAGTGCTATTTTAAAATTTGATTAAGCAACTAGCCTAATAAATCTTGTATACAGGATCAGAATATTTAAATGTGCAAATGAAATAAAGAACAATTAGAGAACAAACATACAATGAAATATCAAGATAGCCTTACCACTCTAAAAAATATATAGGTTTGAACAGAACTGTACTTTTAAAGTCAGAAGATCTCCAAACACTGTTTCCTCCAATTCTCCATTAATTTTTAAATAGGACATATATATACTTATATGATTAAAAATTCCAAAATTACAGTTACAGTGAGTCATCTGTCCTCTAGCCATGCACAATTCCTGAATAAAGATTTCCAAATGCTTTTTTTCTTACATCTTTAAGTCTTTAGAGGAGATATTTACCAAGAGTTTCCCTACCAGTTAAAAGATTTTCCTTTCAGTAATTGATTCAAAGCGGACACCTGAAGCATTAAATAAGATTAAATGTGTTAATAAATGGCAGATTTACTTTAAGGAGCAAGAAAATTCCAAGTCCTTGAGAGAAAGGGTGTTCTGATTGGAAGTGTTTACCTGTGGAATGGGAAAAGCCAAACTGAAAGGAATACACTCAACAACTTTCACAGTGGGGACTGGGCGCAGTGGCTTCTCCCAGCACTTTGGGAGGCCGAGGAAGGTGAATCACTTAAGGCCAGGAGTTTAAGACCACCTTGATCAACATGGTGAAACCCCATTTCCACTAAAAATAAAAATTAGCCAGGCACGGTGGTACACACCTGTAGTCCCAGCTACTTGGGAGGTGGGAGAATCGCTTAAACCGAGGAGGCGGAGGTTGCAGTGAGCCAAGATCATACCACTGCACTCCAGCCTGGGCGAAAGAGCGAGATGCTGCCTCAAAAAAAAAAAAAAAATCCTCTCACAGTGGGAAAATAAGACCATCCTCTCACACACTACCACCATGCCCCTACCATCCACACATCAAGCAGAGCAAAGTTGACTATAGGACTTCTGGTTTACTGATTTCTGGATGCAAGTGGGGAGCAAAATTGAACTACCTGGGACAATAAAAATGCAAGTGAGGAGTTCTTTTCCACTTTTTCCCCCACCCCATGTTTAGCTTGTCCTAGAAATAAATGTTGAATAAATGTGTAAATAATACAGATCTGAAGTAGTACTAAGTTGTCAGCCTGCTCAAACTGTCCGCAGTCTAGGCTTTGGTACATAGCAGAAGGGATAGAATCCTAGCTGCCTTGTGAAAATTCAGGTGTTAAATGTCATAGACTAAACTGACAGTTACAAAGTTACAGATGTACAGAATGCATGGCATATGGTTTTAATGGTGTGTCAGTTTGGGTCAAGGTGTATCAGTCTAGGTACATACATCAACCACTTGCTATCCTTTCTTGCACGTAAATATGGTTGACAAAGCTAGAAAATTATGCAGTTAGCAATAAAACGCAGAAAGACAAAACGTCTTCAAAATACACCAATATATGTTAATAACAACCTGGAATTTAAAGCCAATAATTTTCCTACCAAATCAAAACTGGGACATGGGGGTTTGGAAGTAACAGTAGTATGGCTTACACAGACACAATCAGTAGATACTATTTGTATTCATTACATCTTTGAGAAAAATATATTAATGTGTTTTTCTTAAGTAAACAAGCAGAATAGATATATAACTAACAAAGTGCACACACACACACTCCCTACACAGATAAATAATTTGTGTAATACTGCGAGAGGAAGATAAAATAGAAAATATCAAGAAAATAATTTAAATATATATATATATATATTATATATATATATTTGCACTTTAGGTTCTGGGGTACGTGTGCAGAACATGCAGGATTGTTGCATAGGTACCTACATGGCAATGTGGTTTGCTGCCTCTACCCCACCATCACCTGTATCTGGCATTTCTCCCCACGTTACCCCTCCAAAGAAAATAATGTAACATCAGCAATAAGATCGGAGAAATAGGATGAAACGTTAATAAATTAAATTGTGCCAATAAAAGCCAGATATTTACATTACGCTGAGATACAAAAAGCCTTTTAAACAGGACATGAAACCAAGACAAACAGATAAGACTGGTAAATTTCATGATATTTTAAGGCCGGGTGCCAGGGCTCACACCTGTAATCCCAACACTTTGGGAGGTCAAGGCAGGCAGATCACTTGAGGTTAGGAATTCAAGACAAGCCTGGCCGACATGGTGAAACCCCGTTTCTACTAAAAATACACAAATTAGCAAAAATGGTGGCAGACACCTGTAATCCCAACTACTGGGGAGGCTGAGGCATGTGAATCTCATGAGCCTGGGAGGTGGAGGTTGCACCAAGATTGCACCACTGCACTCCAGCCTGGGTGACAGAGGCCAAAAAAAAAAAAATCATTCTATTCTAAAATAGGCTTATGTCAAATTGTAGATCATATTTACACAGATATAACTGACTGTTAATATTCTTTACATATGAGAAGCCTTAAAAAATAAAATGGCAACCTAACAGTAAAACAAATATGAACTTCACAGAAAAAAAAATATGGATCTAATAAAGATATAAAAAGATGCCCACCCAGGTACAGTGGCCCACACCTGTAATCCCAGCACTTTGGGAGGCTAAGGAGGGAGGATTGCTTGAGCCTAGGAGTTTAACACCAGCCTGGGCAAAAATAGCAAGATCCTGTCTCTACAGAAAAATTTTAAAAAATTAGCCAGGTATGTTGGTCACACCTGTAGTCCCAGCTAGTAGGAAATTGAGGTGGGAGGATCACTTGAGTCTGGGAGGTCAATGCTGCAGTGAGCCATAATCATACCACCGCACTCTAGCCTGAGCAACACAGCAAGACTCTTGTCAAAAAAAAAAAAAAAAGATGCCCAAGCAGGAAAACACGAACTAAAACAATAATGAAGGTTTTTTTTTTTTTTTTTAATTTCAGGATGCCAAGAATGTAGAAAGATGTAAGACACCATGACAAACAATTAATTGTTACCACCTTATTCAAAGGGAAATTGCACTTTCTATAAAAAATTTAAAAGTATATCTCTTAATTTTAAAAGTCTACTCCTAAAAATCTATCCTACATAAATACTCACAAAAGTGGATGAGATTAATACACCCATTTAATCTAGATTAATCTCATTTAGAGATTAGAAAAGTGTTCAGCACCAGTTAAATAAACTGTAAACAATAAAAATGTCCATACTGTGGCTAAATAATTCGTCTATCTATAATGGAATAAAGTAGATTTTTATATTATAACCTGAAGGATCTCTGCCCTGTGCTGCTGAATAAACACATTTCAGAATATTATTTAACATCTAATCCTTTTGTTTGTTTTCAGACAGGGATTCCCTCTGTCACCCAACCTAGAGGTAGAGTGGTGCCATCACAGCTCACTGCACCCTCAAACCCCTGGGCTCAAGCAAACCTCCTGCCTCACCTCCTGAGTACCTAGGACTACAGTTGTGCGCCACCACACCTGGCTAATTTTTTAAAAAGTGTTTTGTAGAGATGGCATCTCACTATGTTGCCCAGGCTGATCTCGAGCTCCTGGCCTCAAGTGATCCCCCACCTTGGCCTCCAGAAGAGCCTAGATTACAGGCCAGATCCACTATAGCCAGCCTCATTTTTCATTTCTTAAAGTGCCAGAGGGCAGGGGAGTATATACATTTGTAAATACCCAGAGGGAGAATTGCACAGATACACAGTGTTAATAGTAGTTATCCCTATGAAATAAGTCTGAAAAAAAGAGGAATGAGTGTAATATCAGCAGGAGACTTTTGTATGTATGCATGTATGTATGTATTTAGAGATGGAGTTTAGCTATGTTTCCCAAGCAGTGGCGTGATCTCAGCTCACTGCAACCTCCGCCTTCTGGGTTCAAGCAATTCTGCTGCCTCAGCCTCCCAGGCATGTGTAGCCTGGGACTACAGGCATGTGCCATCATGACCAGCTAACTTTTGTATTTTTAGTATAGATGGGGTTTTACTGTTGGCCAGGCTGGTCTCAAACTCCTGACCTCAGGTGATCTGCCCGCCTGAGACTCTCAAAGTGCTGGGATTACAACAGTGAGCTACTGCACCCAGTCAAGACATTTATTTTTTTACACATTATGTTTTAATGTTTTAATAATAAAAATGTGATATTCCCATGCTTTTTTAAAAAACTGTTTCCAAAGGAAGAAAAAACTTAGATTGGGGTATAAAATAAAGTCTATTTTATTCACAAGACAAATATTTAAAACAAGACATTAAAAAGAGTTGAGCAAAAAAATCTATTAGGCAAAACTAAATATAAAGAAAATTTGGTGATAATATTAACTAAGGCAAATTTTAAGACAAAAACATTAAAATAAAGCAAAGGGGCATCTTAAATTAATAAAAGATACAATCCACAACTAAAATGTAACAGTCAAAAAACTGCAAACATAGCATCAACATTCTTAGTGTAAAAACTCTTTAACATGCTCATGATTAGGAAGAATCAATATCATGAAAATGGCCATACTGCCCAAAGTAATTTACAGATTCGACGCTATCCCCATCAAGCTACCATAGACCTTCTTCACAGAACTGGAAAAAAAACACCTTAAATTTCATATGGAACCAAAAAAGAGCCCGCATAGCCAAGACAATCAACCCTAAGCAAAAAGAACAAAGCTGGAGGCATCACACTACCTGACTTCAAACTATACTAAAACGCTACAGTAATCAAAACAACATGGTACTGGTACCAAAACAGAGATATAGACTAATGGAACATAACAGAGTCCTCGGAATTAACGCCACACATCTACAACCATCTGATTTTTGACAAAACTGACAAAAACAAGCAATGGGGAAAGGGCTCCCTGTTTAATAAATGGTGTGGGAAAACTGGCTAGCCATGTGCAAAAAGCTGAAACTGGACCCCTTCCTCACACCTTATACAAAAATTAACTCCAGATGGATTAAAGATTTAAACATAAGAACACCATAAAAACCCTAGAAGAAAACCTAGGCAATACCATTCAAGACATGGCCATAGGCAAGGACTTCATGACTAAAACACCAAAAGCAATGGCAATAAAAACTGTAAGGAAAAATGAAAATAGTTGCTGAAAGACTTTTTTGAGACAGAGTCTCACTCTTGTCACCCAGGCTAGAGTGCAATGGCGTGATCTTGGCTCACTGCAACCTCCACTGGGATCCAGCGATTCTCCTGCCTCAGCCTCCTGAGTAGCTGGGATTACAGGTGCCCACCACCACACTTGGCTAATTTTTGTATTTTAGTAGAGATGGGATTTCACCATGCTAGCCAGGCTGCTCTAAAACTCCTGACCTCAGGTGATCCATCTGCCTCAGTTCCCTAAAGTGCTAGGATTACAGGAGTGAGCCACTGTGCCAGGCCAAGACTTTAACATTCCTTTCTCTAAATTTTTAACACATTAAGAACAATAAATAAGCATGTGAGAGACCTGAATATATACTGAAACACTACATGTTTGAAAATTATATATTCAGGTCATTTATCAAAAAATGAACAAATAAAATCAACTTATTAAACATGAATGTTTGATTCCAAACTGATATGAACACCTTATGGCTTTTTTTTTTTTGGATTTTTCATAGAGACAAGATTTCACCATGTTGTCCAGGATGGTCTCCATCTCTTGACCTCGTGATCCACCCACTTCAGCCTCCCAAAGTGCTGGGATTACAAGCGTGAGCTACCTCGCCCAGCCACCTGACCCTGACAGCTTTTAAGGGCAGCAATATATGCCTAATTTCCAAAGCAAAGAGTTATTTTCACAGTCACTAAATCTTCACAAAAATTTTATCTTCTCTTATGTTAACATTTTGGGAAGAAAAAAGGCAAACTAGGCAATTGGCATATTTGTCTACTACAGCAATATTTTCAGAGAAAATCTGATAACCTTGATAATACAGATTCTTAATAATCAAGCCTTCCAATAATCTGCATCACAAGCATCATGAATTCATCTCTCATTTATAGACTGCAGATTCACTCAGTCAATAAATGTCAATCAAGGTCTCATATTGCCACTGCTGTGCCATTCTCAATCAAGTTTACAGAACATTTCCAACATCTAAAGAATCAGGTCCTGGGTGTCCTTTGATTTTTTCATTTAATTTTTAAAATTAAAATACGACATGCACATGGTTAAAAACTTTTTGGCCAGATGCAGTGACTCATACCCATAATTCCAGCACTTTGGGAGGCCTAGGTGGGTGGATCACTCAAGCCCATAGAGACCCAGGGCTAAAAATATTAGGCAGGCATAATGGTGCATGCCTGTGATCCCAGGTAATTGGGAGGCTGAGGTGGGAGAACTGCTTGAGCCCCGGAGTTCAAGGATGCAGTGAGCTATGAACCCACCACTGCACTCCAGTCTAGGCAACAGAGTGAGACTTTGTCTCAGGAAAAAAAAATAAATAAATAAATAAAATTGTGCTGAAAGACTGTCTGAACCACTTTTATCTAATCTGCCAGTCTAGAAGCCTAGAGGCAACTCTAGTTACTTCTGTTAATTAACTGGTCTTGGTTCTAGTCATTAGTGATACTATTAATTTTTCCCCTCTAATGTTTTGTTTTTTATTTTCATGTATTCACTTTCAACAATTTCAACTTTTATTTCAGATTCAGGGGATACATGGGTAGGTTTGTTACATGGGCATATCATGTGACACTGAGGTTTGGGATGTGAATGATCCCATCACTTGAATGGTGAGCATAGTAGCCAGTGGGTACTACCCTTACCCTCCCTTCTCTCTCCACCCTCTAGTATTCCCCAATGCATCATTCCCATCTTTATGCCCATGTGTACCCAATGTTTAGTTCCCACTTATGAGTGACAACATGCAGTATTTGGTTTTCTGTTCCCATGTTAATTCTCCCAGGATAATGGCCTCCAGCGGCATCCATGTTGCTACAAAGAACATCATTTCACTCCTTTTTATGGCTGCATACTATATGACTTTATATAAGGGATTTAAGCATCCATGGATTTTGGCAACCTCAGGAGATCCTGAAACCAATCCCCTGCTGATGCTGAGGGATAACATGTAACCCTGGAAGGCTGCGTGCATTTCCAGTCACGTTAGGGACAAGACAAAGATGTATACTATCATCTTTATTATTTAAAGTTATTCTCAAAGTCTTATCATTGCAATTATACTAGTAAATAAATCCAAATAGCAAATATCAGGAAATCAACTTTTTATCACTGACAGATGATTACTGTTTACCCAGAAAATTCCAACAAAAATATGTAATAGGAAGAATATGGCCAGTAACAAAATAAATATATACAAATGAATTTTTTTCTAAACACCAATAACTAGTCAAAAATATAAACAAAATAGCTTTTCCTACCAATAAAAACCAATGCAAAAATATAACATAAATTAGAAAAATGAGACCTATTTATATTAAAAATAAAAAATATAAAATACCTAGGAATAAAACTAATGAAAAAAATACAAAGAACATTTATGACTAAATCTTTAAAAGAAGATCCTCAGAGAGATTTGTTAAAGGGTACAAAATTACAGCTAGTCGGGAGGGGTAGGTTCCAGTGTTTTATACCACTGTAGGATGACTATGGTTAACAGTAATATATTCGGTAGTTTCAAACAGCTAGAAGGGGGATATTGATTCCCAGCACCAAGAAATGATAAATGTTTGAAGTGATGGATGCCCTAATTATCCTGATTTGATCACTATACATTATATGTATCAAAACATCACTAGGTATATACAATTACTACACACCAATTAAAATTATCCACCTGGAATCCCTTGTTGGAAAAAAATAAAATGTAATTTTAAAAAAGAAGAACTCTCAAAATGGAGAGACATAGCATGTTCTCCTATAAAAGACTCAGTAAAGATGTCACTCTCCCCATAATAAATGTATAATTTTAACATCATCCCAACCAAAATTCCAAAATGCCTTGTTTTCTTTTTTGCACCTTGACAAAATAGACTCAAGCTCATCTGAGATGATAAATAAATAAAAATAGTCAAGGAAACTATGACAAAAGAGGGTGCATTTGTACTACCAGATATTAAAAATATATAATATAAAACCATCCAATCTAAAACAGGGCAGTACTGACACATAAGTAGATAGATCAACGGACCTGAAGGGAAGAACTAGAAATCAAGGCCAAGCATAGATAAAATTTAATAGGTAATTCAAGATAAAGGAGATTATAATTGAGGTTGTTAAGGCAAATAATCAACCATTCTGAAAAAAATGACAGAACTTAACATACAGTAATAATTTCTCAGTGAATAAATAAAAAAAGCATGTCAACTTAATATTAAATGGATACACAGAAATATTCTACTGAATTAGAGGGATAAATATTAAATTAAGAAATAAAAAAATACTAGAAAACAACGATTTGATACTATACTGAGAAAGGTCTCTCAAAAATATGTAAGTTGGAAACTATAAAGAAAAGAAATAACAGATTTCAGCATATCAAACTGAAAACAAAAAGAAGAGGCAAGCAATAAGCTGGATAAAAATATTATCCACATATGATATATGACATTATATACAAGTTAAAGTTCTTTAAAACCAGTAAGAAAGACAAGCCAATTTTAAATGGACAAAGAACTAATCACAGAAGGAGGAATGACTTTATATAAACACAAAAAGTCAGTATCACTAATAATCAAGAAAGAGTAAAACAAACAGGAAAGCACTGAAAGCTTTAATATAATAATAGACAACCTCCACCATGGTATGGCGAACTCAAAACACGTACACACAACTAGTTCGCAGCTAAACTAATACAAACTTTTCCAAAGATAAATTTGATAAAACTGTATCTAAAACCTTAGAAGTATACACACTACTGTAATAGTATAACCTCAAAAAATGATCAAGGATGTTCTGAAATTTTTATTTATAAAGTCATTTGTCTCATCATTGTTTATAACACCTGCAACAATCAAGTTTATTTAGTTGCAAGAACAGGCACAAAAATATATGGGTCTTCTTGTAAAGAGAAGTGAGAAACAGAAGTAGAACTGAAAACTTGGGAGAAACTGAAGGAACCTGAAGGTTCACCCATCCGTCTTTTTCATGGGCTAATCAGTCAATCATGTATTTTCCTTCTCCCTCACCTCTAGCTGAGTTGGTTTCTTCAACTTACTCACAATCCTGCTCCCTCATACCTCTTGTATACGGCTTAAGGCTGCCACATCCCTTTCACCCTAGTTTCTACTTCATGGCATCTCCCAAAGAATTCTTACAGTTTCTGCCCACACTCTTAATTACTTTCCTTAATTTTATATTCTCCAAAAAAGGGTATTGGCCCAGGGCATATTTTCATATAAAACCACTGGTAATAAGTCAGGCTGACTGACTCTGGCCTTGTATCTAATCCAAACAGCAGAGGTCGGGTGATCAGGAACATGGGCAAGACAAACTCTGTGACACTTCTAGTACAGAGACACACACAGACACACCCCCCAAAATTCAGGACATCATCAAAGTATCCCAATAACAGCAAACTGGCTAATAAATTGTAGCATATCAGTAGGGAGGGAATCATGTACAGTATATTGCAAAGTGGAAAACATAGGTTACCTGACCCCAACAAAGAAGTATGAAGGATAGAATTATAGTTCTCAATTTTCTTTTGGTGACTCTGTATTTTCTAAAATTTCTTTATGAATTTAGATTACTTTTACAATCAGAAAAGAGCAACCACTTACTAAGTATAATTTTTTTTAACTTTTTTCATTTTACTTTGTAAATAAAAAATATTTTGATCACCTTTCCAGCACCACATTTTGTGCCTTCATTAACCATCCCAGGATCTGGAACATCTGATCCTAGCTGGAAATCCACACCCCAACATGTGGTGCCTCGACTAGGCGTTTGAATAATAGCAGGCACAATTCCAAACACAGGCATTTCTTGTACATTCTCACACTGAAGCTTTCCACACAAAGCATTCCTATAAAGAGAGAGAAATAACGCAACATAAAATGTATCCAGTATATATAACAAAAGAAAAAAAATTATATATTTGCATATGGACAGAGTTTGCTGCTACGGAGGGAATCTCAACAGAAAAAGTGTAGGAGAGCAACAGAGGTCAAAGTAGCTTTCTTTAAATATGACAGAAAAGGGAAAAAAAGAGGTAAGTGGATGCTAAGATGCAAATAAGGGTACCAGGTGGTACTGATGCTTCTTCTTTTACCACACCTAATCTTCTTCACTGTCTGTCTAGAGCTCAAAAGTATAACTAATAAAGTTGTTTCTAGGTATAATTTTATAAATTCTAATATACAGAAAATAACACAGCAATACCAAAATTCAATTGCATCTTCTTACAGAGTTATGATACAGAAGAAATTAGATTCTAAAATGCAAAATAACTAAGAAAGTATTCCACCCCTCTTTGCCTGTCTAACTCTTGGTTACTTATTTAAAGAGTCAATTCATCAACTCGTTAATTCATTAATTAAATGTCAGAACTCTAGGAAGGCTTCCCTGACCATAATCCTTATTGCTAAGGCTGTGTGAATTAAATGCCCTTCCTATATCCTTTCATAACACTCTAGGTATTTCCAACAACTCCTATGATGTTTACTGAGATTTCCTGTTTAATTGATTGTCCTCTGATCCAAGCACCTAATCTATATCTGAATCTTCTCTATTATATCACTTCCCAGTCATCATAGGATATTTTTCCCCAATATCTCTAATTTACACCCTCTTGAAACTGCTCATTCTAGCTACTATCACGTTTTTGCTTATCATGTTAAAATCTACCTTTGTATAACATTTCCTCATTAGTCCCAGATCTTCCCCCAAGAGACTACACAGGTATCTTTTCCTCTTTTCACACAGCAACTATTTTAGGACAATTATTATGCAGCTCCTAAATACTTACTTCACCAGGTCACTATCCTACAATCACTTTTCATGCAACAAGGACGCTCCCTCCTAAATATGTTCCAGTTTGCCTCACTGTCTCTTGAAGCATAGTGCTCAGAATGGAGCATGAAATTTCAGTGAGAGCCTGGTGAGCAAAGGAAAAAATGGAGCTCTTATTTATTCTAGATACTGTACTTCTATTGAGTTCAAGATTACAACTTTTATAACTACATTATATTATTGATGTCCTTGAATATATCACTAACTAAAACTCCTATTTAATTTTTGCATGTGCTATTAAGTCTTCATCTTCCCTTCATCCTGCATTTAAGAGTTAATAATTTTGTCCTACCTTTACATTTATTCTTATGTCACCATTTATTTGCTAGCTGACCTGATAGAAGTTCTTAAATTTTCTGAGCTTCAGTTTCTTTGGCTGAAACAATGAGATAAATGATGTCTATTTCACACAATTGGCTGAAATTACATATGAAAACCTCAGAAACAAAGTGTGGCATAAAGCAGACCTCAATTAAAATCTGTTGGAGCCTACCAAAATTCACTTTGCTATGATGCACTCATACGTAGGCTTGGTGATATATTAAAGATTAAAGGAGGTTTGGTGATGTATTTAAGAGCACAGGAAAATACTCTTAGAATACAAAAAGCTGTTACAAATCATTAAGACAAAGAAAATCACTTCAACAGGAAAATTAGCAAAGATGTAAACAGGCAGCTCAAAAAATATGAAATGTAAACAGTCAACAAAACTAAGAAGAGATGTTCACTGCTGTATAATGCTAATAGAAAGAAAATTCAGTTACAACCCTAGTAAAATAATTGCTTCAGGTAACGATCATCCATAAAGTGAAACACTGGTAGGGAACTGGATATTCACATGGCACAAAATCATCATTCCACATATTACCTGATAGCTGCAATTTTAAAAAGCGCAACTCCACAATAGCAAGATCTGGTCACTGCCACTTAGTATCACTAATTTTAATAACACTTCCCAGCCCTAAGTGACTCCTTGATATAATGCATTGCTTATGAACATCCTCGCCAAAAATAATTAATCTGAATTCAACTAAGATTTTGGGCTTAGGTCCAGGTGTGGTAGATCATGCCTGCAATCCCAGCACTTTGGAAGGCCAAGGTGAGCGGATCACTTGAGATCAGGAGTTCAAGACCAGCCTGGCCAACATGGTGAAACCCTATCGCTACTGAAAATACAAAAATTAGCCAGGCGTGGTGGCACACACCTGTGGTCCCAGCTAATCCAGAGGCTGAGGCACAAGGATCACTTGAATCTGGGAGGTAGAGGTTGCAGTGAGCTGAGATCACACCACTGCACTCCAGCCTGGGTGACAGAGTAAGGCTCTACTCAAAAAAAAAAAAAAAGATTTTGGGCTTAACTTCTGATTTAAGGAAAATTCAGATGATAGAAACAAGTTAAGCAGCACCAAGAAGAAACTGAAACAAATCCAGAACATGAGCCCCCTGGCCCAGCCATTTCCATAAGTCAGTGTCACTGAAAAGAAAAAATAACAGTCTAGAAGGGTATTCTAGATTAAAAGTGACTTAAGCGACATAACAACTAAATGCAATGTGTGATACTTGATTGAGTCCAGATGTTGAAAAATACCAGCTATAAAAGACAATTTGAGGACACTTAGGGAAATACTGATATTGATCAGATACTAGATATTAGGAAATCATTCATTTTGCTAGGTGTGATGTGATCATGTGAATGACCTTATTTGTTGAAGATGGATATTGAAGAATCTAGGAGTAAAGTATCATGTCTATAATTTACTTAAAATGGTTCAACAAAATGTAGATGAAGCAAATAATGATAAAGCATTAATAATGTCTTAGTCTAGGATATACTGGTATTTATCATACCATTCTTTCTACTCCTCTGCATATTTGGAATTTCTCTTTTATAACACTTGAAAAGATGACATTGTCTATGTACTAAAAGATGACCCTTTCAGTGAAAGGAAACATGTGGCTTATGTTTATAAATGTGTATACACGGGAAAAAAAATACAACAAAAACTTAAGAGCATATCTCTGGATGGTAGGCCCATATGAAATACTTTCTTTAAATGTTTCTAGATGTTTCTGGTAGTTTCAAAGACTAGGAAAGACTTTTCTAGATTCTAGATGCATTCTACAATGAGGATGACAATAAAATAGTGATGACGATGATGATGAATTTGACAATGAGCCAGATATTCTTCTTAGTACTAACACCCATAAACTCATTCAGTTCAAAACAATACTTGGAAACAGGTGCCATTATTATCCCCATTTTACAAAAGAGAAAAATGAGGTATGTAAAGTGAAGTAACTTGTTCAAAGTCTCAGAGATATTAAGTGATTGAACCAGGATTCAAATCCAAAGAGTCTAACTTCAAATGTATATTCTTAATGACTATATTATTTGTGTATTGCTATTATAAAATGCCTCTTAAATGAGCTATTCAGTAATTTTAAGTCTAATAAGTATAATTGATATTTTCAACAAGATATTCATAAAAATATCATACCAGACAAGGCTAAAGACAAGAATATGGTATATGTCTAGCAAATTCTCTCCAAGTCTGCATTAATCCACTTAACCCTAGATTTTAAATCAGTTCACTCAATTGGTTATATTAATTCTACACCCATTCATTCTTCATCCATATCATCTACACCTTCATTCATTCAATGTTTAATAGGCATTTATTACGTTTCCTCCAGGCATTATGCTAAATGCAAAAGATAAATGTGTCACTGGATTGTACAGTTTAGTCAGAAAGAGTGATAACAAAAGAGCCACATAAATAATGAAACAAATACTTCCAAAGAATATTCCAGAAACGAAAAGAATTTGCCATTAATAAAAGGGTCAAGTCATCAGGATGGCATAACAATCCTAAATGTGCATGCACCTAGTAACAAATTTAAAATATACACAGCAAAAATGTACACAAGAAACAGACAAATTCACAATCATAACTGGAGACTTCAACACACCTCTCTAGAAAATTGAAGGAACAGATACAATACACACCCACCATAGATATGAAAGATTTGAATAAGACTATTTATTAATTTGACATTTATAGAATAACATCTCTAACAACTGCAGAATACACTTTTTCTTTCAATTACACATGAAACATTCATCATATATATTCATCCATATGTTGGTCTGTATGGATGAATATTCCATGTGTAACTGAATAATGCACATCTCAGTAAATAATGCACATGTCAATAGATTCCAAAGAACTGAAGTCTCAATGGAATTGAACTAGACACCAAAACCAAATAGATAAACCAACTACTTAGGAATTAAGCAATAGGCTTTCAATAACACATGAGTCAAAGGAAAAAATTCACAGTGTAAATCAGAAAATGTTATGAACTGAAAAAATAACGAAAACCTAACATATCAAATTCTATGAAAAAGAAGCAAACAACATCAAGAACACCTGTCAGAGGGAGAGCTGGCCCTGCTGAGAAAGTGGAAGAAGTCTTCCACAGGGAGACCACACTGCACCTGAGATCTGGAGGATGAAGAACTGAGCAGGCTAAGAGGGGAGAAGACAGCATGGTGAACAGAGGGAACAGCAGCTGCAGAACCCTGTAGCTGCAGACCAGATGTAGCCCAGCAGGGACGGAGCCTCTCACAGAGGAGGCAATGAAGCCATGAAAATAAACAAAATTACATGGGGTCAGGGGAGAAGAAGGACATTCTACACAATCACCAAAAAAAAAACTTTCTTCAAGAAGGAGAAAATGGCTAGCATAACTGAATGCTACTGACAGGTCAAGTATTGTAGCATGAAGACCTAAAAACGACTGTCAGATTTAGTGGCATGGTGGTCATTGTTGCTATTTCTTCTTAGCAAGCACTGTTTCACTGTAGTTGCTTAGCCTAAGAATAATTCCAAATATATAAAATGTTAGTGTGAGGAAGAAAATACCCTTAAATTAATGAACATATGTGGATTGAAATTATAGATGACTTTTTCCTCCTTTGTAATGTTTTATTATTGTTTTATAAAAAGCAAATGTTAATTATAGAAATATAAAATGTTTTAATTCATTATTTTGAAATTATACAAAGCTAGAAGAAAATAATGAAGTTCAGAGGTGATTCTGCAGGTACCTTTATCTAGAGACTTAGTAACATAATCTTTTATTGAATGGAAAATGAAAACTGTATTTAGCTGGGGTTTTATTATTAAACAAGGATAAACAAAGAGTCTGAAAACCACTAGATTGTAGCTGCTGTCTAAAAGGACAAATTATGTTACCAGTTCTTTTCCTAACACCAGAGTCTCTCTGAGGCTTTGTATTGTAAAATGTTTGAAAAGTTAAGTATTTAAGGGTGGAAAAAAATCAGTGGTCACAGGGAGCAGTTGTAAAAGATACTAGAGATGGCCAGGTGTGGTGGCTCATGCCTGTAATCCTGGCACTTTGAGAGGCTGAGGCAGGCAGATCACAAGGTCAGGAGATCAAGACCATCCTGTCCAAAACAGTGAAACCCCATCTCTACTAAAATACAATAAATTAGCCAGATGTGGTGGCACATGCCTACATCCCCAGCTACTCAGGAGGCTGAGGCAGGGGAATCGCTTGAACCCAGAAGGCAGAGGTTGCAGTGCGCCGAGATCGTGCCACTACACTCCAGCCTGGCGACAGAGCAAAATTCCATCTCAAAAAAAAAAAAAAAAAGATACTAGAGATGACAAATCTTATCATCTTTCATATTCCATTATGACCTCATCTCCACTTACCCAGTGGCACACTTCTTGTATTCATTGCCAGAGAAACCACAATTGCCAAATCTGTCACCTTTAGAATTCACTTCAATGAAACAATCTTTGGGGGCAGCCTTGGCTTCTGTAACATTAAACATTTAAAAAAGAAAAAAGGAAAAAAACGTTATGGCAATTTAGCTTTAGAAATAAAAGTATTCCCTACAACAGTCTTGAACACCTGGATGAATGGCCTCAACACCTCAGAAAACCTTTCGTGCCTTACACTTAATATGTTTTTGTTGCACGTTTCATGTGTAACAACAAAATGTAAAAATAAAGCTTAAGTTACACTTTAAAGTTGGCATAGGCTCAAATACTCAGGCCCTAAAAGGAAAGCTATTAAATAATAAATTATAAATAAATTAAAAGCCATGCACAGTATGGTACCATTTGCAGCATATGCATTCTCACTGCTCTCACATATAAATCAACTGCACCACTGGTTAGATCAGCTAGGAAGGGTTGGAGAAAACACTGCCAGCTATTACTTCTGCTTTTTTCATTTACCATAAACGGACGCTTGGTTTAGATGTCCCTATGAATTAGATAAATTGACAAACACTCATGACAGATGACAAAGTATCAATCCATTCTTGCTTTCCTTTTTTCCTTTCTTTGTTTCTTTTTTTTCCTAAGAGGCAGGATCTCGCTCTGTCACCCAGGCTGAAGTGCAGTGGCACATTCATAGCTTATTGTAACTCTGAACCCTTGGACTCAAGAAATCCTCCCACCTCAGCCTCCCAAATAGCTAGAACTACAGGTACATGCCACCATGCCTGGCTACTTTTTCTTTTTATTTTCTGTAGAGATGGGCTCTTGCTATGTTGCCTGTGCTGCAAAATGCATATTTTTAAATAATAAAAATGTTTTCTGGCTGCTAAATTGGCTAAGTTTTAAAAACGGAAATACTTGATGTTGGAAACATTTGAAGAAATAAACAGTCACTTATAGCTAGTGAAGGTATAAAGTGGTATAATATTTCTAGAGATTATGTGGAAATGTCTTAAAAGCCTTTAATACAGCAATCCTGCTTCTGGAACTTTATCCTGAAAAACATATGGAAGCCACAACTAAGCTATATAGATACTTACTGCTAACACTGTTGACTGCTTAAATAAATTATAGTACATCATTAACACAATGTTGTATAAAAATGCTTAACATGGAAAAGTATTCACAATTTATTGTTAGTATTGAAAACAGGTAGTTACATTTTAGCTTTTCTTTTGTGTTTTTGAAACAAGGTCTCATTCTGTCGCCCAGGCTAGAATGCAGTGGCAAGGTCATAGCTCACTGCACCCTTAACCTCCCAGGCTCAAGTGGTCCTCCTGCATTAGCCTTCTAAGTAGCTGGAGTACAGATATGCACCACCACACCTGGCTATTTTTTTTTAAGTGAGTCAAGGCTTACCTGCCAGGCTGAAAGGGGGCAGGTTTTAAAGCAGTATGTCAATATGATCCAATTTTCATATATTATACATTCATATGCATAAAAAATAAGTGAAAGATGTTCATCAAATTTTCAACAGTGGTTACTTATCCAGAATATTGAGAGGAGAGAAAATATTTATTTTCTACCTTTTGCTTATTTGCATATTCAATATTTTAATATGTCCTATTCCCATTTAAGAAGCAAACCAATGTAAGTTATATTCTTTTAACAACGTCTTTAATAAATTCTAGCAATAGGTCTTCATCAGCTCACCATGCTTATGGTGGCTGAGATCATGGTTTTGCTGCTTTCTGTTGTGTGACCTCAGGCAAACCATTTAGCTCTCTGACCCCTGCCTTTCTCATAAGGTTTTTTTCAGGCCCAAATTTGATAGTAAGCCTCAATACCTCCTCTTATGTTAGCTCTCAAGTTCATTTATTTAATATTTATTTGGTGTTGACTAAAAATACAAGGAATTCGAGAATACATGAGCTAGTGAAGGAATTTTAAGCCTTTATTCTCCAAAAGTTCAAATGTTCAAAGGAATAAAAACTAGACCCATATGTTACTATTACTAAATCTTCTAAGAAAAAAAAAAAACTAAACCCATAACATCAGAGCTAACTGACTTATCTTTAAAATCAGAAGCCATCAACAGACTTCAGGTAAAATGTTTAAATACATGCATGTATTTTTCCTCCCTCCTAAAATCACACAAAAGCAAAGAAAGTAGATTTTTTTTTAAATTTGTAAACCCATGGACAAATGAAAGTGGGAAAGGAGACTGCGCAAAACTGTAGAAGCCGAAAAGAAATTGGTTAAGTAGTAAATGACTCAGTGTATCTCAGAAAACTAAATCTTGAGCTAGCAACAGAAAAAACTGAGATCAACCCTTCTTATACCGTAGAATTCCTCCAAGATAAGAAACTGGTAGTAAGCGGTAACCCTGGATATAGAGAATAAGGAGGGGCAGGTGGCAGGAATAAAGAAGAAAATTTGAAAATCTGTTTTAGAAGCAGTTTGACCCACAAGTCACCTCCCACCTTTGTGAAGCCAAGTGACTGTCTCTTCTCTACCCTGATAAAAGACTGGAGGTTTATTTTCTGGAGACAGTAAAATATAAAGTTCTGGGACTCAGAGATTATCAGGCACATTAATAGGCACAGAAGATGTTCTAAAAACAACGGGATGAACTGAGCATTTACCTACCTACACTGAGGTCCCAGCCTTATTCTCCCTCACTTCCTGTTTACTTCCCAGAATGCTGCCTTGCCCCTTCAGGCTGCAGATAGATAAGGTCTTCAGAAGGGAATCTAACCAGCCCAAGACGGAAAAAGCCTAAAGATGTGGGTTTTGGCATTTCCCTAATTTAAAAGTTCGGCCGTATCACCCCATCTGCTACTTACTCCTCTCTCTTAGACCAAGGACTATCGGAGAGCTGAGGAACATGGCTGATGTGAAAGACAGAAATTCAAACAAAGAAAAAAGGTAATGTGGAACAGAGGTTACACAGAAGAAAGAAAACTTTTTAAAAATTGTGATTAATATACTGACAGACATGAGAGAAGATGTTTCATGCATGGAATAAAAACAGATTATTTCAGGCCAGGCACGGTGGCTCAGGCCTGTAATCCCAGCACTTTGGGAAGCCAAGGCAGGTGGATCACGAGGTCCAAGGCAGGTGGATCACGAGGTCCAGAGATCAAGACCATCCTGGCCAACATGGTGAAAACATGTCTCTACTAAAATACAAAAAAATTAGCTGGGCGTGGTGGCATGCGCCTGTAATCCCAGCTACTCAGGAGGCAGAGGAATCGCTTGAACCCGGGAGGCGGAGATTGCAGTGCGCCAAGATGGCGCCACTGCACTCCAGCTGGGCAACAGAAGCAAGACTGTCTCAAAAAAAAAAAAAAAAAAAAAAAAACTCAGAGAACATAAAAGTGTTCCTGAAAACTGAAATCATAGTGGCTGAAATGAAAAACAAAATAAAAGAATTAAAAGATAAAGTTAAAGAAGGTACTCAGAAAGTAGGTCAAAAAGAAAAACACAGATAAAAGGACAGGAAAGATAAGAAAATCCAGGAAATCCAATATCCAAGGAAATCTAGGAAATCCAATATACAAATAATATATGATCCAGGAAAAGAAATCACACCAAAAAAATGAAAGGGAAGAAATTTCCAGAACTAAAAAAAATGAGTTCCCAGATTGAATGTACCCACCAATTACACAGCACAGTAAACAAAAACATACCCATATCAAGGCATATCACCTTGAAGAGGTGATTCTCCAAGCTTTTTCAGAGGGGATAAGGGGAAAGCTAGGTACAAAAATCAGAATGGCTTCAGAGTTTTCAACAACTACTCTGTAAACTGGAAGACAACAAGCAATGGCTTCAAAACTGTGACGGAAAATGATTTCAATCCCCATCAAACTACCAATCATGTAATTAGTCCAAATAAAAGCACTGTCACACTTGCAGGATCTCAAAATGTTTACCTCGAATTCACCCTATTAGTTTCAGTAGGAAACTACTCAAAGGAAAGCTCCATGTAAAGGAGGAAATAAACCAAGAAGGAGGGTAATATGGGAAATGCAAACAGGAGACTCAAAAGGGAGACAGCCAACAATTCACCCTCAGATTATGGTGAAAAATCTCAGGATAAATACTGAGATAGAAATACAGAGTGTGATGGTTAATTTGTGTCAACTTGACTGGGCAATAGAGCACCAAGATGTTTGGTCAAACATTATTCTGGGTGTTTCTGTGAGGATGCTTTGGGATCAGATTAATATTTAACTTGGTAGACTGTATAAAGCAGACTTCCCTCCTTACTATGGAAGCCCTCACCCACTCAGCTGAAGGTCCAACCAGAACAAAAAGGTTGACACTCCCTTGAATAAGAGAGAATTCTTCCTGATGGTCTTCAAACTGGGATATTGGCTCTTGCTGGGTCTTATCCTGCTGGCCTTTGGAATTCAGCTTAATACTACTGGCGATCCTGGTTTTCACGCCTTCAAACTTGGACTGGAACTAAACCATCATCTCTCCTGTGTCTTCAGCTTGCCAACTCATCCTATAAATCTGGGATTTTCAGTTGCTAACCGTAATCACATGAGCCAATTTCTTCTAATAAATAAATAAACATATATATAATATGTATATCTCCAATTGATATTGCAGTCTAACTAATTCAGATTTTGGACCAACAACGGTTCCAGAGGAACAGAACTTTGAGAATGAGTTTTCTTAATCAGTTCCAAGGTTTCTAGAATGGGTTATCTAATCTGATTAGGTTTTTAAAGACACTTATGACTCTATTTCCAAAAGTAAACACAGTACTGATAATTCATGGCATGATATGGTAATTGCAGTATAAAAATATATCACCACTAGAGACTCCTAATCAGATACTTACAAGAAGCAAGGATCTGGGTAACTATGCATATGATACCTTCAAACATTTTTCTCATACTAACAGTATGAGATTGCCTGGTTGATCCTTATTTTACTGGACAAATTAGGGAAAGAAGATAATAAGCTTAGGGATTCCTAGTTCAAGCACCATATAAGTGACCTGAAAGTTTCTGTGTGTGCCCTAAAGGAAAGCCATATCGCCTGTAGTTGCAAAGCTGAGACTGCTGAAAATCAAACCTGGAATCTTATCCTGTGACTGGCTGAAACCAAACTGAACTCCTAGCCCTGTAGGGTATCTACTGTTAAATTGAGGAAAAGGAACTGGATCTTGAAAGTTGGAACGAGGACATGTGGGGTGACCTCGATGGAGCTGGGTACACTGAGCCTCTAAATTCTTTTTTTTTTTTTTTTTTTTTTTTTAAAAAAAGTCTTGCTCTATTGCCCAGGCTGTAATGCAGTAGCACAAATCTCAGCTCACTGCAACCTCCACCTCCCAGGTTCAAGTGATTCTCCTGCCTCAGCCTCCCAAGTAGCCATGACTACAGATGTGCACCACCTCACTCAGCTAACTTTTGTGTTTTTAATGGAGATGGGGTTTTGCCATGTTGGCCAGGCTGGTCTCTAACTGCTGACCTCAAGTGATCTGCCTCCCTCACCTTCCCAAAGTGCTAGGATTACAGGCATGAGCCACAGCACCTGGCTGAGCCTGTACATTCTGATGAGTTGTCTTTGCCAGTAGAAACAGCCTCTCTATCATCTGAGAGGACTAACCAAGTATTGCCTGAGGAAACTGTAATAGCCTCCCCGGAGGCAGCTGCCATGCAAGACAATGCCAATTTCCCTCAGGATCCACCTCTAACATCCCTCATTGCTTCTAAACCTATAACCAGACTCGAGTCATAGAAAATGCCCCTAAGGTGAGGTACTAAGTACGACCCATTAGGAAGTTTACCACAGTTCACCACACTCCAAGACTACCTGAGTTTTCTAATTTACACGGACAGAAATCCAGGGAACATGTGTGGGAATGGATATTAGGGTGTGAGAAAATGAGAAGGAACATAAAGATGAATTGGGATGAATTTATTGATGTAGACTCACAAAGCAGAGAGTCTGCATTGAATGCTGCCTTTCAGGGAGTTAGAAAGGTGTCTAACAATTTGTTCGGTTGGTTGACTGAAACGTGAACCAAAAGGCAGCTCACAGTGAGCAAGTTGGAAATGCAGGGCCTATCTCAGTGAAATGCAGGGCCTATCTCAGTTTAATGCAGAGAAAAGGATTCAAAGTCTGAGGGAGACTAAAATGTTAGAGTCGATGTGTCACTTAAGACCTACTTACTCACCCTGGAAGAATCGAGAAAACACACTTTTCACCAAGACTGTAAGAGATAAGTTTGTAAGGGGAGCCCCAGCATCCTTGAAAAGCTCTGTGATTGCTCTTATCTGAAGGCCAGACCTTGGAGTAGGAGCTATGGCCACTGAGTTGGGAAACGTAAATGCAATGAAAGTATCAGATCCTAGGTGATAAGAAAGTGCCAACATTCAACCACAAAAGGCAAGGTGGGCATGGTTACCATAATGAATAGCAAAGTCAAAGCAGCAATCAGAATAACCTGACCCATTCAAAAACTTATGGCATTGGCTAGTTGATCACACTGTTTCTGTCTAGAGTAGAAGGAAGATAGGAAGCTTGCTATAGTCTTACTTGATCTGTACAAGTAAGAAAATTCTAGGCCAAGTAAACAAAAGTCCAACTTCAATCATAAAAACAGAAAGTCACAGCCTCTTAATCAATTCCTTGACTTGAGCCAGTTTACAGAAACAGAAACTCTCAAATAAAGGCGGGGTAGGTCTCCCTAAGGAATAACCCCCCCATACACTGCCAAAAATTTATATTATTAATCATTATTCCAGACATTTCCAAGGGACCTATGGCCTTTTACCAGGGCAATTATTATGTACTGAATGTTTGCATACCCCTTCAATGTTTATATACCCCACAATTCATCTGTTGAAGCTCTAACCCCAATGTGATGGTATTTAGAGATGGGCCCTGTGGGAGGTAATCAGAGTTAGGTGGGATCATGAGGATGGGACCCTTATGATAGGATTGGTGGCCTTATAAGAAGAAGAGAGAGACCTCTCATGAAGAATCGAATTGACTGGCACTTTGATCTTAGACTCCCCAGCCTCTAGAACTCTGAGAAGTAAGTGCCTACCATTTAAGCCACACAGTTTACAGTATATCTTGTTAGAGCAGCCTGCTATGGTTTAAATGTTTGTCCTCTCTAAAATTTATGTTGGAATTTAATTGTCATTGTGACAGTATTAAGAGGTGGGACCTTTAAAAGGTGATTAGGCCATGATGGCTCTGCCCTCATGGATAAGATTAATATTATTATAAAAGGGTTTGTTTGGCCCCACTTTGTCTCTTGCCCAACCATCTTCCCTCATATGATGACTCAGTAAAATGACCCTCATCAGATGCTACCACCTTGATCTTGGACTTCAAGTCTCCAGAAATGTGAGCCAATAAATTTCTGTTCACTATTAATTACCCAGTCTGTGGTATTTTGTTATAATGGCACGAAATAGACTAAGACAGAATTGATCAGAATAAGACACTGTGCACTGAGAAAACAGAAATAATTAGACCTTTCAAGAACCTCCCCCTATATCTGAAATGATAATTCAGCAGACCCAAAATATCACTGTGGTCAACAAGTCAGAGTAGGGGCTTATGAAAGTCAGGTGATTGATGAAGTTTTACCTCAAGTCCATCTCACAGCAGGCCTAGTGGGTCCCTAAACCCACCTTGTGGGTTTTTCCCCATAGTTCCAGAATGCATAATTGAAACAGACACACTCAGCAACTGGCAGTGGAACCACCACACTCGTGCCCCGACCTGTGCAGTAATGGCTATTATGGTAAGAAAGGCCAGGAGGAACCCACTAGAACTGACTCTACCTAGGAAAATAGTAAGTCAAAAGTAATATCACATCTCTGGAGGGAATGCAGAGATTCGTGTCAACATCAAGGACTTGAAAGATGCAGGGGTGAGGACTCTCATCACATCTTCATTCAACTTGCCTATCTGGCCTGGTCTCCAAACTAGACAGATCTTAGAGAATGATAGTGGATTATTATAAGCTTAGCTAAGTGGCGACCTCAATTGAAGCTGCTGTACCAAATGTACTTCATTGCTTGAGCAAATTAACACATCCCCTAATACATGGTATGCAGCTATGATCTGAAAAATACCTTTACCTATACCCATCCACACAGCCTACCAGAAGCGGCCACTTTCACCTGGCAAGGCCAGCAATACACCTTCACTGTCCTACTTAGGAGGAATATCAACTCTATAGTTCCATGTCATAATTTGGTTTTAGAGATCTCGATTGCCTTTCCCTTCCACAAAATATCACACTAGTCATTGAAGACATTACGTTCATTAGACCTAATAAGCAAGAAGAAGCAATTACTCTTGACACTGGTAAGATATTTGCATGACAGAAAGTAGAAAATAAATGTGACAAAAATTCAGGGGCCTGCTACCTGAGTGAAATTTCTAGATGTCCAGTGGTGAGGGGCATGTCAAGATATCCTTTCTAAGGGGAAGGAGAAGTAGCATCTGGCCACTCCCAAAACCAACAGAATGGCACAATACTTGGCAGTCCATTTGGATTTTTGAAGGTAAAATGTTCCTCATTTGGTTGCCTAACTCTGGCCCATTTACCCAGTGACCCAAAGAGCTGCTAATTTTGAGCTGGGCCCAAAACAAAGGGAAATTCTGCAATAGGCCCTGGCTGACAGGCAAGATGTTCTGTTGCTTAGTCCACCTGATCAAGCAGATCAAACAGTGCTTGAAGCAGCAGTGACAGACAGAAGCAGCAGTGACAGACAGAAATGTTTAGCGCCTCTGACAGTTCCCTATAGGTCAGGTGCAGTGCAGGCGTTCAGTATTTTGGAGCAAAGCTTTGTGATCCTCTGTGAATGACTACTCTCCTTTTGAGAAACAACTATTGGTCTACTACTGGACCTTAAAGTAGAAACTGAACATTTAACTGAACATCGGCCACCAAGTTACCATTCAACCTGAGCAGCCCATAGTAAACTGGATGTCATCTGACTCACCAAGCTACAAAGCTGGGCAGTGCAGCAGCACTCCATTACAAAATGGAAGTGCAACGTATGTAACTGGGCCCCACCAGGGCCTGGAAGGCACAAGTCACATAAAGGAGTGGCCCAAATGCCCCTGCTCCCCATTCCTGCTACACTACATTTTCTCTCCTAGCCAGCACCTATGACCTGGGGGTAATTTCCTACCCATCAGGTGACAGGAGAAAAGGAGACAGGGACCTGGTTTGCAGATGGTTCTACATGATATGAAGAACCAAAAGTGGATGAGTGTAGCACTACAGCCCCCTTCTGGGTCATCCCTGAAGTCCACCTGACTGTTCACTTTCCATGGAAGAAGAAATAGCCAGACGTGATTATATACCAATTTATGGGCTATAGCCAATGACTGGGTGGTATGGCAAAGATATTCGTGTCCTATGTGAATATTTGCCAAAGGGTGATCTCAGCAGAGGAGAATTTTAATAATCAAGTAGAGAGGATGACTCATTCTTTCCCCAGCCGCCTATTCTCATCCATGGGCTCTGAACCAAGTACTCACAGTGGCAGGGTTGGCGGTGTGCATGGGCTCAGCATCATGGACTTCCTCTCAACAACTGAGATGGCTATTGCTGCTGCTAAGTGCCCAAATTCTCCAGTAGCAAAATCCAATCCTGAGTCCCAAATATGGCACCATTCCCTAGGTTAGTCAGTCAGCTGCCTGGTGGCAAGTTGATTATATTTTTCTCTTTCCATTATTAAAAAGGCACTGCTTTGTTCTTACTGGGATAGACACACACCCTTCATGTAGATTTGCCGTCCCTGTAACAACACTTCTGTGAACTACTAAAACTACTTTCTGTGGATATACAGAATTCCGCTTCCCCCACCACCATCATAATATTCTACACAGCACTACTTCAGACCAAAGAATTCACTTGATAGCAAATGAAGTAAGGCAATGGGCCCATGCACATGCCTTACCATGTTCCTTCCCCACCCTCCTGAAGCAGCTGGCTGACAATACAATGGAAATGCCTTTTGGAGACGCAGTTACAGTGCCACTAGGTAGCAATACCTTACAGTGCTGGGGCAAGGTCCTCCAAAAGGCTGTATATGCTCTCACTCAGCAGCCAATATCTAATGCTGTTTTTCCCACAAACAGGATTCATGTGTCCAGGTATCATGGGGTAGAAATGGGAAGAGCACCACTCAACATTATCCATAGTGACTCACTAGCAAAATCTTGTTTTCTGTTCCCATGACTTTATACTCTGCTGGCCTAGAGGCCTTAGTTCCACAGGGAGGAATGCTACCACCAGGAACCGCAACAATGATTCCACTGAACTGGAAATTAAGCCAGGGGCCCAGCCACATTGGCTCCTCATACCTCCGAGTCAACAGGCAAAGAATGCAGTTTCTATGCCAGGTAGAATTACTGATATGAACTACCAAAGGGAAATTGGACTACTACTCCACAATGGAAGCAAGGAAGAGTATGTCTAGAATGCAGGAGATCCCTTAAGGCATCTCTTAGTATTACTATGCTCCATGATTAAGTTCAAGTTCAATGGTAACAACCCAATCTAGGCAGGACAGTTTGGGTCACCCTAACAGGTAAAGAACCACAGACAGCTAATGTGCTTGCTGAAGGCAAAGGGAATACAGAATGGGTAGAAGTTAGTTATAAATACCAGCTACAATCACGTGACCAGTTACAGAAATAAAGACTGTTTCATTAAGAATAGGTGTGTGTGTGAGAGAGAGTGTGTGTGTGTATACATATACACATGTATTGAGCAAATAATGTTTTCATTCCTTACACCTTTATCATGCAACATAAGATCTATTGACTTGATATTACAATATTTAAGTATGGTTAACTTTATATCCCGGCATTTAAGTTAAGGGGCATCAAGAAGACGAATAAACATGACTCAAGGACTTTACCTCCTTTTCTGGGAAAGAGGTTAGTGAAGTTCTAGTTGTATGCAGGATAGTGGTATTATATCATGCTAGGTGGAACTATGCCCTTAACAAGGTCCACATTTAGAGATTTGGTATAGTTTCAGAAGGTAACTATGGGTTTCAAGTTGACAAGGAGTGAACTTTTGATTAGGATTAATTTTACCCCCTGTGGTAGGGTTAATTTGACTCAACCACAGAATCCCCAGATATTTAATCAAACATAATTATGGATGTCTCTGTAAGGGTGATTCTGAATGAGATTAACATTGAAATCCATAGACTGAGTAAAGGAGATTGCCCTCCCTATTGGAAGTAGGCCTCATCAATCAATTTTAAACTTGAATGAAAAGGCCAATCCTCCCTCAAGTAAGAGAAAAGTCTTCCTGAAGGCCTTTGGGGTGAGACATCAGCTTTTTTCCTGCCTTTGGAAATGAACAGAAACACTAGCTCTTTCACGGTCATGAGCCTGCCAGACTTCTAACTGGAACTATACCATCAGCTCTACAGGGTCTCCAGATTGCTGACTCACCCTGCAGATCTGACACTTACCAGCCTCCATAATCACACAAGCCAATTCATATATGGGCTTATGCTATTATGCAGGATTTATTACATGAATCTAATATATCAGATTCCTCCAGGAGAATATATTAGATTTTCATGTAATAAATATGTAATATGTTGCATATTATATATATAAATAATACAGTATACATAAATATTATTCATGTAATAAATCCTCCAGATTACATATACAGTAATATATCTATAGTAATGTATCACTTAACAACAGGGATATGATCTGGGGAGTGAATTGTTACGTGATTTTGTCATTGTGCAAACATCACAGAGTGCACTTAAACCTAGGTGGTATAGCTTACTACACACCTAGGCTATGTGGTACAGTCTATTGCTCCTAGGCTACAAATCTGTACAGCATGTCACTGTACTGAATACTGTAGACAATTGTAACATAATGGCATCTAAACATAGAAAAGGTATCTACACATATCTAAACATAGAAGAGTTACAGTAAAAATACAGTATTATAATTTTATGAGACCACTGTTGTACATGCAGTCTCTCACTGACCAAAATGTTACATGGTATAAGACTGTATATATAAATGTGCAACACAATGGTTCCATTTCTCTGGAGAACCCTAACTAATACCAGAGAGAAATCAGTCAAGACTGAAGAGGAACAGAGGCCTTCTGTTCAGACTTATTTGAAAAAATTGAAATAAATAGAATACTTGATGTTTCTAATCAACTCAAGGCACAATCAGGCCACTGGTTAACAATATAAAGGTCAATTAATGGAAACTACATAGGAAACTAACCAGACCAAAAGAGAGAGATGAGAGACAGAGAGAGAAAGAGAGAGAGAGAGAGAGAGAGAGAGAGAGGGAGGGAGGGAGGGAGAGAGGAAATTAGTAACTCTAGAAAAAACAAAAGGCAGGAAAGTAATTATAACTTACTATATAGTTTAGTTGTGAATAGCATTAATGTGGCCACTATGCAATACATATTCAACACTGCCCTAACTAAAATTACAATTAATCCATATTGGGAGGATGGAGAATGGAAATGAGCATAGGTATAATGGGAAGAAAACTATCTTACCTTCTATAGTGAGAAATTAATAACTAATGCCTAAAACAAAAAAAATCAAAATGTAACATGGCCAAGAGATTATCTAAAGACCTAGCAGAAGTTATCAAAAATCTTAGCCAAAAAAGGCAAAATTTCCTCAAGTGATGGGAACACTGGGTGGGAACAGTCCTTATTTGTTCATAGTATGCATTACATAGTAATGTGGCTCTTTATGTGTATGCCCTTGATAAAAATAGGAACTTTCAAAAGAAAAAATACATAAATTTTTTTAAATCCTAAATATCTATCAGTCAGAGAATAACAAAATCATGATCAATCCATTTATCTAATGGAATACTTAAATGTGCTAAGATATATCAATATAGATGAATTTCAAGAACATACTAAGTGAACAACTCAACATTATTAAAACTAGAGGATACTATATATGTATCTGTGTGTGTATGTTAGGCCAAACATAAAAAGATATAGACAGTAAAAATAAGAAACATCAACTAAATCTGTGCATATTAAATTCATAATCATGACTGCCTCCAAAGAAGAAAGGAAATATGATGAGAAATAGGAGAGCCTCAATTTTATCAATAATGTTTAATTACCTTTTTTTAAAAATCTAAATCAAAAATAATATCAAAACAACCAATAATAAATGATGATAACTTACTTGAGCCAAAGATGACTTGACACTGAGCATCATAATACTGGCACATGCCGTTGTAGCAATAGGCTTTGTTATTCTGGCAAGGATATCCATTCTGAATAAAAACATCTGGCTGACAGAACTGAGAAGAACCATTGCAATACTCTGGAACGTCACACTCACTGGTTTTTCCTCGGCATAAAGTACCTCCTGGAAGGAACTAGTGAAATAAGATTCAAATTAAACAAATATATCAGGACAACGTCCACAAATTAATCAAATGTGAAACCACAGCATTTACATCCATAAAGCATTCTAACAATAACAGAAGATTAACCCAATAGAAAAATGAACAATGGCTAATAGGCAATTCATGTAAGTTGTAACCATGGAAAATGAAGAAACAAGACCTCATTTGTAACTAAAAGAAATGCAAACTAAATAAAAATGTAAGAACCCTTTACACCTATTGAATTAACTAGGAGTATAGCGCTTGCTAGTAACCAATATTGGCATAAGGAAATAAGTATTTGATAACACTGTTGGTAAAAATATAGACCGGCACATTTGGAAAAGATAAATAAAATGTATATTAAAAACTTACTTTGAATATTCTGTACCAGTGATTTCTCTTATAAGTAATAATTGGAAGCAATCAAAATGTCTATCATTAGTTGACTAAAGAAATTATGATATAACTGTACAGGTAATACTACTTATATAACCATGTATAATAGAACTACTACATGAATGGGAAAAAAGTCTATGGTGTCATATTGAAAAAAGCAGGTAGTAAAAATACATGTATTTGGGCTTAACCACTTAAAAACACACCTACACACATACACTCACATTTGTATAGAAAGAAGTGATTATGTTAACAAATTATCAACAATGGTTACCTGAAGAGTAGAAAATGATAGAAGCTCTTTCATTCTCTACTTTCTATACTTTGGTGTTATTGAATTATTTCTAACAAGCATATGTTACTCTAAAAATCAGAAAAAAATGTTTCTACTTAGAAAACAATCTCAACGGACCATTTAATATAAAAGACTGTGCTTTAAAATTATACACAAGTGTCATAAAAAATTTTCCCATGACCATAAAATAAAAAAAGTGTTACTTGGAGATATCCAAAAAAATTTTTGATATACACAGATATTCTTTTTCTTTTTTTTTTTTTTTTTGTTCCCAATAGGGAGGAATTCCTTACCCGACAGTCTTTACAACAGTCACCATATGCACACTCAGCAAATGATTTAAGTTTACAAGTATTTCCTTCACAGCAAGGGTCCGATTCACATTCCTGTGAACATAAAATGACTGTCAATAAAGAAATTAGTTACCGACATTATTATTCATTAATAAAATTCTTATCTCACACCTAAAATCTATTTCATACTAACATGATTATAGTAGTTACTCTCCAGAAACAGATGCTTACTATCCCTCTGGATTTAACAGTGTCTCTTTAACTGCAAGTATTTAGGTCTCAACATATTTCAAAGGACAGAAATCACATAGTGTGTGCCTTATTTAGTCTGCTCAGAATGCTATAACAAAATACCATATGCTTAAACTACAGAAATTCTGGAGGCTAGAAATCCAAGATCAAGCTTTCCACTATTTCAGTTTCTGGTGAGGAATCTCTTCCTGGCTTGCAGAGGGCTGCCTTCTTAGCGTGTGCTGACATAGCCCTTCCTCAGTGCATGTGTGCAGAGAGAAGGCAAGTGAGATGTATGGAGTCTCTTCTTTTAAGGATACTGATCCTACCGGATCAGGACCCCACTCTATGACCTCTTTTTAATTTTAATTACTTCCTTAAAGGCCCCATTTCCAAATGTAGCCATACTAGTGGTTAGGGCTCCAACACATGAGTTTTGGGGAAGCACAAACATTCCATCCATAACAGTATGTTTGATGATCACAGAGAGGTTAGCATCCATAAAGGCTTCATGCTCAGGGTCTAACTACCCTGTTGGGTGGCTCTTCACCCTAGCTGGAAACTCTTTTTACCTTGCTTGCTTCTTTCACTATACTTTGGGCCGCCATAGCTCCTTCTTACCACCAAACTCCCACCCACAGAGACATCTTCTGTGTTAATATAGCAATGCCAATGTTCTGTTTTTTATTCTGTGGTACAGCGTTATAAGATAACACCACTAAAGAAAACTGGGTGAAAAGTAAATGGGACTCTATATTATTTTGCAACTTCTGGTCAGATTATAATTATTTCATAATAAACATTTTAAAATAAATGAACTTTAATGTACTTCTTGAAATATACCCAAAAAAAAGTCAAAATGCATCATGGAACTAAATGCAACACCTAAAACCATAAAACTTGTAGGAGAAAACCTTTGCAACTGTGGAATAGGCAAGAAGTCCTTAGATATGACACCAAAAGAAGAACCGATAAAATGACAAATTTATAAAATAAACTTCATCAACACGTAAAAGTTCTGCTCATCAAAAGATACTGCTAAGCTAAAGGCAAGCTACACCTTGGAAAAAATATTGACAATCTGACAGAGAACTTGTATCCAGAATACACAAAGTAGTCTCAAAACTCAATAATAAGTAATCAAAATTTTTAAATGAGGGGAAAGAGTTGAACAGTTATATCACCACAAGATAGCCTGATGGCCAATAAGCACATGAAAACACGCTCAACACATCATTAGTCACTAAGAAAATGCAAATTAAAACCTCAATGAGGCACCACCTTACACTTAATAGAACGGCTAAAACTAGAAAGACTGACCACATGAAGTACTGGGGAGGATATGAAAGAATGAGAACTCTCATACACTAAGGATGAACATGAGAAATGGTACACAATCAATTACTTTAGAAAACAGTTTGAGAATTTCTTGAAAGTTAAATATACCTCTACCAGCTAACCAAGTCATTCCACTCTGGGGCATTTACCCAAGAGAATTAAAAACATAAGTTCACATAAAGATCTGTACATGAATGCTGGCCAGTTCAAAAACACTGCAGGACAGTGGCTTCATGAAAGAACAGGGAATCAGGAAATAGACAATGTATATAAGAACTTAGTTTATCATAAAAGTACCATTTTAAAATGGCTCCACAATAATTGATGGTTAGTGGATAAGTTTAATTTCTAAGCTTACTCCACATGCCCCCTCCTCAATTAAAGTGTTAACATAAAAAATATAAATTAAAAAAATCTAAAATGATTTGTGGAGGGACTATGATGATGATCTATAAATAGGAATACTAAAAGCCAGATCAAGATACAAATTTCTGAAACCATTACGGGAAAAAAATTACTAAGTTTGCCTTGATTTAAATTTTAAATTTCAACATAAAATATAACCTATGAAAAGTTAAATAAGCTATAAAGAATATTAGAACATATATAAGGAGTTATGTCCATCTTATATAAAGAGGCCTGAAAATCAATTTAAAAAAAGATTCAATGAACCAGCAGAAAAACTGACAAGGAATACATAAAATAATTCAGAGAAGAAAATGATGTCTATGATCTATAATCACATGAAAATATGTAAACTAAAACAGTATCTTCTTATTTTTTAACTCATTAGCTTGCCAAAAATAAGACAACCAATATTATCCTGTGCTGGTAAGACTGTGGGTACCCAATGACATAATACACTGTTGTCGGAAAACAACATATTAGCTTCTGATAAAAGTTAAAATGTACATGCTTTTAGAGCCAATAATTCTACCTTTATGTACAATATATCTTAGAAAAACATTTGTATATATACATATGAGGTGTGTATATTTATATATATATGAGAGGTATATACAGGATGTATACGCAGCACTGTTTCTACACTAATTATAGCAATTTATTAGAGTCTGGTTAAATAAATCATAGTACTGGAATACTATTCAGCAAATTAAAGCATTATGTCTACATAATATAATGATACAGTAAAATGTCCAGGATATTGTAACAGAAAAAAATCTGCACACAACTGATTTTAAGTCAATTTTAAACAATATTGTCTGATTTTATTTACGCACATAAATAAAAGCCAGAGTGGTATCACCAAGATGGGAGAATACAAAGTCCTGGATTCTCCTTCCTCCAACAGGCAGTGCTGTATACACCCCATGTGGATATATACAAATATTTCTCTAAGATAGTTACATAAAGGTAGAATTACTAGATCTAAAAGCATGTGCATTTTAACTTATATTGAAGGCTAACAAATTTCCTATAAAAAGTCGGCAATGCAACAGTAACACACTAATCAATTCCCTTTGTGAGAAACCCAGAAACTAGTTAAGAGGACACTACATCCCAGGCAATTGTAAAACCAGCTACATTGAAACCAGTAGGAAAACTGGAGATACTTTCTCACCACAATCCCAGCCCACGGCACAACACATATGATCAGGAGGAAACAGCTCTCAGCATGTCCCTGAGGAGTGAAAGAGTTGGGCCACACATCTAACATTACACAGTTTTTTAGAGTGCTGCCTGGGGACTATCTTCTATCTCATCTGCCTCTGAGGACATTAGGACCTGGAATATATTAGGCCCCTGGGGGGTTTCAGAGAACAAAGGTGGCAGGTTAAAGTAGCATGTGGGTACTTCCCACAGCTCCTCACCCTGTCTCAACACAAAGCAAATGGACAATAATAAAAAGGAAGCTCTTAGCTTCTCCTGGAGGAGGACCACATATCCAATGCTACAATTTTTCTAGGAGCTACCCAAGGACACTCAGACACTTGCCACAGTTCCTCTACCCAATTTAACACAGTGATTTTAAAAAAAAAAAAAGAACACTTCCAAGCTTTTCCCTGGAAAGAGAAACAGTTGGGCCACATGCTACACGTTCCAACTTCTCCAGGGACTGCCCAACAAATTCACTTCTTTCTCCCCTCTCGTGGAACACTGATGGGCTCCCGCATAGTGTGGACACCAGGGGGCTAACAACAACATAAACAGCAGTTTTAACAAACATGAAAGTTTGAGAGGCCCAAAAAAGCTTTGGCCAGGTTAATTAGTGAAGGTCTTCTCACTAATTTGGGGGCCAAAGAATACACTAACTTAATGGAAGAATGCAGCAGAGGAGTTCAAGAGCAGATCAGAGCAAACAGAAGAAAGATTCAACAAACTCAAAATCTGGTTACTTTATCAAGTCAGAGGAGCAAAAAGAAAAAAGAAATAAAAGTGAAGAAACTTAAGGGACTTATGAGACACCATCAAGAAACCAATATATACACTGTGGTAATCCCAAAAGGAACAGACAAAGAAAAAGTACCAAAAAGCTTATTCAAGGAAATAATGGTTGAAATTTTCCTAAATCTGGGGAAGGAAATGGACATCCAGATGCACATTAAAAGTAAAATACACCATAACCAAGTAAAATTTATCCTTGGGTATAAATTGGAATTAAATTTCATATACAACCTTATTATGTTGACAGTATTTTCCTCTATTTTTAGTTTGTTGAAAGCTTTTTGCATGAAAGGATATTGAATTTTATCAAATGCTTTTTCTGTATCTATTGAGATGATCATGCAATTTTTATTCTTCATTTTGTTATTGTGTTATATATCTCATTAATTTTTTTTTTTTTTTTTTTGAGACAGGGTCTTACTCTTGTCACCCAGGTTAGAGTGCAGTGCTGCAAACACAGCTCACTGCAGCTCTGGCCTCGTGGGCTCAAGTGATCCTTGTGCCTCAGCCTCTTGAGTATTTGGGACTACAGGCATATGTCACCATGCCTAGCAAATTTTTATATTTTTTGTAGAAACGGGGTTTTGCCACGTTGCCTAGAGAGGTCTCAAACTCCTGGACTCAAGAAATCTGCCTGTCTAAGACTCCCAGAGTGCTGGGATTACAGGCATGCACCACCGCACCTGATCTCATTAACTGATTTTTGTATATTGAGTCATCCCAATTTATATCCCAATTTATCTCGGTTCAGACATTTAGACATATAGACCAATGGAATAAAGAATGCAAAAATTGCTGGGCACAGTGGCTCACTCCTGTAATCACAACACTTTGGGAGGCTGAGGTGGGCAGATCACAAGGTCAGGAGTTCAAGACCAGCCTGGTCAACACGGTGAAACTCCGTCTCTACTAAAAATATAAAAATTAGCCAGGCACAGTGACAGGCACCTGTAAGTCCAGCTATTTGGTAGGCTGAGGCAGGAGAATCTTTTGAACCCAGGAGATTGTGCCACTGCACTCCAGCCTGGGCGACAGAGCAAGACTCTGTCTCAAAAAAAAAAAAGCAAGCAAAAATAAAAACCCACAATGAGATCACCTGATCTTCAACAAGGATGCCAAGAAAAAGAATGGCGAAAAGGTAGTCCCTTCAACAAATGGTCCTGGGAAAACTGGATATCAACATGCAAAAGAGTGAAATTGGAACCTTATCTTACACTATAAACAAAAATCAACTTAAAATGAATTAAAGACTTAAACGTAAGGCCTGAAACAGTAAAACTCTTAAATGAAAACATAGATGAAAAGCTTCATGACATTGGTCTTGGCAATGATTTCCTGGATATGATGCCAAAATTTTAGGCAACGGAAGCAAAAATAGACGAGGACTATATCAAACTAAAAACCTTCTACACAGCATAGGAAGCAATCAACAGAGTGAAAAGCCAAGTTATGGAATAGGGGAAAATATCTGCAAACCATCTATCTGATAAGGGATAAACTTTCCAAATATGTAGGAAGTGTAACAGCTCAATAGCAATAAAAGAAAAACTAATAACCTGATTTAAAATGAGTTAAGTATCCTAAGTGACATAACTCAGAAGCAGAAAGTCAAATACTGCATGTTCTCACTTATAAGTGGGAGCTAAGCAATCAGTATTGATGGATATATAGAGTGGAATAACAGACAATGGAGACCCCAAAAGGTTGGGAGCATGGGAGGGATGGGAGGGCTGAAAAATTACCTATTGGGTACAATGTTCACTATTTGAACGATGGGTACACAAGAAGCCCTCACTTTACCAATATGCAATATACACTTGTAAGAAATCTGCATTTACATCCCCTAAATATATTAAAATATTAAAAGAAACAAAAAATAAATTAAATTAAATGAGCCTAAGACTTTATAGACGTTTCTCCATGAAGACACACAAATGGCCAACGGGTATATGAAAAGATGCTCAATGTCACTCAGCATCATGGAAATGCAAATCAAAACCACAATGAAATATCACGTCATACCTGTTAGGATTGCTATCATGGAAAAAAACAAGAGACAACAAGTGTTGGCAAGAATGTGGAGAAACTGGAACTCTTGTGCACTATTTGGAAGAATGCAAAATGGTGCCACCACTATGGAAATATTATGAAGGTTCCTTTAAAAATTAAAAATATAACTACCATGTGATTTAGTAATTCCACTCTGGATACTTATCTACAACGAAATCAAGATCCTGAAGAGATATTAGCATTCCTATGGTCACTACAGCATTATTCACAGTAGCCAAGATGTAGAAACCGCCTAAATGTCTGTCAACAGTTGGATGGATAAAGAAAATGTGGTAGATTTTAAAAAGTACATATATACATACACATACACACATACAATGGAATACTACTTCCAAAAAAATAAGGAAATCTTGTTATTGCAACAACATAGATGACACTTGAGTATACAATACCATGTAAGTGAAATAAGGTAGCCACAAAGGACATAATACTGTGTGATTCCACTTATATTAGGTATCTAAAATAGTCAAGTTCATAAAAGCAGTGAACAGAATAGTGGTTGCCAGGGGCTCATGGAACAGAAAATGGGGAGTTGTTGATCAACAGATATAAAGTTTCAGTTATACACAACGAAAAAGTTCTAGAGATGTTCTGTACAACATAATACTCGGACTTAACAATATTGTATTACACATTTAAAAATCTCTTACAAGGGTCAATTTCATGCTAAGTATTCTTACCGCATTAAAGTAAAAATAAATCATAAAACAAGCTCAATATTTATACATGTACCTATTGTATACTGTATATAAATGTATGGAAGACTCTAAAAAGAAATACATCACTCTTATAAGAAAAGAAAGTAAAAGATTTATGGGGGAAAAAAGGTGTGTAAGGTTGCTTTTACTTACTATTTGAATTTTTTTTTTTTTTCAAGCCAGGGTCTCACTCTGTTGCCTAGACTGGAGTGCCGTGATGCAATCATAGCTCCCTGTAACCTCAATCTCCAAGGCTCAAACAATCCACCCACGTCAGCCTCTGGATAGCTAGAACTATAGGCTCACACCACCATATTTGGCATTTTTTTTTTTTATAAGACGCAAGGTCTTGCTATGTTGCTCAGGCTAGTCTCAAACTCCTGGCCTCAAACAATCCTCCCACCTCAGCCTCTCAAAGTGCTGGGATTATAAGTGCGTTCCACCACGCCCAGCTCTATTTGAAACTCTTATACCAAAAAAAAAACCCTGTGATATTTGAGGGAGAGGAAGTATTTTTTAAGAGTAATTTTGTAGTGAGAAAGCTCAAGAAGCAAATATAGACTACTATTTGAGTAAGTTTGCTAGTAAAGTTAGAAGAAAACAAGACTAATAAAATATTTCAGGAAGAAGCTGAGAATGCCTAGAAAGAGAACGGTCTTAGTCATCCTGATGGCATCTTAATTTAGAAATTAAACATAACTTGCTTAGGTCTCATTTTCCTCATCTGTAAATGGGACTATTAAAACTACCAATCCTTAGGGTTATTATGAGGGTTATACTGTGTAAGATACGTACCAAAAGTCCCTGACGTGCATCAATACTGCCATAAAAGCCCAACATAGCTCCATTATAAGGCACATACTACCTTTCTGGGAAGCAAAGTCACCTGGTAAAATGCAGGCATGGTCAGGTAGGGAAGAAAAAGATGCACTAATGGAGAAGATTGAGAATACAGTAGAGAACTTAACACACAGTTGAACAAGTATCTTTCAAACTTAATGCAAGGCCTAGGAGAAAAGGGCTCAAGCAGGCCATGTTGAGAGGAGCATGGCTAAGTATGATAAGGAATATGGCTACGGAACAATCCTAACAAAGATGGGCATGGGTTTAGAACAATGAGTATGCATTAACAGGTCAAAATGCTAGATATCAGTATATACACTGAAGGTTAAAGGGAGAGTGCTACTTTGAGTAGCAAGAACTTTGAATATTGAAGGACTCTGGAGGATGGGCCAGTTCCAACTCATTTTTAAAATTAGTCCAGCTAAATAAAAATTTCTGCAATGGCAATGCCAGAATGGTGAAAGCTTACAAATAAAGAGCCAGGTGAAAAACTAATTTATTCGTTAAAGTAAACAAATAACCTAATAACCATAACATAAATCACAGAAGACAGAAAAAAAAAAAATAGAGAATAAACATGGCACATTCTCTGACTTCAAAACAGATGGCACCATTAGTCATGCTCTGAGAAGATGATGACCAATCCCTGGAACAAAGCCACACAAACAAAATAACAATCCTCATTGTGCCACTAAATTTTACTTTAGCTCCTATGCCAGAGTTGCCCAAAACAAGCAATTTTATTTCTTGCATATATCGTGGCAATTTTAAGAAGCAAAAATCAAAAATTAAACTGACCTTTGGAGTACCACAGTCACACTCTTCCCCAGCGTCCACCAACTTGTTACCACAGAAGGGAGCACTATAGGCTTCATCAGGCTTTGGAATATTAAGAAGGCAGTTTCCTCCTTTATTTAAAGTTAACTTCTCAAAGTCCTCTGCACTGCAACTGCTAAAGTTTCTGGAACCTCTATAACAAACATTAAGAAAAAGATCTTATGTCACAGTGATTATTCACTTTGAAAATGTTAAGTCATATCTTTAACCTACAAAAAGTGAATATTTTAAATGACAGAAAAGAAGCTAATAAAAGTGGACATAAATGAGAATTCATGTCTATTCCTAATAAATACTGAACATTACTTCAGCTACTATATAAGAATTCACTAATTACAGTATATTGTACTTCCAATAAAATATATTTAAAACATAACACTCACATTGAAATACAAAATGATAATTCTCAGTATCCGAAGAGAGTTTAAAAATTATCTAGCCCTATACAGAAAAAGTTTTACTTATCTAACATAGTAAAGGTTCTTAAAATATTGGAAGCTAGCTGTATGTTGTCTCATTTTCTATTCTGAAGGATAACATTGTTATGCTCACCCATGCCTATTATCACATACTAGGAGCTCTACAAAAATAATGTGAATGGGCAACTCCAGTTCAGATGCACACTAGTCATCAAGAGGCAGACTGCACAGTATAGAATGTCAGCTACTCCTATATGATAAGTTTTCAGTTTGAGCTTTAAATATAATAACTTTTATGATAATTCCTGGGAACCAAGGTTAGTACTTTGAGGGTTAGTTGGCCTTTAAGAAATTATCCAACTTGAGCTATGTGGGATTTTACCTGGGACTTTTTTAGCTACAGTTTTACTCAATAACTACTTTCAGATAGTCCCACAGGCTATTTTCACCTTTGAAAACTAGTGGAAAATACACCTATACACCACCTATATCTTTGATGAATCCACATCACATTAAAATTCTATTTTATTTTTGCTTTTGTAGCCTGAGTTTTCGGTGTGATATCCAAAAATCATTGTTAAGGCCAATGTCAAGGAGCTATTCTTCAATGTTTTCTTCTTAGAAAGTTTTATGGTTTCAAGTCTTACATTTAGGTATTTTATCCATGTTGAGTTGATTTTTGTGTATGGTGTAAGATAACGGTCCAACATCATTATTTTGCATATAGAAATCCCAGAACCATTTATTGAAGAGAACTATCCTTTTCCTATTGTATCCTCCTGGTACGCTTGTCAAAAATTAATTGACGACAAGTTTGGATTTGTTTCTGGGCTCTCTATTCTGTTCCATCGGTCTAGGTGTCCGTGTTTATAGTACTACTATACTGTTTTGGTTACTATCGCTATCAAACTGAAAAGCTCTGCACAGCAAAGAAAACAGCCAACAAAATGAAAAGTCTACAGACTGGGAGAAAATATCTGCAAACCATATATCTTATAAGGTATTAATATCCAAAATATACTTTTTAAAACTCATACAACTCCATAGCAAAAAAACAATTAACTCTGTTTTTAAAATGAACAAAAGGCTTGAATAGACATTACTCCAAAAATGACATAAAAATGGCTAATAGGTGCATGAAAAGGTACTCAATATCATTAACGATCACGGGGCCAGGCACGGTGGCTCATGCCTGTAATCTCAGCACTTTGGGAGGCCGAGGCGGGTGCATCACAAGGTCAGGAGTTCAAGACCAGTCTGGCCACGATGGTGAAACCCCGTCTCTACCAAAAATACAAAAATTAGCTGGGTATGGTGGCGGGCGCCTGTCATGCCAGCTACTCGGGAGGCTGAGGCAGGAGAATCGTTTTAACCCAGGCAGCAGAGATTGCAGTGAGCCGAGACTGTGCCACTGCACTCCAGCTTGGGCTACAGAGTGTCAAAAAATACATATATAAATAAAAATAATCAGGGAAGTGCAAATGAAAACCACAGTGAAATATCACCTCACCCCTGTTAGGATGGCTATCATTGAAAAGACATGATGGCTGGGCACAGTGGCTCACACCTGTAATCCCAGCATTTGGGAGGCAGACGCAGAGAGATGACAAGGTCAGGAGTTCAAGACCAGCCTGGCCAACATGGTGAAACCCCGTCTTTATTAGAATACAAAAATTAGCCAGGTGTGCTGGCACACGCCTATAATCTCAGCTACTCGGGAGGCTGAGGCAGGAAAATCGTTTGAACCTGGGAGGTGGAGGACGCAGTGAGCCAAGATTGTGCCACTGCACTCCAGCTTAGGCGACAGAGAGAGACACTGTCCCAAAAAAAAAAGAGAGATAGTAAGTGCTAGTGAAAGTATAGAAAGAAGGAAACCCTTGAGCACTGTTGATGGGAACATAGACGGTTGCACCCATTGTGGAAAACAATAGGAGTTCCCTAAAGAAATTTAAAAAAGAACTATCATATGAACCAGTAATCTCACTTTTGGGCATACACCTAAAGAAAATGAAAACACCACCTCATAAAGATGTCTGCACTCTCCTATTTTCAATGCAGCATTAGCCAAGATATGGAAACAAACCAAGTGTCTGGCAACAGTTTTATAAGGCTGATTATTACTCATCCTTATAAAAGGAGATCCTGACATTTACCACAACATGATGAACCTGGAGGATGTTATGCTACATGAAACTAGCCAGACACAAAAAGAAAAAAATCTTGCAGGACTTATTTCGGAATCTAAAAAAAGAAGTAGAATACCCAGAGACAGAAAATAAAACACTGATTACAGTGGAGGCAGATGAAATGGGAGATGTAGGTCTAATACAAAGTAGCAGATATGTAGGGCAAAGAAGTCTAGAGATCTCAGGTACAGCATGGAGACTATACGTAAAAATCATATTATATTCAGGATTTTTGCTAAGAGGATATTTTAGGTGCTCTTTGCCACACACACGCAAAATGGGCAACAATGTGGAATGATGGATGTATAAATCTGCATGACTAACCATTTCACAATCTATATGTATATCAAAACATGTACACTTTAAATAAACACAATAAAATTTATATATTATATATAGTTGTATTTTTTCGGGAAATTTGGTACTCTGAATCTCTTTTTCATCAGTTTGAGCAATGGTACCAGAGTAGCAGCAGGAGTGAAAGCTATGTTGCATTACAGTTAATGAAGGAGCATCCCTATTTATGGCTGGGTCTTTTGTACCTCCAAGGAACTCTAAGAAACATATTTTTTGCCCTGAGTAGTCATGTTAAACTCTTCTTTGCTAACTGGTCTCCAGTAGAGTTGATAGTACAGACTCCTCCCTCTTGGATTGGGATGCAGTCTGTCTATAACATTTTGGTACTGTTAACTATTTGACAAAAAAAAAAAAAAAAAGTCTATAGATGTGGGATACAGAAGGATTTTAAAAGACTGACTGGCAGAGAAGGAAAAAAGAAAGAACATGAACAATCAATGGTTTGCAATAAAAGAATAGGCAAAGGCAAAATTCTGACTCATGGAAAGAAAATATTTAACATAAGGCTTCTAACAATAACAGAAAGATCTGTCTTCCTTATTCTTTTTCTTGCTACTAAGAATAGTGTGGGAAGGAGTCCTTTTGTGCAATGTCATTCAACAAATATTTACTGAGTGTCTATTATGTACAAGGCATTCTTCTTGGTGCAAGGGATGAAACAGTGAACATAGCAAAAAATTCCCTGCCCCTGTAAGGTTATGATTATGATTCAGTGATTTACTTATACGATAAGTAAATTAAATAGCATATCATAAGGTAATGAGTGCTATGTGGGTGATAAGCTCTGCAGAGGAAGGGATGCTTATGATTTTAAAAGAGCAATCAGGACAGGCACCTCAAACATGTGAGAGTTCAATTAAAACTGGGTATCTGGGAGGAAAACATTACAGACAGAAGGAATAGCAAATGCAAAAACTCTAAGTTAGAAGGTTTCCTGGCAGCTGCGTCAGTGAGGAAATGAATCATGAGAGGTACAGTCAGCAAAGACGGGAATAGGCCATTGTAAGAACGTGGCTTTCTACTATAAGTGGAATGAGGAAGTTGGAAGGCGGGGGAGACCATGGAAAGTGCTGAGCAGGAGTGACATGATTTGACTAACGTTGTAATAGGACCACCATACTTGTTCTGTTAAGGAGAAAGACCACAAAGAAGGCTCTTATAGCAATTCACTAAACAGATGATGACAGACCAAAATGATAACAGTGGGAGCTGTAAGATGTGGTTGGATTGTTTTTGTTTTTAAGGAACAGCCATTAAGATGAAGAGTGAGAAAAAAGAGAAATCAAGAATAACTCCAGGGCTGTTGCCCTGGGACACAAGAAGGAAGGAGCTACCATTAACTCACATGGGGAAGACTATGGGTAGGTCAGATTTTAGGACGACTTTGGGAGGGACCACAGGAGTTTGAGGCTATTAGACATCAGGTAAAAATGTCAAAGCAATATATAATGATTATTTGATAAACAAAGAAGACTGCAGTTTAAACACAGGCTTCTAATTGTTTTTTATTTTGTACTGTTGATCTTTAGTTAATAAGTACAGTACCTGCCACAGAGTACACATGCAATAATGTTTTCAGTAGGAGTATATTTAATAATGTAACCTCAGTGCTTTGGGAAGCTAAGGCAAGAAGATCACTTGAGCCCAGGAGTTCAAGGCCGCCTGGGCAACATAGTGAGATCCTGTCTTTACAAAAAATAAGCTGGGCATGGCGGTGCACACCTGTAGTCCCAGCTACACAGGAGGCTGGGATAGGAGGAGTTTAAGGCTGCAGTAAGCTATGATCATGCCACTGCTCTCCAGCCTGGGAGACAGGGCAAGACCCTGTCTCCCCGGGGGGGGGGGGGGGGGGAACACCCACACACATTTAAATATATATTTAAATATGTATAATTTACAATATATATATAACTTATAAAGATATTTTTGTATATTATATATATTTAATTAGACAATGCCCACAGAACTTGTGCAGGCATATGTAGAGTCCTATATTTTAGTCCCTAATTTTAACCTACATAAAGTCTACCACCTCTAAACAAGTTATTTTTTAAATACTCTTATTATTTACTAGTTGAAAGATATTTTCTCATAAACAATGTTTCAAATGTTTGATCCTTCAGCAATCTACCAGAAAAAAAAAAATGTTTCACCCACAATGAATTGACTACAGAACTGAAAAGCATAACAAAATCATAGACACTTCTGGTGCTTTTTAACAGATGTAGATAGTAACATCCCCTGTGTTGGCCTTCAGTGAGACCTTAAAATGCTCTGGAGGCCACGGTGATGATGTCCTTTCACTAGCCATCCCTGGCTGGCACCTAAAGCATTAAGAATGATCTTTCTCCTGATACATGGCTTGAAAAGCAACTCAAGTATTTCTATTCTCTATCACCTCTAGACTCCACAATATTAACGATTTATAACCTCTCCTCTCTTTTCTCACATCTACATGACTTTTCCAAAATGGCTTCAAAAGGAGATTGACAATGATGAAAATGTTTTACCTGAAAAGGACGAAAAAAAATTTCAACATTTAGAACATAAAAGGTCAAAACAGTATATAATAACAGAAAGCATTTCTTTGAGTACTCTGAAAATTCCCAGAACACATTTCCACCATTACTATGCTGATCCCCACAGCCTAGGATTAGGAAGTCTTAAGAGAAGATTCTGGCGCAACCGGACAACTCACGGCGGCGGTAGCAGCGGCAGCTGCTTGGGCGCGGTGGGGTGGTGAGTGAGCTATGAGCCCGGCAGCGGGTGTGCGCCGAGCCCCGGCCCTGCCCGGGCCCCGCGTTCCTCCCAGGCTCTGCACCCCTGATGCTATGCGGGTGCTGAGCCCGCTCCGGCCGGGACAATAGTGAAGCATTTCCTGGGCCAGAGCGTGCTCCGGAGCTCCTAGGGCCAAGTGTTCGCCGCCTTCTGTCAGCGGTACCCCAATCCCTATAGCAAGCAAGTCTTGACGGGACATAATACACCGGGAGGTCACTGACCCATGACCAGAAACTGCTCTCCCGGCGACTCCTGACCAAGACCAAAAGGATGCCCTGCTGGGCCGAGCGACTGTTTCCTGCCAATGTTGCTCACTCGTTGCACATCCTGGAGGACTCTATTGTGGACCCACAGAATCAGACCATGACCACTTTCACCTGGAACATCAACCACTCTGGGCTGATGGTGGTGGAGGAACAATGTGTTTACTATGTGAACTCTTGACAACAGTGGCTGGACCGAAATCCGCTGTGAAGCCTGGGTCTCCTCTAGCTTATTTGGTGTCTCCAGAGCTGTCCAGGAATTTAGTCTTGCCCCGTTCAAAAGCAACGTGACCAAGACTATGAAGAGTTTTGAATATATCTTGGCGAAGCCCCTTTGAAGCAAGGCGAGGCCCCTTCCAAAACACTTGTTGAGACAGCCAAGGAAGCCAAGGAGAAGGCAAAGGAGACAGCACTGGCAGCTACAGAGAAAGTCAAGGACCTCGCCAGCAAGGCAGCCACCAAGAAGCAGGGGCAGTTTGTGTAGCCAGCCCACCACCACGACGGCACCCCAGACAGCTTGGCTTAGCCCCTCTGCCCTCCCTCCATTGTACTTTATCATTAAAAATCAACTTCCAGCCCTATCTACTGTCTGGGTGGTGGGTTGAGGGTATCCAGTTTGGCACCCACAGTACACCAGGCACATTATCCACATCTGAGCCAGGTCTGCTTATTATCCCATTGGGCAGCTGAGGACCCAAGTACAGAGGTGCAGTGACATGCCTCAGGCCCCAGATAGCCTGCAGGTGAACTGATGATAAATGCTAGACTGGAAGCCCCACAAGGGCAGGGCTCTTGGTTTTGTTCTCTGATGTGTCTCAAGTACCTGGAACAATATCTAGCACATAATAGGCACTCAATAAATACTTGTTGAATTCAGTCAGCAAGAAAAAAAAAGAGAAGATTCTAAGTGCTGGTAGCTTTCTCCTGATACATGGCTTGAAGAGCAACTCAGTATTTCTATTCTCTATCACCTCTAGACTCTACAATACTAATGATTTATAACCTCTCCTCCTCTCTTTTCTCACATCTAGGTGACTTTTCCAAAATGGCTTCAAAAGGAGATTGACAATGATGAAAATGTTTTACCTGAGAATGACAAAAAAATAAAAAATTCAACTAAAATTTAGAACATTAATTCCTTGAGTACTCTGAAAATTCCCAGAACACATTTCCACCATTACTATGCTGATTCCCACAGCCTAGGATTAGGAAGTCTTAAAAGGAGATTCTAAGTGCTGGTACTGAATTAGATTAAGAAAAAGAACACCTGATTATGGAAGCTTGCTGATGGAGGTGACACTGAGGGGCAGAGTTAAGAAAGCCATTTCTCTAGAAAGGCATCTCCCAGGAAGAGCAACTCACACTTTCAGGAATCTAAAAGCAAGGCATGAGAATACCACCATGCCCCCAAAATATCATAAATAATAACAAAAAATCTTATTATGAAGGTATATTATCCATTTTATTAAACAGAACTGGCTCCCAATGACTGAGTTATCTGAGGAAAAAAATAATGAAACATCTACAACATCACTAGCCTCAAACAAAATGATAGAAAATTAATATTTATTAAACAGCCTATGAAGTATAGGGTAGGAAATCTGCCTTCAAAAAAAGAAGGTTTAATATTACCTTGGTAGTAAAAATGAATCTGAGGAAAAATAAAAGAAAATATTACCTAGGATAACCTCATCCTAGTTCAGAAATTATTCTTTAAAAAAACCTTTTAAATATAATGGCTACACAATATAAAATACCACATGAAGCCACAATACACTACAAGAAAGGAAAAAAAAAAAAAAGCAAATAAAGTCTAATAAAGTATCCTAATACTAGTTCCAGGATTATCAAATGATAGCCATAAAACATTATGCTTACTATGATCAGGGACAAAAGTGAAAAGCATGAAAATTTGGGCAAGAACTAAAATCTACAGAACTAATACATTAGATTTGAAAAAGAACCAGGCAGAAATCAGACAAATGAAATAAGCAAAATGAATAATTCAATGGATAAGTTTAACAACAGACAAAATACGTATGAAGCCAGAATCAGTGAGATGAAAGGTGTCAGAAGAAATAACCCAGAAGAAAAAAAAACAAACAGAAAGATAGAAAACACATACTAAGAAACATTGTTTACCCTGCCCCCATGGCTCCTTTGTGGAGGATGCTTGTAGTTTGTAGTTAGTGGTAGGCAGGTAACAGCTGCCTACTTGGTATATCCTCTGTTATGTGTCTATGTAGCACACCTGTGTATGTAATAAGAATCACCTGTCAACGAGCAAATAAATACATGGATGAATCTCTGCTCAGGGCCTTCAGCCCTGGAGCGCTGCAAGCCCCACAGGCTCTGAGGCTGCTGGTCCCCAGAGCAGATCCGCTCTGTTGGCTATCTGGGTGTCTGCCTCTCTCAATACCTTCAGCCTGCCTGGGTGGGAGTCTCCCGGCCAAGCTGGTCCTCGGCAAACATGTATTTTAAAAAATAAGAGACAAAGGAGATATAGTGAGATCTAATACACAGTTCACTAGAATCACAGAGGCATAAGAGACAGCAAATGTGCAGACACCCTGTGTACACAAGCAATATGTAAAGAAGCAATTTGTAAAGACATGACTGAGAATTTTCTGATTGGGGCGATGCAGCAAACTGCCACCATGGCACGTGTATACCTATGTAACAAACCTGCACAATCTACACATGTACCCCAGAACTTAAAGTATAATAAATAAATTTTAAAAAGAAGAAAAAAAAATCAAGCCACAAACTTTAAAACACCAAAAAATTTCTGAGCAGGATATGAAGACATATATGTGTACACGTGTTATATATACATAACATACATGTGTATGCATGGTTTTGTTTCTTTCTACAACAGGAACATGATAATGAAACTTAAAAAAAAAATAAGTGTAAAGAGAAAATTGTGAAAATAGCCATAGGTAAATAAATTCACTTCAATGGAATAATGGTCTGACATCTCAACAACATGGAAGGCAAAAGATAATGGAAAAATCCCAATATAATGAAAAATAATTGACTATCTACAATTCTATATTCAACAAAAATATCTTCAAAAAAAGAGAAATAAAGACGCCCTCAGGAGAAAAACAAAAACAAAAATTAAGAAATATATACTACCACTAAACACACACTAAAGGAAAGTCAGAAGTAGTTCTTTGATCAGACTGAAAAATGGATACCAAATGGAAGGTCAGAGATGCAAGAGGATCAAAGGGCAAAGGCAATGATCAAAATCTAAATGAACGACAATAAACAATTTTCATTAATCACTAATATCTTCCTGGCACACAGCTATATAAGTCAAGGAACTGATGAATAGAGTTAAAGGACTATATAGTCTTTGAACTGTTTGGGGAAGGATAAGATTGAATAGTAGACATGATAAATCAAAAACATGTGTTATAATTTCTAGGATTACTTTAAAAAAAATAAAAGACTGCATAATTTGCATTCTGGAAATACGTCTAGAAGGATAACAGTATAACTAAAAACATGCTATCTGTCAGGCCACAGTGGCTCATGCCTATAATCCCAGCACACTGGGAGGCTAAGGTGGGAGGATTGCTTAGGCCTAGGAGTTCAAAACCAGACTGGGCTACATGACAAGATCCCATTTCTACAAAGTAAAATAAAAATAAAAACATTCTATCAACCCAAAAGAAATAACACAGAAGATTTTGTTGTTGCTGCTGTTGTTGTTGTTGCTGTTGTCCCTTTTATGATACATAATAGATGTATGTATTTTCAGGATACATGTGATCCATTCAAATAATGTGTAAAGACCAAATCAGGGTAATTGGAATATCCATCACCTTAACTATTTAAGATGGAAGACTTTTAAGAAAACCATAAAAGAAGATAAATAAAGGAGATATAAGATGGTAGATTTAAACCCAAATACTGTATTTAATGGATTCTAAAACACATTCTTTTCATATTTAAATAACTTTGAAATTGAGATTCATTTCAGATTACAATTGAACTATTAATTTCACTGACATCACATTCCTTACTGGTATGTAAAAAGTAGTATATCTTGATTAAATGTATCAGTAATTACAGTAAATATAAATATATTTAGTGATATAATTATAAGATATATATTTTCAATTTGGTTTAAAATTGTAAATATATGTTTTAGAAGCATTACTATTAAAAATAAAAATAAATACACTGTCAACACTGAAAAAAAAAATGTGGGGAAAGTAAAGTAATATCAGATTATTGGCAGTCCTAGCTACTGCAGTAAGACAAAAAAAGGAAGTAAAAGGTATACTGACTGGGAAGAAAAAAAAAACTGTCTTTGTAGAGAGATAATATGATCATCTATATAGAAAATCAAAAAGAATTGAAAAAGACTCCTGGAACTAAAAAGCCATTACAGTAAGGCTGTAGGATACAAGGTTAGTATACAAAAGTCAATTGCTTTCCTATATGCCAGCAATAAAAAAGTAGAATTTGAAAGTAAAAACATAATATCATGTACATTAGTACCCCCAAAAATGAGTTAGGTATAAATCTAAGAAAATATGCATAAGATCTACATGAGGAAACCATAATACTATCTGATGAAAGAATCAAAGAGCTAAATAAATCAAGACATATTGCATGCTCACATACAGGCAGACTCAATATTATCAAGACGCCAGTTCCCCAACTTGATCTATATATTCAACGCAATATTAATCAAAATCCCAGCAAATTAATTTGTGGATATAGATGAAACTAATTTTAAAGTTTACATGGAGAAGCAACAGACCCAGAATAGCCAACATAATAGTAAAGAAGAACAAAGTTGGAGGGCTGATGCTACCTGACTGCAAGACTTATTCTAAAGCTACAGTCATAAAGACTGTGTTACTGGCTAAAGACAAACAGATAAAAAGAACAAGATAGAGAGCCCAGAAAGAGTCCCACACAAATACAGTCAACTGATCTCTGACAAAGGAGCCAAAGCCATACAATAAAAGATAGTCTTTTCAACAAATGGTGCTGGTACAACTAGATATTCATATACAAAAAATAAGTAAATAAATCTAGACACAAATCTTACACCCTCCGCAATTAACTGCAAATGGAGCAAAGACCTAAGTATAAAATTTTAAACTCTAAAACTCCTGGAAGATAATATAGGAGAAAACCTAAATCATCTTGAATATGGCAATTATTTTTAGATACAACACAAAGGCATCGTCCATGAAAGAATTAAAATATTAAATGTATGCTCTGTGAAAGACAATATTAAAAGAAGGAGAAGATAAGCTACCAATTAGTAGACAATATTTGCAAAATACATATTTGATAAAAGACTCTTATCCAAAGTATGCAAAGAACTCTTAAAACTAAAAAACAAGAAAAGAAATAATCTGATTAAACAGTGGGCCAAAGACCTTCACAGATGCTGAAAAGAAGGTATACAGAAGGCAAATAAACACAAAAGAAGATCATCTACATCCTATGTCATCAGGGAAATGTAAATTGAAGCAATGAGATACCACTACATGCCTATAGGAATAACCAACATGTAGAACACTGACACCACCAAATTCTGACAAAGACGTAGAGCGACAGTAATTCTCCTTCACAGCTGGTGGGAATACAAAATGGTACAGCTACTTAGGAAGACAATTTACACACACTCTCTTAACATATGATCCAGCAATCACGTCTCTTGGTATTTACCCAAAGGAGCTGAAAACATGGTCACACAAAACCCTGCACTTGGATACTTATAGCAGCTTTTTTCATAATTAGAAGCAACCAATATGTCCTTCAGTAGGTGAATGGCTAAATTAACTGTCGAACAACCAAACAATGGGATATTTATTATTCAGCACTACAAATAAATGAGCTATCAAGACATGAAAAGACATGGAGAAACCTTAAATGCATATTGCTACGTGAAAGAAGCCAATGTGAAAAGGCAACATGCTGCATGATTCCAAATATATGATATTCTGGAAAACACAAAACTATTGAGACAGTAAAAAGATCAATGGTTGCCAAGGGTTGGAGGGGTGAGAACAGATGACTACATAGAGCACAGATAATTTTTTAGGGCAATGAAAATATTCTGTATGATACCATAATGAGGGATACTTGTCATACATTTGTCCATACCCATAGAATGCACAACACCAAGAGTGAATCATAAGGTATGAACTTTGAGAAATCATGATGTGTCAATGTAGATTCGTCACTTTTAACATGTATACTACTCTGTTGAGGGATATCGAAAACGGAGCGACTATACAAGTGTGGGGACAGAAAGTATATGGGAGGAGTCTTTCTACTTTCCTCTCGATTATTCTGTGAACCTAAAACTGCTCCCAAAAAAAGTCTTTTCAAAATATTGAAGAGGAAGGAACACTTCCAAACTCATTTTATGAGGCCAGCATCACCCTAATATCAAGGTCAGAGAAGGCACAATCAGAAAAGAAAATCATAAGTCAATATCCCTAACAACATAAATGTAAAAATCCTCAAAAAAAAACACTAGCAAACAGAACTCTACAACACATCAGAAACATCAGGCCCTCTGACCAAGTGAGATTTATACCTGGGACATGAGGATGGTTCAGCATACGAAAATGTATTAACACCATTTTAACAGAATCAAGGATAAAAGTCACATAATCATCTCAACAGGTGCTGAAAAGGCATTTGATAAAATTCAACATTCTTTCACAACAAAAAATCTCTACAAACTAGAAAGAGGGAAATCACTTCAATACAATAAACGCCATATATGAAAAGCCCACAGCCAACATCATACACCACGGTGAAAAATCAAAAGCTTTCCCACCAAGCTGGACAAGACACAAGTACTCACTTTCCACACTTCTATTGAAGAGATCAGAAGTCACTGGGAGAATAAGGCTGAATAATTCCCCTGGAACCCTCTGTACCAGGTCCCTTCAAGCTATCAGTGTTCCTCTATCTCACCTCCTGTAGGGATAGTCTCCCCTGCAGCTAGAGAGACTCTCCCAGATCCAGTAACAGTTCCCTCCCTTTCTATCTACTATATCCCTAGCAAGCATATACACATTCAAGTCAACCAAATCTAAAAAAAAAAAAAGAACACTTTTTTGGCTCTTCCCTTGGGGAAAATGATGGAAACTTTATATTCAAGATCATGTTATCTTCATATTTAAATGTCAATATGTGTTGTTTTCAATATAATATTCTAAATACCATTCTCCTCAAAATGCTTAATATTTACTTAATATTTAAGTATACTGTAAGTCTCTTTGCCATAGGGTTTACTTTAGGGGAGTAGTTTTAAATACCAACTTACTCAAAGTAGGGGAGTAGTTTTAAATACCACCTCGCTCAAAGTTTCTGTTACTAACATCCAGTTTTGTCATACTGGGGCCTGTTCTGTTGTTTCACCACCCTCAGCCCTCCCAATCCTCCATATTCCACTCTGTTTTATTTCACATAGCACTTATCACCTTCTAACGCCTTATATTATTGATTTTCTTATGTTTACAGATTGTCTCCCACTCCCCTCCAATGTAAACTCTTTGAAAGGCAAGTCAATCTAACTTACTGAGGAATTCCAAATGCTGAGAACAAAGTCTGGCATGTAGTCAGTGCTCAATAAATGTTTGACAAGTTGGTGAATAAAGTATGGGTCCACTCTTCATTGTTTCCTATACCATATCAAATTCCACTATGGTACTGTTTCATAACATTCTCTCCTTAACTCTGAATGCTTTTTTATATCAATCTCTTGACTTGTCTCATTGTTCATTACTCATTTCTTGTTTCCCTGAATTCACGTCTTTCTCAACTTTACTGCTGGCCAAAGCAAATGCTAAATTTACTTCCCTCTACTATAGGAAATCTTTTACAAACATATGACTTTCCTTACGTACATTATTTTATAAAGCATGGATGTTCCTAAGTACTATTTTAATTCTTCCTATTTTTGAGCCTAGTACTTGTTCAAAAACTATATATTCTGCTTGAGAATTTATAGTTTTATACTAGCATGTGACTACAATTGTCTTGTCCACGCAGATCTTTAGCTGAAAGGCTGGTTGACAGAAGTTTTTATTACTCTGCCAGTGCTTCGGAAGCCTGAGAGAGGTGGGAAGGGGCATGAACACTTGGGGCCATGGATATTCCCCATGTGAAATCTTCATCTGTTTGTTTGTTTGTTTGTTTGTTTGTTTTGAAACAAGGTGTTACTCTGTTGCCCAAGCTGGAGTACAGTGGCACAATCATTGCTCACTGCAGCCTTGAACTCCTGGGCTCAAGTGATCCTCCTGCCTCAACCTCCTGAGTAGCTGGGACTACAGGCATGTGCCAACATTTTTTAATTTTTTTTTTTTAGAGACAGGGTCTTACTCTGTTACCCATGTTGGTCATGACCTCCTGGTCTCAAGTGATCCTTGCAACTCAGCCTCCTTAAGTGTTGGGATTATAGGCATGACCCACTATGTCCACCCTGTATTTGTTAAAGATACCATCTCTCGTATCTAATTTTCACTCAGGCTCAGCATTTACACACGTATACACTACTGTTAGGTTCAGCTCTCTACCTAGGACTCCTGCCTTCTAAATTAGGAAGGAACCTCACTGGCATTACGATGAATCTGCATTAGAAATCTGTATTTCTGATGCCCAACCACCATGAGACCTTCTACTATAATTATTTTTTAGCTTTGGGACAGGAAAGGGTTCTAAGATCAGATCACAGGCTCTGACTTCCTAGCTTTGAATCCCAGTCAGCAATTTGCATGTGTGACCTCAGTTTCCTCATCTGCAAATGGAGACAAAGTATGTGTACCTCAATTCACTGATGAGCAGTAAGTAAGTGGACAATCTTTTAAAAGCCTGCAATAGTGCCTGTACATAAAAAGAGCCTAATGAATGTTAGCCATTCTCTCTCCTCTTCTCTGTCTTGCCTCCCACCTTTATCTCTATAAAACAGGGTTTTTTGATAGAGGTATGTCACAACCTCATCTACTTACAGTAACAATGCAGCACTTTCTCAAAAAGGGGTTTGTGAAGAAATTTCTTACACAGTCCTTCAGTGAAATCCAATCCACACTGAATCTAGCAGAAACTCACCCCTAATTTCTACTTCAGATATAAACTTTGCCATGTTCTTATACTCTTTCAGTCTATAATTGGTTTACAGAAGTTACTTACTTGTGCCTATACAAGTGTTGCCTTCTAAAAGCTCTCTGGAATTATTTAATACAGACTTCAGCTATACATCAAGTAACAAACCTGCACATGTAACCCCCTGAATCTAAAAGGCTGGGGAAAAACATAGACTTCTCATTGGTATGTCATGTAATTAATTTCAGGGAACCAGAAATAACATGGGTCCACAATACCATATAAAGAGAAGAAAGAATCCAGGTACTCACGATGTTCCTGAATTCATGATGCAGCTCTTTACTGCACAGGAACAATCTCTCCCATCATCGTGATTCATTCCAAGATTATGACCCAACTCATGAGCAACAATAGATGCAAATGTCTCCACAGTGATTTGCCCAAACTGTTCAGACACAGGAAGGTAGTGATTAGGTTTCTGAACACAAAGAAAATGTTTTGCTGCTCAGATTATTTTTTCACAAAAGGAAATTTATTCACTACACTGTTGACAGCCTATACAATAAATCAAGCATCCAAGAAGTCTTTATACATTTCAGTCAAGTAAAAAAGTAACATGAATCACACACTAATGATGGACACAAATCCTTCAAGCAAGAGATCAACCACTTTAACACCTATAAACTGCTCATGATAGTTTATAGGAAAACAAGTTGATGGTTCTAATTTAATTCACTAAAATCTGTTCCCTCACCCATAAAAAGTAAAGAGCTACACTCATAAGTGGGAGTTGAACTATGAGAACACATGGACACACAGAGGTTAACTTCACACACCATGGCCTGTTGGGAGGTAGGGGGCAAGGGGAGGGAGAGCTTTAGGACAAATATGCATAAGGGGCTTAAAACCTAGATGACGGGTTGATGATAGGTGTAGCAAACACCATGGCACATGTTTACCTATGTAACAAACTTGCATGTTCTGCACATGTATCCCAGAACTTAAAGTAAAATAAAATAAATAAAAAAGTAAAGAGCTAGTAGACACAGTACATATTTAAAAATTTGACCCAGTCTCTAGGGAAAGAACATATCTTGTCACTTCTACCGTGTCCCTCATAACACTCAAAATATTGTTTTAAGGACCAGGGGAGGAAGTATACAGTCAATCAATGCTTGATATTGTCCCAATGCAAACATCTAAAGTTAAACATCAAGAACAACGTACCACATTAATCCCGCCTGCATGGCTCCTTGAACACACTGTTCCCACAAATGCCATTCCTGCAGTTCCACCAAAACCTTTCTTTCTAAATGAAAATGTAAAAGTTATAAAATGTTCTTGGGGGAAAAAAAAGGAATACGTTGCTTTTATTGCATGAATAATCTCAACCGGATTGGGAGAACCTATAAAACCTGGCAGAAAAATGGCAAAGAAAAGTAACATTCTAAAATCAGAATATAATTATACCTTATCTCCTTCTTACTAATTTTTTCAGACAAATGAATACACTTTCTGGATACCAAGACAAATTTGTTTCTTTTTACCTTCTAGATGAAACCTCTCCTAAAATACATTAGGTTTATTTATTCACAAATTTTAGTGAGGAGAGACAGATAATGAACAGAATAAATATGTTTACATGGGCAACTGCAGGGCAGTGAGCACAGTGAACGTGAAAGTCAGGAAGGGCTGGGAGCGGTGGCTTACGCCTGTAATCCCAGCACTTTGGGAGGCTGAGGTGGGCAGATCAACTGGGGTCAGGAGTTTGAGACCAGCCTGGCCAACATCAAGAAACCCCAACTCTACTGAAAAAAAAAAGAAAAAAATACAAAAATTAGCCAGGCATGGTGGTGCACACCTGTAATCCCAGCAACTCGGGAGGCTAAGGCAGGAGAATCGCTTGAGCCCAGGAGGCAGAGATTGCAGTAAATCAAGATTACACCACCGCACTCCAGCCTGGGTGAGAGAGTGAGACTCTGTCTCCAAAAAAGAAAAAAATTCAAGATAGGCCCTGTGTGCCTCCTCAATCACACCCCACATACCTGTACCTCAGCACCTGTTTCCTCTGCCTGGACCTCTCTTCCCCAGTAGTAATATACACCCAGACTCATTCCCTTACCTCCTTCAGGTCTTTACTCAGAAGGCATCTCCCTCACTAGGCATTCCCTGGCCATGTCACCTCAAAAGTCAACCTCATTCCTCCAATGCTTTTATATCTACCTCCCTGTTTTATTTTTCTCCTTATCACTTATCATTGGTTAACATACTACATGTATTTTTTATCTCATTTATGGCCAATTTCTTCCACCAGAACATGGACTCCATGAGAGCAGGAATTTTTGCCAGTTTTGTTCACTGCTGTGTCCCAGAGCCTGAGTATACATCCAATAAATATATTTTAAATGAATGGATAAATCCTTCTCTGAGCCATCTGACCAGCCAGGAGAAGATGACTAGAGGTACTGACATGAGACTGACAAGGAAACAATCCAGCCAGACCACTCTATAGTGAACTTAGAGTCTCCAAGATGCATTCATGAACTTAATGCTTCCAAAAAGCTTTTCGGGACCCCATTCTCAACTGTAAACAAACAACTAAAAATCATCAAACATCTGGGAAATGTCTCTAACAGGACAGATGGAGACCACAGAAACAGAGAGGGTTAAGATAGTTTGTTGGGTGTGGTTGGGCAAGACATGGTGAGTATGCTTGAAACCTGCTCTTTTTGGTATTTTGTGAACTAGATGGCATTCTCACTGGTTCGAGGATGTGTCAGTGTCTTAATTTTACTAAAAATTAAGACCCACACCAAACCACATCATCAGGAAAATCCAGAAGCCTGGGAACCAAGAGAAGATCCTGTAAGTTTCCAGTGACAGGGGAAAAAACAGGCCACATACAAAAGGTCAGGAATCAGAATGTTTCAGGCTTCCCAAAAGTAATTCTGGGACAAAAAAGACAAAAGAGCGATGCCTTCAAAATCATGAAGAAAAAGGATTTCATGGATAGAATTTTATACCCAGCATCATACCTATAATTCCAGCACTTTGGGAGGCCGAGACAGGTGGATCACCTGAGGTCAGGAGTTTGAGACCAGCCTGGCCAACATGGTGAGACCCCCCATCTCTACTAAAAATACAAAAATTAGCCAGGCATAGTGGCTCAGATCTGTAATCCCAGCTACTCAGGAGGCTGAGGCAGGATAATCGCTTGGACCCAGGAGGCAGAGGGTGCAGAACCAAGATCGTGCCACTGTGCTCTGGCCTAGGCAACAGAGTGAGACTCTGTCTCAAAAAAAAGACAAAAGAAACTCAAAGCATGCCTAGGAAATACTGAGTTACTTAGGCCCTAGAAACTCAAATTGAGGCAATGTTTAAATTCTGTTCCGAAACTGGGAAAACATACTTTCAGACACACATAAGGTCAAAATGTTTTCTTTTCATATATCTGTTCACAAAAAGCAACTAGAAAACACACTATACCAAAATGAGGACGTAAACCCAAGAAAAATGGAGGACATGGGAGCAAGGTGACAGGAAATCCAGACAAAAGAGGTCTCATTATCATAATGCCACATCAAGCTAAGTTTTCCTCATTTAAATGAATGCCACCAAAACCTCAAGAGAATATAATTCTAATACAAGAAAATAAGCAACAATTATTTTGATTATTTCATTAATAGTACTTTAAAAGAAAAAACATTTACAGAACTAGCTGTGCACTGTCATGTCTCCGACGTGTGATAAGAAACTTTTCCCGCCACTGCACGAAGTTCCCCAGCACATCACCAGCACCTCCAACTATGCTGATCAGGTTTCCACTGGTCCAAATCTCCAATCCAACTAGCACAATTCGAATATTTAACATAATATACATCTGGGAAGAGAGAAATAAAAGTATAAAGAATGTGAGAAAAATCTTTTAACCACATGAAGTAACACAGCTACTTAAATTAAAACTTACCTGCCTAAAAAAAAAAAAAAATCTTTCCTCTAATATAATGAGATTCTTGGCCAGGCACAGAGAAGCTGAGGTAGGCAGATCACCTGAGATCAGGAGTTCAAGACCAGACTGGCTAATATGGTGAAACCCCATCTCTACTAAAATTCAAAAATTAGCTGGGCATGGTGGTGCACGCCTGTAATCCCAACTACTTGGGAGACTGAGGCAGGAGACTTGCTTGAACCCAGGAGGGGGAGGTTGCAGTCAGCCAAGATTGTACCACTGCACCCTAGCCTGGGTAACACAGCAAGACACCATCTCAAAAAAAAAAAATACAATGAGACTTTAACCTCTCAATAGTCTCAGTTTCGTCAACCATAAAATGATAGTAACAGAGATTCAAAATCCTTATTATCTTCCATTGTAAAATCTAACAAAGTCTGGAAATTAAGTTTTTGGTAAAACTGGTTCTAAAATTTGCCCTGATATAATGCAAGCTCATTCATAGTCCACTATTATCCCACTTAATGTAAATATTCCTATATTTCACTGCAGAAATACCAATGAGTCTGATTACAAGGTGCTATCCCAAGATCCTGTCAGAGGTGTTATATAATATGGAGTGAACCATACTATTTTTCTAAAATTATAATCACAGGTACGTCAGAGGTTTCAGATAAAGGACTATGGAACTCATACCTATTTCATAGAGGTACTGTGAGGAGTAAATGGGTTAAGTCCAAAGCACTTAGTTCAGTGTCTAGCACACTGTAAATATTCAACTGAATGCTATCATCATCATCATCATCATGCTTGATGTTCATATCAGCTTTGTAGATAAAATTACTTTATATCTAATTATTTAATATCTTCCACTGAATGAACTCCAAAATCTCAAACCAAACACACACACACACACACAAATTAGTATCATCATCATATTTTCAGAGTAGAAGGCAGCCTTATTCAAAATAAAATTTACTCAATAAAAATTCAAAGACCTTTTCATAAATGCCAAAGCACCTAAGCCTAGCTACTCTGAAGTTAAAGTAGATGCTAATATGAAATCTCTTGTTTTTTTCAAAGTCTTTCTACACTGATACTTTGCTTTAAACATTAAAAAGAGTTAAAAAAAACAAACCAGAAAGTAGACCTCTAAAAGACTGAGTCATTGATTGAGGCCCTGTGATAATCAGAACTCAAAATGAGACACTTTTTAAGTTCTGTTCTGATACAGAATAGGAACAGAATCATCCTGATTGATGGAAAATACAACTTACACTATCCAAGTAGTTTGCCAGGCGAATCATCTCTTCTCTCACAGCAGTCTGATTTCTTCCCATCATGTCATACTGGAAAAGCAAAGGAGAATCATTATCACCAAAGTAGACTAAGAATAAAAATGTGAGTCCGGGTACAGTGGCTCTTGCCTGTAATCCTAGCACTTTGGGAGGCCCAGGCAGGTGGATCACCTGAGGTCAGCAGTTCAAGACCAGCCTAGCCAACATGGCAAAACCTTGTCCCTACTAAAAATACGAAAATTAGCCAGGCATGGTGGTGGGTGCCTATAATTCCAGCTACTTGGGAGGCTGAGGCAGAACTGCTTGAACCCGGGGTAGGGGGAAGAGGTTGCAGTGAGCCAAGATCCTGCAACCTCACTGCAGCCTGGGTGAAAGAGCGAAACTCCATCTCAAAAAAAAAAAAAAAAAAAAAAAAACAAGAATAAAAATGTGTCTGTAATTTGTTATAATGAAGATTAGAATCCAAATATTTCCTCTGAACAAAAAATTGAGGCATTTAGACATTTATCAACGCTTCAAATTAAGAAATTGTAGTGATAGGAATAAAAAAAAACAGGTGAAAGTGTAAAGTAATAATGAAACAGCACTGAAGTCTTCATTTTCTCCAAATTAGTAGAACTTTAAAACAAATTATCTTCTTAATGTTCCTTTTATTTTAATGCAAAAATATTTTCAAGCATTTCACAGAGAGTTTTAAGCAATAAAAATGCATAGATAAAAGAATAAAAGACAATCTAAAGAACTTCCTGACCCTTTCACCTCTTAGGCTAATTATATCACCAATAAACCTTTTTATTTTAATTTAACAGAGTTCAGTTGACCAAAGAACGACTGATTCAAGAATTGTGCAGCTTCCAAACCAGAACAGGTTCAGAGAGACTGTGCATAGCCACATGGTAGAACATGATTTATGGATACAAAAAAAAAAAAAAAAAGTGACATAGAGAAAACAGAATTGAGATACAGAAATAGCCAGACTCGTTACAGATCAGCACTAGTAAACCATTTCTAAACCCTGGGCTGAATTAATAATGCAAGATTAACCAACAATCACTAGTTAAAAAGTCATACGTAAATGAAAATATAAAAGTTTAACCATCTTAAGCCAAACAAATATGATTAATTTTTTCTTTGAGACCTGGCTAAACTCAAATGTCTATTTTTGACATTATTTTATGTAACCAATTTAGCAAAAGAAAAATTTTCAAAGAATTTATGATTTTGCTCTATGCTAAAAGCACAATTTCAGAATATATCAGATTTTATCAGTTGGGGATCTAATCATGATTTTCCTAAACAAGAAAAAAAAATTAATTTAATACATTTAACAGGGCTTGATTGAAATTGAACCATTTTTTTTAACCATTTTCTAACTGTATATAACAAATATATCTGGAAACAGCAATGAAGAAAAACATTTTGAATCTTAGTTTTTGTGACTTGTTCAAAACAGTCTACAGAAGCTTTTTACCCACTGCCGGGGCAGAGTTCACACTTGCTCATATTCCATGTGCTTTCCTTCTACTACTTGAGGGCAATGAACCTATAATGTATAAATTTGAGTCTATCTCTTAATAATATTTTCCCCAAATTATTTATTTGGGATGGCGTATTATTTTCCAACCTACACACAACAAGGAATTTTATTAAACCCAAAAAAAAAAAAAATCTCCTGTCTGCACAGCTTACAAGAAAGAAACTGCCAATCATGGTATAAGCTTCCACTAATAACTTTTTCACACTAACGACAAAGTTGGAAGTAAAAGTCAAACAAAACACTTCAATACTCTCTATTTTAAATTACACAGCTGTTGTATCAAATACTCACTTGTACATCATAAATATGTTAAGTATTATATATCAATTTAAAAAAGCAACATGAAAATAAATAAATAAATTATACAGCCACTATCTCTAAAACTGATAATCCTATAAATGCCAATAGGGACACGTTACTTCTCTTAGTTAAAGCAAAGCACTTAGTTCTGTTTCTTAAGTATAAATAAAGAAAATGCCCTCATGTGATCCTGTACACTGAAATTAATACTATTCCCTTCCAAAGCATGCCAGGACCTGGAGGTTTTCCATCTCTTAAAGTGCAATATAGGTTATCTCAAATTCTAGAAAGCAAAGCAATCTGAATAGCCAAGGAAGAACAAACCTTTTATAGCCATAGTCCATTAAAGTAATCTGAAAAGTTCTCAAGAGCCTGATAGGCAGTACAGATTCACTCAAAAAATTTAGCATAAGCAAGTCATCAGCAAAAACAAGAAAAACAAATCATTAATAAAAGATAAAGTTAAAGGCAGTCACATTTGCTACCTTGAGCTTCTGTTGGTATTCTGGTGTTATTCTGGTGTTATAACGTTTAAGGGAAAAAAAATTTTAGTTTTAAAATCATCATTTAAGTAAGATACAAACAAACTGTAGTTTATATTTCCTTCATTAGATGCTCACTTATATGCTTTTCATGAAAAAGAAGAAAAACTGTCACCACTCTTACCCTTTCCTTGTCTACGACAATGAACAGCTCCACATACCGGGTCTGTGGCAAGACAGCTCTTCTTCTCTGTCAAAACACAAACAGCATAAAGGCAAAAGAAAGTTATAAGACTATGGTCACATCCTAATCTCTCATCACTATTTCATGTCTGCTAAGAACATGCTTAACATATCCTAGATCAATAAAGTGAAAAACATGTTTTTTGAAATGTTATCTGCTTCTTAGTGATAAAAACTTTGTCCAGTTCTGTTACTGACTTTAAGTGATGATAAACTATGTCTGAGGGGAAAAAAAATGTTTTGAAGTGTTATCTGCTGTTATCTGCACTGATATGAGAAAAATGCTACAGATAAAATGGGTTTCTTAAGTTTACAAAGCAGAATTACCAATTTTCTAAAATCAAAACTACACACACACACATGCGCATGCACGCATGCACACACACGCACACACACACACACATACACACATATTTTAATGAAAAACCCCATTATTATGATGAGAGATAAAGAAAACATACCCACTAATATCCCAGAGCGTAAGTTAGAACAAGGTTGCCATTTTCAAAAACAACTAGTTTTGTCATTTTACAAAAATTCATGCAAAGTAGAATAAGCAAAATTTTTAATGTTGTCCAATGTTTAAAGTTAAAAAGAACAGTCCAACAGTCAAATGAGTGGATAGCAGGAGAGGCAATAAAAATAATGGCATAAACTAGTATAAGTTAATTAAAAATATGCTCTTTCATGGCAGCAACATCCTCTCTTATGTGGAAAGGTACAGTCTCTGCAACTGAAGTTGATCTAGTCCTAGAACCATTTCAGTCTAAGAGACCCATGTCAAGAGTATATCATGAAATGCTATAGCAGTCTCTAAATAGGGATGAGAGTGTCCTTAAAACATATCTGAAGTCATTAAAGTCCTAAAGCTATATCTTTCTCTTTCTTTAATCTAGGGTTCAAGAATCACTATTCGAGTTGTCTAAGAGGTACGTAAATAAAAAGTCTATTTGCACTGGGCACGGTGGCTTACACCTGTAATCCCAGCACTTTGGGAAGCTGAGGCAGGAGGATTGCTTGATGCCAGGAGTTCAAGACCAGCCTGGGTAACATAATGAGACCTCATCTCTACAAAAATTTTTTTAAATTAGCCAGGCATGGTGGCACACACCTGTAGTACTAGCTACTGGGAGGCTGAGGCAGAAGGACTGCTTGAACCCAGGAGGTCAAGGCCACAGTAAGCCATGATCACACCACTGCACTCCAGCCTGGACCACAGAGCAAGACCCTGCCTCAAAAAAAAAAAAAAAAAAAAAAAAAGGACAGTGTAATAGACCAATATGTAGCAATACCAAACAGGATAACTGTTGCAGATGTAAAACGTAGTTTCCAAAACCCACAGAATCTAAACTGTATTTAACTAGGTAGCAGGAACTGTATATTGCTCATATTTTCATCACCTAGTGCCTATCGATAGATTTGGCAAAATTAAGAAAAGAAAAGAAAACACTACTCATAGTATTGGTTTCATGAATAAATACATGATTTTTCTAAAATGGTAGTCTGAGCCATAAAGAAGTATGCTATTTCCTTACTCGAAGTAGCTGAGTCATGCTGGGAAACTCTTCCTCTTCATCCTTTGTGGTTTCTTTCTCTATATCCTTGTTGGAAACTCCACATTTCAGAGGCTCTTGGTGGACATCATCCATTCGGTAAATGATGTGCTCAAAATGAGAGCTGTTCTGCAGGGGTTCAATCCCATAACTCGCATTCTCTAAATGCAGCAATCCTCTGAATGTTGCATTACACATACACAAATTTTAAGAAAAAGAAAATACACAAGAATCAGAAAACCTAAGTTCAAGTCCTACTTCTTAAATATGTAAGTAGGCATAGCATGATATAGAGAAAAAAATAGAGGCTTTAGAATCAGACAGATGGGGCTGGAACGGATCTAAATTGAAAGCTCAAATAGTTACTTAGCAGCATCACTGCTGTTAAGTTACTTAACCTCCCTGAGTGACCTATGGGAAATGGAAGGCACTACAAAGTGGTGGCTAAGAATGTAGCATCTGAAACAGAGAACCAGAGTTTGAATTCCAAATGTTTTCTATTAGCTGCAGGACTCTCAGTGAAGTATTTAACCTCTGCCTTGGTTTACCCTCTGCATAGGATTGTTCTGAAAACAAAATTACTTAATAAGCACAAAACACTCAGAATATATTGCCTGGTCCACAGTAACTATTAAATAAGTGTTAGTACTTAAATGAAGATAATCATATCCATCTTAATAGAACTAATATTTATTAGTTCAATCAATCATATAATCAACCAACCAGCACATTGCCATGACCTCAAGGAATGTAATTTTAATACTATAATAACTTAATTGGAAGTGTAATATAAGTTATCTGAACCTCAGTTTGTTCACCTAAATATGGGGATAATGAGCTCTTATTCACAGTCATAATGAGAATTAAATACAAGTCTCAAATAATACAAAGTGAAAATTTTATAAATATAAAGTGCTACAGAAATTTAAAGTATATTTTATTTTAAATAGCAAAAATTATTTAGTGGTCTCAAAACAAATTTCCTCTTTACATATTAAAACTAATCAATTATAATACTTTCGTAAATAATCATGCCAAGGATATCTGAAACACAGCTATAAAAATGTTCAGTAACATCAAAGTAAATTCCAATTTTGCTAAGTGCCCAAAATGATTTAATCTTGAGACAGAAATAGGAAAAAGGATAAGATATAGGGAAAAGAAAAAAAACATACAGGAAATTGCTTACCTGAGTCCAAAACAGTCGCTAAGAGCAACGGACGAATTATAAACTCCCTCCACATAGCCCCGATAATGACAGTGATTCTAAATGGAAAATACTGTATTATCTTCAAATATTGCTATATTGCTGAAAATCATCAAAGAAATTGCAGAGCTAACAAAATTACTTGAGGCCAGTCAACTAAGAAGTTTTATTTATATTATTGGCATCTCATAGTATCACATGGCATTCTTCAGACCATCTGCAGACTATCTCCTACCACCCTACAAGTACACAAATGTTTAGGCAGAATTCCAGGGGATACAAGGTACAAACAGCTCTGCCTCAATGACCTTTCAGCCTAGGGGCAGAACATGCATTATGTCATCTTTAACATTTTAAATCACAGTCAATCCAAAAAGCCAACAAGCAGCTGGCTGACAACTCACTAAAACTGTGTTTGTGTAAAATGATCCTGTGGAAGACACTGAATGATGCTTTATAAACTTTAACCTTCAGCAATAGAGTCCCTAGAGGGAAGTATGTAAATTTTTCAGTGAAACTTAATTTCATTTTATGGACAAAAGTATATGTCATCATATTTGACAATCTGGCCATGTTTAAAAAAAAAAATCAAAGTATCAAAGTTTTAATTTGTATTCGAAATCTACAATCACACTTTCACCTACTTGAACAATATTAAATAATCAAGAAATAAGTGAGACTCCACCGGTCTTAATTGACATTTTTCAAACACCCAGCATAACAACTCAATCATACTTATGATATTTAAGAATTATGTAAGATAATACTTATGTAAGTTTCTATATAACTAAAATCTATTTTTAGCAGTTTTAAGAACATACACTTTCAATAACAGCAACAAATAATAATATTCATTGCGTTAAAAATTGTCAGACTGTTATAAGCATCTTACAAGTATTAACTCAGTTAAGCTTCCATACAGTAAGTATTACTCCATTTTAAATTGAAGATACTAAGGCACAAACAGACTAAAGTAACTTCGCCAGCAAATAATGAAACAAAATTCAAGCCCAAACAGTGTATGTCTGAAGAAGTATGCCAAAAAAGCTCTACGAGGAAGAATATGCCTTTTAACATTACTGCTTTTGTCAAGTGACACAAACTATGTGGTCTTTGGCCTTCTGCCTTGGTAACTGTTGGATGCGTGACTGGAAGGATGGGTTATTTTTTTATCTGGTTTATGCTATAAGGTAAATTCAAACTCCTCTACTAATTTTCTATTAAACAACAGACCAATGACGGACTGAGATAAAGAAATCAGATAGTGGACCGGAAGAGGATAGGCCTAAGTCAGCATTTCCTTGGCTTTTGTTAAGTACTAATAATTAATCTAAAATAAAGATTTTTTTGCCTCCTATTTATTTGAAGAATGCTGCAAAAGTGCACAACCAACAGAAACAATTCAACCTAGCAAAATATTACAAAGTTCAGAAGAAAAAAAATGTAATGGGAATAAAGTTTTCTCATGAAAACCACTGCAAAAGAAAAAAATGTGTAATACCTAACTGCCAAAAAGGACTGTAAAACACTCAAACAAAACTAGAAATGTTTATCCCCTAGTAATAAACACACAAAGCCAAATTTGACATCTGCCAATTATTTTGAGTAGTCTGGCCAGCTCTGTCCCCAGGAGTACTCTGTTCTCTGATGCAGAGAGGACCGCACCTCTTTTAGGAAAGAATTATTTTCAGCAAAAATTTAGAACCTTAGAACACATAACAGCAAATGAATGGTTTTCTTTACTACATATTAATAACAAATTAAATGTTTTAATAAGTGCACTTTTAGAGACAGTAACTTTCAACACAAAAATCAAAAACTCCTATTTTCAAAACATATCAAATTTTTCCCTTCATCAGTAAGGATTACCATTAAATAGAAGATTGACTTTCCTAGTCTTTAGAAAATAACTTTAATTACTGAGTACCTGGAGAGCTGTAAGGTACAGTTTACTCTATAGAGATGCACCCACTTTTCCCAGGATAACCTATATGTTACAATGTTAAAGGTGCCCTGTAGAGCTGTGCATTGTAACAGTCCTGAGTGCCTACTTGGAACTCATTTTTAAATTATAATTGTTTTAAAATTTTCTATGGAATCAAGAGGAAAACATATTACCTGAATATTGGGATGGTCAGTGATTAGAGTCCCTTCCTTATTATAGGTATAAACTACAAAATCTTCAGGCAAAAGGTCTCTGGAAGAGAAATAAAACATCATTTAAATTATCTACAGCTAAGGACATGATTCATAAGGCATTATTTCTAGATGAGATGAGCAGGAGTAAATAAGAACTTTCGTCAGATAAATTATTATTTTTCAATGTGCTAATGTGAAATTAAGGGCTCATAAATAGCCGGGTGCAGTGGCTCAGACCTGTAACCCCAAGATTTTGGAAGGCTGAGGTAGGAGTTGGAGGCCAGGAGTTGGAGACGAGCCTAGGCAACATGGTGAGACCCTGTCTCTACAAAAAATAAAAAATTGGCTGGGCATAGTGGCACACACATATAGTCCTAGCTACTCAGGAAGCTGCAGTGGGAGGATTGCTTAAGCCCAGGAGTTCAAGGCTGCAGTGAGCTATGATCATGCCACTGCACTCCACCCTGGATAACAGAATAAGACCTTGTCTCTTAAAAAAAAAAAAAAGAAAAAAAAAAAAGGAAAAGCTCATAAACAGACAACTCTGAAATAGTGTACATTACTTACAGGTAAATAATATTTAATATTAAGCTACATGTTTTTTCTAATGGTCATAAAATGCTAGCTGCAAAAAACTTAAGATATCATAAATAAGGTCCCTAAATGTTTCAGACACAACTCACAGGAAAAGTAAAAACTGGGTTATTGACAGTATATCATATTTACAGAAGAAAAATAAATGGTTTTTTACACTCTTTTCTAAAGGTTCTATATAAATAAGAAGAACTAACCTGCTAAGTATGGAGGCAAATTTCTGCCTCAATTGTTGAAAGAAACAATTATTCCTGATTTCCAAAGCTTCACTCAGTGTTTAGGAGGTTGAGAGGCATAAAGCACGTGTATGAGGATCAGGTTCTCTACCAGGACTGGAGCAGCTGTATGCTTATTTCCAGGTCTCATAGACAAATCAGGGATGCAATGTGCTAACCAGTGATTCATAAACATGCCATTTCAGGTTCAAAACTCCCCTGGAGGCATCCGGGACCAGCCTGTCTACATTGACTAGAAATGAATAAATGGAAGGTTTTTATCTGATTTAGTTGGATACACAGCCTGACTTTAGGTACATGATCAGTGAGGTATAAAAGATATCTTCAGTAAACTTGTGTCTGAACTCCCCAGAAAATATGATCCCTCACACATATCTCAGCGGTTCATAATCTGGAGGCAAAGCACATCTGTACAACTGAGAAAGGGACCGGGGAGTCGTGCCTTGATGACTGCCTGTACTTTCTTTGTCCTGATGCATTACGTCCTTTACCTTTACTAAAGTCTATGTGAGTAGGCATGGGAGTAGCCTGTGGAACCTTCGTCTTTCCAATAATTGGACCCTATTCAGTGGCTGCAGGCTCCCCTGCCCGCAACTTCCTGACACATGCGTAGCCTTTGCTCCCTTAGTGATGCATTTGGAAAGAATAAACCAGGGATGCTTGGCTTTGGTCTCTGCCTTCTTTCCTGTTTGGAAATCACTGTCTGCCCAGCCAGCTGCCACTGTGCAGCACGAACATGAAGAGCTAAATCTACTTAATACCAGGGTTCAGGAGCCACTAAACCATATCAAACTAGAAACAAAACCAATATACTATTGGAAAAACATTACTGAAAAGCCAAGATAAATTAAATGTCTTACTTGTTCCTTTCCAAGTGAATAACATGCTCTTTTCCTTCAGCCTGAATAACATAAGATACCTAAATGCACAGGTGGAGAAAAGAAGAATAAAACACTGTCTTAAAAATTACTTTTCAACAACACCTCATTTATAAGATGCAGGAAATTCCATCCTGAATTAAAACAAGAAGAAAAACAGGTACTGGCTGAACTGCTTAATAGAAGAACTTTGTGTCTATTCTTAAACAATAATTTTATACTCTGATCATCCCTTCCTTCCTTTAATAACTGATCATGGAAAATAACCTTTATGTCTATCTAAACTCTTCTTAAATTCATTTCTAATTCAGCTATAACTGAAGGGATTATCTTCTCAATTATCTTCTCAAGTCCATCAATGAATTACCTACAGTATAAGATAGTTCCTGCTTTTCTCTGAATGAAATGAAACTCTTGGTTTCAAGAGATTATCCCTAGTTCTAGTTATATGAAATTGAAAAGAAATTCAACTCCTTTTATGATATGAATTACAAGACTTACCTCATTTCATCAATTCTAAAACATGCTTTTTTCGCTTATATTAATGAGGAGGCATTATAATGCCTTATAATTACAATGCCATATAATGAGGAGGCCCCTGAAATGAGGAGGCATCATACAAAGGCACAGCAGTCTAACTGACAGCACTTTGCCTTTTTTTTTTCTATTTTTATTTTTTTTTGAGACAGAGTCTCAGTCTGTCACTCAGGCTGGAGTGCAGTGGTGCAATTTCAGCTCACTGCAACCTCCACCTCCCAGGTTCAAGCAATTCTCCTGTCTCAGCCTCCTGAGTAACTGGGAGTACAGGTGCTGAATAGCTGGAAGTACAGGCGCCCACCGCCACACCCGGCTAATTTTAGCATTTTTAGTAAAGACAGGGTTTCACCATATTGGTCAGGCTGGTCTCGAACTCCTGACCTCAAGTGATCACCCGGCCTCCCAAATTGCTGGAATTACAGGCATGAGCCACCCTGCCCGGCCACTTCTGTCTCTTTATTAGTGTACATAAAACAATATGGTGTGTCTCACAATTGATGGCATCTTAGAGTCAAGGAATTAAAGTAACATCCTCCAGTTCACGAAATCATCTTCTCTACCTCAAGCAACTCTGAAACAACTTCCCCAGCAACTACCATGTCATTAGCCGTTAAGTGCTCAGCGTGATCTCTGGAACTAAGAGATCTGACTTCACCTTAACACTTAAATAAAAAAGAAAGTCATGAAGGGACGCGTCAACTAACATTACCAGAAGTGTCTATTTAATGTTCCCTACCGTTTCCAGACTCAGTTAACATTTTGTCAAGAAACAGCATCATCCTCTCCACCACGGCACATCTGCCTCTGCCTTCTAAGCACTAGACCAACCTATGGATCCTGTCATTCTTCCTCCACATCCTGCATGGGAATCCAAGAACTTTTCATTATCTACTTCAGTCTCCAGTGGGCAATCAAAACCATCAAGTTCTTCCCATTGCCACAGCTTTGGCATGTGCCTTTCCATTCATTCTGCTCTTGGACAAGCACATGAGGTAAAAACATCACTGCTATGTCTACTAGAAAGAAATCTGAGAGACTGAAGATTGTTTTGTGATAGTTTATTCCTTCCCCAAGTATCTGCCTGGACTGTTCACCCCACTCCTTCTGGTCTTTACTAAAAGGTTACATTCTTATAAGGCTTTCCCCAGCTATCCTATTGAAAAATGCAGTTCCCTCCCCAGCAACTCACCATTTCCAGCCTCCCTATCACTTATCACCATCTGAAGTAAGATAGCATGTTTTTGGTTTGGGGTTTGTTTTTGGTTTTTTGTTTTGTTTTGTCTCTTCCCCTTCCCCCTTCACTAGAATGCAAGCTCCAAAGAATACAAGATTGCATTCATGCAAAGGCATAAATTTTTGTCTGTTTTGTTCACTGCCATATCCCCAATACCTAAATGGTGCCTAACATACAATAGTAACTCAATAAATACTTTGAATGAGTAAATTACACTCACTGTTGAATGAGCAAAATCCAGTTCAATATGCACTGACCATACCACTTCCCAAATATTTACCGAAGCATAAAAATGACGGTTATTTATGACAATCACAAGTATCAACGAGGGAATTACTGATGAAGATACTATCAGAGACACAAAAAAGTAGAAAACACAGTCCCTAAGCAAAAAGTCTACCAACAACTGAAGACAAGAAGGAAAACAGGTGGCTCATGCCTGTAATCCCAGCACTCTGGGAGGCTGAGGAGGGTGGATCACTTGAAGCCAAAAGTTCGAGACCAGCCTGGCCAACATGGCGAAACCCCATCTCTACTAAAGATACAAAAATTAGCTGGGCATGGTGGCGCATACCTGTAGTCCCAGCTACTTGGGAGGCTGAGACACGAGAATCACTTGAACCCAGGAGATGGAGGTTGCAGTGAGCCAAGATCTCACCCAAAGAGGAATTAACTGATTAACTCTATTCTAAGACAAAACATAATCAGACGGTAGACTGTCCAGTTTAAACCAAAAACAAGTAAAATGTATAAACTCTTCTATGGAGGAGATCTTAGAGTCATTCACTCCTCAGTTGTAGAGGAGTAAATGGAGTTGAATGACCACCAACTAGTAGTGGTGGTACTCACAGGGAGGACAAAAACTCCCTGTGCTCTTTTTACAATGCCCATTCCCTAAACTCCTGATCCTCAACACCAGTGCTCTTTTTATAATGCCCATTCCCTAAAAAACAGGCATGCTGCCTTACATTTCTGAGTATATCAGCAATTCAGATATTAATACAATTCAGAATAAGCTAAATTCTATGCTTTATTACCTGCCATTGTTAAATTACAAGAATATTTAATTATACTTTTATAAAGTTGAAAGGCTTATAAAATTAAAGTTCAAATAGATTATTTCTGAACAAACTTTACAAAAGAATAGTAGAAAAAATAACTTTTGTGCCCTTGTTACCCCATTAACAGCATAGTTTCTTCTAATATGGAAATAAAACTTGTATTTTAGTAAATATTCCCTAAAATAAAATATATGCATTTAACACATTATTACTCTCCAGTGTCAGTGAAGATACACTATAAAGTGTTCTAGCTATCACAAACTGAGTGAGGTTAGCTCTTATTATAATAAAATCACTGTGACCATTGCTGTCAGTTAAAATGTATATAATCAGCATCCTACCCTAGTGACAGAATTCTATTTAACTATTTTATTCTGTTATGCTTCGAGTTGATCATTATGTCTTCAAAATATATATATATATACTGGCTGGGCATGGTGGCTTACGTCTGTAATCCCAGCACTTTGGGAGACAGAGGCAGGCAGATCACCAGAGGTCAGGAGTTCGAGATAAGCCTGGTCAATATGGTGAAAACTTGTCTCTTAAAAAATACCCAAAAATTAGCCGGTCACAGTGGCACATGCCTGTAGTCCCAGCTACTCTGAAGGCTGAGGCAAGAGAAACACTTGAACCCAGGAGGAGGAGGTTGCAGTGAGCCAAGATCAAGCCACTGCACTCAAGCCTGGGCAACAGAGCAAGACTCTGTCTCAAAAAAAAAAAAAAAATGCCAGGCATGGTGGCTCACGCCTGTAATCCCAGCACTTTGGGAGGCCGAGGAGGGAGGATCACAAGGTCAGAAGATCGAGACCATCCTGACCAACATGGTACCCCATCTCTACTAAAATGTTTAAAAAAAAAAAAATTAGCCAGGCGTGGTAGTGCACATCTATAGTCCGAGGTACTCGAGAGGCTGAGGCAGGGGAATCACTGGAACCTGGGAGGCGGAGGTTTTAGTGAGCCGAGACTGTGCCACTGCACTCCAGCCTGCTGACAGAGCAAGACTCTATCTCAAAAAAAAAAAAAGATACTAAGGCTCAATACGTTGTTTTTACTAGCATAATGTCCAGTGGACATCAATACCAGTGTCAATATGTATGTCAATATGTTGTTTTTACTACCATAATGTCCAGTGGACATAGCATCAATGCTATAATACGTAACAACCAAGTAGTAACTCACTGAACTGATCATTGCTACAAATAACACCTTTGTGCTAAAATAGAAAAGAAAAAAATTAAACATATGCTCTTCTCAAGATACAACTTACTTGTTTTGAATTGGGCCTAGGGGCTTCTCTTCTTTCTCTAGTTAACCTCCAAGGAGTTATAATTTCATAAGAAGAAAGATGTGAGGTTTGTTGAAAGCCTACAGAAAAGGCAATAACAAATATAAGAAATGAAACTGAAAAACTACATGGACACACAATATAATGAAAACCAAAAGCTGAATGTTCAAATCACAGAAAAATCACCTAACATTCCCATATTATAATATGCATGTAATAAAAGTAGTTTCATATACAGTTGTATTAATACAAAAAAATAGCAATATATTAAATAAGTATGAGGAGGAAAATTTATTTCCTTAAAGAAGAATACCAGTCCGTATCCAAACACCATACATACATACATACATATATATATATATATATACACACACATACATACATACATACATACACACATACATACATACATACATATATACTGTTTGGATATATATATATGGTTTGGATAAAGACTGATACATTGCTACATACATATGTATATATATGTATATGTATGTAGCAATCATATCAAACATTTTTGGCTATAAACCCTAACCCTTTTTTCTCAAAAGAAATCTTAAGGTATAAACACAAGAGGAAAGAAAAGAACTGGTTTGGTGGGTGAAATGGGGGAAAGGCATCCTAGAGTCTAGCGCCCTTCACTATCTCCCATTCTTCCCCTTCACCCAGCATAAATGACATCCTCTGAGATGATACTACTAAACACTTACTGCTATAGTCTGTATATTTGGCTTCTCCAAATCTCATGCTGAAATTTAACCCACAGTGTGTTCACGTTGGGAGGTGGGGCGTATTGACAGATGTTTGGGTCATGGAGGCAGATCCCTCATGAACAGATTAATGCCCTCCCTGAGGGGGCCAGGGTAAGAGAAAGAGTTCTTGCTCTATTTGTTCCCTCAAGAGCTGGTTGGTAAAAAGAGCCTCTCTTCCGCCTCTCTCTTGCTTCCTCTCTCACCTTGTGACCTCTGTACACGCCAGCTCCCCTTCCCCTTCTGCCACGAATGAAAGCAGCCTGCAGCCCTCACCAGAAGCAGATGCCTGTGCCATGCTTCTTGTACAGCCTGCAGCAAATCAAATATACCTCTTTTCTTTACAAATTACCCAATCTCAGGTATTCCTTTAGAGCAACACTGGTTTGGTGACATTTATTAAATGGTCGAGGACAGTAAGTGGGAAAAGATACTGTTGGTATCTGATGGGTTAACTCTAACAAGTATATACCCAACAAGGTAGCCACTCTCTCAAATTATAGCCATTAAGCCATCACAAAAACGAAAACTTTATAAAACATTTCTTAACAGTTAAGAACTTTTTGAAAAAGTCATGCAAACTTACTCCCATTTCCAATTCTGTTCAGTTTATCAGCATGGAATCCTGATGTCTTAAGCAGGGCTTGGGTTCTAAAGTCACCACTTGAATGGAAATTGAGTATAATCAAAATTGCCACCACAAATCTCTTTGGAAGACACACCATGTCAGAGTCTAATGTATAGTCTCTCAATAAGTCCAACACGACCTCTTTTTCTTCCAGCATTATTACCAATGGCTTAACCCTTACTAACCTAACCTCCAGATGACTATGATAACTTTTTACCTGGTCTCCCTACTCTTATACTCTCCTCCTTTGATCCAATCTATATGTTCACTCACTCATTAGTTTCCTTATACCCCTCAGATTTCTCAAATACAGATTACTTACACCTAGCTTTTTCCAAGATAACACTGTATATAAAATGTTTATAACTGTGTCTGTTTTTAGATTAAAAAGATGCAAACAGCTGCAAACATGAAACCATAAAATATATCATATCCAATACAATGAATGACAAACATAGTTTTTAAACCCTTTACCCATTAACCCCTTATATTTCTATTATACAGCATATATGTCCAAATGTGGCTTCAAATCATTACATTAAAAACACCATAAATGGACTCTGATACTCCAAGGCATATTTATGACACACTACAATTTAATATTATTGAAATATTTAGAAATGTCAATTAGAAACCATGTCAAAAGAAATCTATGGCCTTAACAGATGCAGACTTCAAATCACTGGGCAGAAATATCCCTTATCCTAAATTAACTGAGGAATGGACCATTTCCTTACCTAAAATGACCTTCAGTTTTCCTAAATTCCTAAAATCACAAGTTTATATATTATCCCTAAAAATTTCATTCCAGGGTTGGGCATGGTGGCTTATGCCTAGAATCCCAGCACTTTGGGAGGCCAAAGTGGGAGAGTCACTTGAGCCTAGGAGTTCAAGACCAATCTAGGCAACATCACAAGACCTTGTCTCTATAAATAATTTTTAAAATTAGCTGGGCATGAAGGTGTGCACCTACAGTCCCAGCTACTATGAAGGCTGAAGTCCAAAAATGTCATGTTTGGCTTATTTGGTATAAAAATCATACAGGAAGCATTGTCAAATATGAAATAGTGTTTGGCTTTCTTTTGTATAAATGTTATTGGTATATGTTCCAACATTATGAGAAATGCCTGTAATTCTGATATGACTTAATATGTTATTAATAATTATTATGTAAAATTGTTGTATGCCACAAAGGTAAACGTATTTCCTTGTCAACTGTGGCTTTAATGGTGGCTATCCTAAGACTTTTTGGCATCCACAGAAAATTGTCTCATTGTGATCCTCTTCTAAAGATGTTTTATAATCAGTTACAGGACTTTAACAGGTGCTCTTAAATGCAAGTTTATGATAACTTTGGAGATGTGACATTAGAATAGAGGAAAAAAAACTTTCAGGACTCGCATGGAGAGGAGAAATGTTTATGAATATCAAGCAGAACAGGAGTTAACTGCATGGACTGAACTATCAGAAGACTAAAATTATTCCTGTATGACTTTTTGCTTAAAACTCACTGATCCTTTGTTTTGTTTTTCAGAGCCATGAAAACTTCTCTTTTGAGTTATTTAATCCCTGTGAACAAAATCTGAAGCATATTTCTACCTGACTTCTCCAAAATTTGGAAACCAGTTGTTAAGTATTCTTAACTCACAGCAATATAGTTATTTGCATAAGTACAATAAGGATCTATTTTCCTTTGCAACAGGACACAACTGGAGAAAACAGGTTATTTTACCAAGTTTTGACTGGAATGTTGTGCTTCCCTTTAAGGAATCAAACTTGATTTTACAGAACCAGTAAAAGCCCCTTGGGAAAAATTGCCACATACCTTGTCTACACAGTCCCTGTACAAGGTTCCTGGCCTGTTGTAAATAATGAATGTCACTATCTACAGGCCCAGGAGTGCCAAGTTATCTTGGGACCTCAAGAGGAAAGAAATTTACCCAACTCATCCCTGTATTTAACAATACAAACGCATGGCTGAGCTCAGCTTTAAAAAAAAACAGTCTTATCTGAGATTCCTTATGGAAGAAAGTTCCATCAAAGCCAATTAAAAAGTGCCTATGGCGAGGCTCGGTGGTTCACACCTGTAATCCCAACACTTTGGGAGGCTCAAGTGGGCAAATCACGAGGTCAGGAGTTCGAGACTAGCCTGGCCAACATGGTGAAACTCCATCTCTACTAAAAATACAAAAATTAGCCAGGCACCGTGATGAACGCCTGTAGTCCCAGCTACTCAGGAGGCTGCAGGAGAATCACTTGAACTTGGGAGGCGGAGGCTGCAGTGAGCCGAGATGAAGTGATACTTCGTCTCAACAACGAAAAAAAGTACCTATGTAGCAAATAATTATTCTTACTGCGCTAATTTCAAATAATCAGGCCAAGTATAATAAGACTAAACCTTAATTTGCAAACTATCATGTCCTATCAGTCCTATCATGATTTGTTTTTAATGAAAATAGGAAACAGGAGAGAGAAAAATTATGTTTCAAGAACTAAGACACACCTGCCATTAAATTCTAGTCTTATCAGTTGTTTTTGAGTTCTCACTGCAATTTGGACTGACTCTGCTAATCTCAGTGAACCAATCAGTGATCTCTAACTGCAGCTCAGAAGAAACAAGCTAATGTTAACATTAGCTCCAGATGGCTAATGTTAACATCTGGATCAGTATTCTAATTCTGGGCATATATTGGAATTAATTAATGACCCTATATCAGCTTGGTTCCAATAATTACCCAGTTCATGGAATGCCTTTCTATTTAGTTTACTTGGAATAATTTTACTTATTTTGCTTTACTGTCATGGAATATATTGCTATTAAACTCTTTGTTTAGGAATGCAAGATAAGCTTACTGAATGTTTTCTTAAATTGAACATTTATTCATCTTCCAGATTATCACCTTTTGTGTTGTAAACTCAACAGAACTCAGAGTTGTGAATGACCCTCAGGATACTGATGTCTGACTGAGCTCCTCTCTACCCTGGATACAAGATACCCTGTAGTTAGGCAGGGATATCATTGCTCCTATTCAGCCTGAAGAAGTTACAGAAGATAGATCTTCATTCTCTACAATCCTTAAGATTAAGGTTCCCATGCAAAAGGATGAGGGAAAATATATCAGAGACCCTAAAACCAGACTGACTCCAACTTGAATAGGGGCTGGGTAAAATAAGGCTGAGACCTACAGGGCTGCATTCCCAGGAGGGTAGGCATTCTTGGCCACAGAATGAGATAGGAGGTGACAAGATACAAGTCACAGAGACTGCTGATAAAACAGTTTGCAGTAAAGAAGCCAGCTAAAACCCACCAAAACCAAGATGGCAACGAAAATGACCTCTGATTGTCCTCATTGCTCATTATATGCTAATTATAATACATGAGCATGCTAAAAGACACTCCCACCAGCACCGTGGTAGTTTACAAATGCCATGGCAAGGCCCAGAAGTTACCTTATATGGTCCAAAAAGAGGAGGAACCCTGAGTTCAGACAAATCCTCGCACCTCTCCCAAAAAACTCATGAATAATGCACCCCTTGCTTAGCATATAATCAAGAAGGAACTATCAGCACACTCAGCTAAGCAGACCAAGCCACTGCTCTGCCTGTGGAGTAGCCATTCTTTTATTCCTTTATGTTCTCAATAAACTTGCTTTCACTTAAAAAAAAAAAAAAAAAAAAAAAGTCTCTTTAAGTAAATCACTACAGACAAGACTATATATGCTGGCCAGGCATGGTAGCTCAAGCCTGAAATCCCAGCACTTTGGGAGGCCAAGGCAGGAGAATCACTTGAGCCCAGGAGCCCAACTAGCCTGAGCAACATAGCAAGACCCTGTCTCTTCAAAAAAAAAATTAAAAATTAGCGGGGCATGGTGGTACATGCCTGTGGTTCCAGCTACTCAGGAGGCTAAAGTGGAAAGATCACCTGAGCCTGGGAGATCAAGGCTGCAGTGAGCCGTGATTACACCACTGCACTCCAGTCTAAGCAACAGAGGGAGACCCTGCCAAAAAAGAAAGAAAGAAAGAATATATATGCTGACAGACACAGACAACTGTTATACTAGAAGCTAAACACTATAGAACCAAAATGAAGTTTTTCATTACAACTCAGAAGCAAACAGAACAGTGAAAAACAAATGTCTGCAAAAAGAGAGCAACTATAGTTCTCATGGGCAGGCAGGTAAAGAGATTTTATTTTTAAATAGGTACAGTTACTTTATAGGTAAAGTCAGTTTGCTTTACCTATGAAGTAACTAACACACCTAGTTTCAGGCCAAGACTAGAAACCAAGTCCTCCGTCTTCTATGAATCTTTTACCCAGACTGCCAACAAAGTAAAATAAAAGCTAAATATTGGAAAATTATATAACTTTCTTTCCTTCTTTTCCATTTTAAACACAATTCTCATTTTGAAAAGCAAAATGCAATAATTATTTATTTTTAAAAGGCTTTCAAAATTGCAGCACCCTGGAATAATTTCTGTATGTAAAAGCTGTTATTCTGATATTGGCATCTTGATTTAAAAACCCAAGCATCCACTTCTGAATTAAAGCCATGCCATAAAAATTTATAAAAATCATAACAAACGCATGTACTGGGAGAATGCCATCAAAATAATATATACTAATTGTATGAAAATCCTCTTTTCTGTGTTTTTTTCCCCAAAATTCCTTTCTTATCTCTAGGTCAAGTTTTTTTACTTTTTTCCTGTTCATCTCCTGTGTAGATTTTCCCCAAATTCCCTTCAGGTTTTTTTTTTTAATTCCAAATAGTAGC